>NC_039245.1:21225407-21592907 GCF_003368295.1 Carassius auratus | reverse complement strand
AAAGATTTTAGCCAAATTTAGGTTATCAAAACATAATTTATATCGATTTAAGTTTTGTTTTAAGAACAATTTTATTTAAAAATAGAAAAGAACATTTGTATTTTTTGGGATGACGAAATGTTCTTATTTCCTTAAAAATAAGAGAAAAATGGCAGTTAGTTTGAATTGTAATCTTAAGAATGTTACGTGAATCTGGATAAAATCCTGCTAAACCTGTAACTGCAGATGTGTGTAGATGATGTTTTTAGCTATTTGATCTCTTTTCTCTTTTGAAAATTTAACAACCAAACAATTACTTTTTTTGTGTGTGTGAACAGAAACATAAAAATAAATATTTTTCAGAAAGAAAGTAAGAAAATGAGTCTTTCTCATTGCCGCTCTCACATTCTCCATCACTCTTTCTCCATCGTGATGCTCTTCTTTGAACATTTGAAAACGATGACTTAATCCACAATAATGCACTTTGAACAACTTTCTTTGTCAGACTGCTCCTTCCCTCACAAACAGATGAATGTTTTGTGTAATGAACGTGCAGATTGTGGATCCTGTCAGAGTAGACACAGGTAAGAGCACAGATGTGACGCTGTGTGTTGTGATGTCTCTTGTGCAGGTGAGAGATGGATATGAGAGAGGTGTATGTGGTGGCCGGCAGCTTCGTGGGGTTTCAGCTGTTCTTCTCGTGCGTCAGTCCGGTTCTGTCTTCCAAATTCACACAGGGATACGGGAAACTTCCTCCAAACAAACTCAACGACTGGAACTCCAGGTATCACCTGCTCTGTGGTTACAAATGCGTGAAATGATATTGCAATGGAAGTTTAAGATCGAGAGAATATATGATATTAGAAGCCAGTCAAATGAGAGAATTATCTATTTTTTTGATGAATGTTTTAAAAATGCAAAGAAGCTTGCAAATGTCATTCGTAGTTGTGTGTGAGTGCGATCTGGTGATCACTGTACTGTACTGTATTGTGTAATCTAGGTGAAGGCAGTTTGGTCTAATCAACTTTCCTCTTTGTAATCATTCGAACCTGGTTAACTTTGACCTTACAGCACTCAGGAAGAGATAGGTCTCTGTACAATACGTTACATGGTTATATAACATGTCAGAGGTTAAACACATGTTTTTAACCTTGAACTATTTTAAGAAGATGCCAAGTACCTCCTGTTCTTGTTTTGAGCGCTTATGTTGTTTTAAAAGTCACGACATGTCTTCAGTGAAAGAAACTGATAAGATATTCTGTTAGCGAATCTAAACGCTTTCACAATGTCATGGGAGCACAGAACCAGTTGCATTGATTCTTTGCACTCTCTGTAAAAATGCAGTTCTTTCACTGTAAAGACCCCTTTTTTAATGGTACAATAATACACTTGTAATTAGAGTATGATGCCTTTGAGTATTTTGCGCAATAGTTTGCTTATCTCTTTTTAAACGAGTTTATGGATACCCGTTTAAAACCTTCTGCCTGAATGATGAAACATTTTTCACACTATCGAGGGATGAATTTAGTCAGATAATGCGATAGCAAAGCATTTCCTTGATTATTTTATTCTCTTAATGGGGTGGAACTGAGAATGCAAAATAAATAAATCAATAAAACAAAGCAGTGGATGGTAAGTTTTTGTCCTTTTGGTTTGTGTGCTGTCAGATAGTGGCACACACACGTGCAGATAACAGATATGAAAGTCTACAGTCCACAGACAGTGATTTCTCACACTCACACTAATGCATCAGATCACATCATAGTTCCTTCACTGTCCTCTATCTACCGTAGATATCATTTCCTACTGTGTCAGCATCATGTTATCTGTGTGATGTTCCTAAAGCTGATTTCTTTTGACCCAATGTGCAAATGATACAATGACTTTGTGTGGCCCTTGGCACAGTTTAATTATTGACTATATACTTGGAAAGGTTTGTTTGGTGCCAGCATGGCAAAATTGATGCACTGGATTTGAATCCTTGAACTGAATAGACAACTGTACAGGAAGTCCACCAAACTCAAACTTTGATGATTACTGTTAAAGTGTTGTTTCATCTTTTACGTCCTCAGGCTTGTGTCCACAGTCCATGCGTTAATTGTGGGGCTGTTCTGCGTCTATATCCTCTGGTACGACGATGCCGTCAATGAAGACCCGGTCTGGTAAGTTCCAGAGGGTGTTCAAAAAACAGGGCGGTTTTGTACAACTCTGTGTACATTTTTGGGATATCATGATTTTAATTTTTTTACTGTTTAAAAACAAACACACAAATATGGGTCTTTAGCAGAACAGCTATTTTTGAATCCATAAAGGTCCTAGATTACGACAGACAAACCTACAGTTCGTACCAATCAATAACTGAGTCCCCATATCTAGGTTTATATGTCCAATTGAGAGAATCTTGCTTTATTCAAAAGTTTTAATTGAAACTTTTGCTCCGTCATCATCAGTGATGTGTCTTCTGTCGTCGCCAGGGCACACGACTGCCGTCTCATTTGTCTTCTTTTCTTTATTTTTCTTTTCTTCTTTCCCTCTCTTTAATATTTCCGTTTCTGCCTGCTGCCTGTTTGGTCTGCATCTTTGCATCCTGAAGGGGAAGAATGGTAATCTTTAGTGGTTGTCCTCTCTAGCTCTGCTCCAAAACCTAGTGAGCTACCTACCTAGACAGCATTTTATAGCCTAATAATAATAATACATAAAAAAAGATTAGTGTATTCTGTTTTTTGATTCGTGGTTCTGTTGTTCGTGAAGTTGCTGTTTTTTTTAAAGCGTTTTAAATTACACGGCAAGGCAGCTCACTAGGAACGGAGCACATGTCTCCTTTTCATCTCACTTCTGTTCTTCTTTTCTTCTTTTGGCATTTCCGAGTGCGACCCATTCTTAACAACCCCGATCTGTTGTCTGTTTTCCTCTCTCCCTTCTCGATCTCTCAGATCATAGAGTTTTTAATCTTCCCTAACAAGGCGCCTTTTCATTAGGAAACAACCGATTCCCAGACCCCTCCTCTGCCGGATCATGTGACTGTCCTCCAGGCCTCCTCTCTCCTCTGATCCATCCCTCTCGCTGTCCCATAGGCCGTCTCGGACAGTAACGCTCCCCCCAAAAACAGAACAAGAAAGAGTATTACTGAGAAGAGAGGGAGACTGCTGAGACTCCATTCCCATCCAAACCTCATCTCATCCTCATCTCAATACAAACAGGGTCATTCTATGATATGAAAGCTTTAAATTCAATTTTTTTTTACTGGTTTTCACACTAGATAATGTGGTCTGGTTTGAGTCCTCTTTGACTCTTCAGTGGGATCATGGCATCGTTTAGAAAGGTTCTGGTTGTGAGACGTCTGAGCAGCATGAGTTGTAAATATCCAGTTCCTAATGTAGGTAAACTGCATTGTGCATCTCAAGCTACACTGTTATCAATATTAATATATATCGGTCTATAAATAATGCATTTCAGGGCTGATGGTAGCAGGCATTTTCTTTAACATCATTATTTACATAATGAAGGATGCAAAGCCACTTGTGACTCAACGCATTGTTGAAAGAAAGTTGAATTTGTTCAGTCGTTGGGCTTTTGTTTGTGAAACGCTCAGTCAGAGACAGTTAACTTGATCCAGTCTCGTCTGAAGAGTTCGACTACTTCAAGCTGATCTCTTGTGTTTTATAGTAACGGCCGTCATCCATCCTTACATGAGTGTGGCTTTCATTCGACTCGTCGGCTCAGTTGTGTGAATCTGTTCTCTAAAGATGACCTGCTTGTCCAGATAGTGAACTGAATGAGATCTAAGGTGAAGAATCTTAGAGTCTGTCTGTCAGATTCAACTTTGGCCTAAATATTTTTTTTCCTAAACCAATGAGTTATCTGTGCTCAGCTATGAATATGAACTTGATAATTATGTTGGTGAAAGGTTAATGTTAGGATAACATGTCCCATAGAAGAAATAAAGAAGATAAAACAGCTTAACACTTAAATTATTTTTAGAAGAATTTTAATAAGTAATTATTAATAGTTGATTTATTAATTTTTTTCTGTGCCAAATTATAACCGGTTGTTTTACTATCATTGCTATACTATAAAAAATTTGTTTATATTTTGAATTAGGATTTATTTTTATATATTCTGTTTTCATTTTAATTTTAGTTTGTTTTAGTCATTTCTTTTGTATTCTTATTAGATTATTTACATGTCTATATAGTTTTTTTTATTATTAATTTTAATTCATTTGTAATTATTAATTTTAATGTAATAGTTAAATAATTGTAATTATTCATTTTAGTTTATATAGTTTGTTATTTTAGCACTTCAAGTTAAACTAAACAAAGATGAAAAATGTTGCTTTGGCAATTATCTTTTTTTTCCCTTTTTTTTTATTTTATTCAATTTTTTAATGGTTTTAGTACCAGTTACTATCATAACCCTAGGCAAAGTACTATATTATTATTATTATTATTATTATTATTATTATTATTATTACAATTATTGCATTTGATTTAATAGACATTGGTTAATATCTATGCCCTGTTAGAGAATTGTCAGAAATATTATATAAAATAAATGCTTTATTTGATTTCTCTATTTTGTGTTCTATCTTATGTTCGACCACTTGTGGAAAAACCTTTTTATATTATGCAATTTTGTCATCACAAATTGTATGGTCATCATAATTGCATATAAACTTTTCAAGAAGTCTTGGTATATTGTACATAAGTCTAAATTATGAGTATGACTTTCTATAAAACCTAATAACCATCATGTTCTCCTGCAGAATAATCCATAATGCAAGTATTAATATTGTACTCCATTGACCTCTGCTTTAATGTTGTTCATAAACAGAACAGCAGGTTCACGTGTAGAATTACGCGAAACACCATGATTTCTTTCAGCAGGTGGGTCCATTTAAATAAAGGCTTTCTTATTTTGTCCAAATTAAGAAATACTGTAAATAGTTCAGAACCGCTTGCACATGTAAGACTTCATAATCCAGATGTCAATCCCTGCATTGACACTAGGCGGCCAGTGAGCAGTGTTTGTTTGACAGAGGGGTCAGAGGTCAGTGAAGGTGACAGTGAGCTTCCTTCCTTCCCCTCCCTCATCTGCTCCTGGCCCCCTGCGACCGCTGTGTATCAGCTCCCTGATCTCTTCACAGGGTCAGAGAGACACACATACTGTAACGCTGGCTTGTTATCCGTTCACAGAGATATTCATCTTCCATATGGCGAGCGGACGGGTTTGTGACTCTCAATGTATTTTCATGAAAACAAACCGTTTAAACCAGCGCATGCTGTGGTGCTTGATGCTCGGCTCCTCCAGGGTTTTGTGGGTGGCTTACTTTTACATTTAGGGCAGTGCTCTACTGTTTTATGGGTTTAATTTCTCTGTATAAAGTGTCTTTCTTAATTCTGTCTTTGTTCAAAAGGACTTAATCAGACCATCAGATCTATCATCATTACTGCGATGAGGAAAACACGGACAGAATCAAGAAATCCAGGCATTATAATGGAATTCACTGTATAATGAGGAATGGCGTGGAATTTGGCAAAATTTGGATGAATAAATCAAAAGTAGGGCTGTACACTTAATCAAATCATGATATGGACTAGTGTCTGAATATTAAAGCAGAAATTGTGAGATAAATTCATTCATTCATTCATGCAGCAGAATTCTGTAACAACCCATCAAAATAAGAGTAGGCTTAACTAGAAGAAATGATGACAGAAATATATTGTTATTGTACAGTAGAATGTAATCAGTAATAATAATCATAATAATAATACTGTTCATTAAAACTATTTAAGGAATATCATAAACTGCAAGTGAAGTTTTCTTTTTTCTTGTTTCCAGCCAAAACATCAATTCATTTCTTAAAACAAGAAAGATTTTCTAGACAGCTAAAAATGTCTTGTTATCAGAAAAAAACAAGTCAAAATTGAGTGAGTTTTGCTTGAAACAAGCTAAATAATCTGCAAATGGGGTAAGCAAAAAACAATCTTATTTAAAATTGTAAAACTCACTTAATTTTGACTTGTTTTTTTCTGATAACAAGACAACCAGTTTCAGTTGTCTAGAAAATCATTCTTGATTTAAGAATTTTATTTAGATATTTTGGGCTGGAAACAAGACAAAATCTAAGCTTGAGTAGCGTTTTTTTGCAGTGTATGTTTTGTTGGTGAACGTTTTCATTTAACGAGTAAACCTCTACTCTGCAGAACTTTGTTAAAAGTGAAAGGAATAAAACATTTCATTAGGACTTGGGATCATTAGGATTACATTTAGTAAAGATGAATTCAATTGTTTTATGCATTCATTGTTCACCATATTTGATTGTAAATAAATCATTTTCTAATGATTCCCAACCCTACTAAAACCAACAAACACCTTTGCTTTGACAACTTGAATTCAACACAACCAGTTTCACTAACAATCTGATGGAAATTTGCTTCACACAATAAACATTTTTATAGTATATTTGCCATTAGTCAAATATGTTTTTGCTTAAAAGATATAGTTACCTGCAAATGCTGTAGATTACCAGCAGTCCAGATGTCTCTGTATGTTCACTCAGATGAAATCAGAATATGTTTTTATGGTGTAATGTCCGGTGTAGAGTGTGCCGTGTTGTCAGTGATTGTACGACTCGATTCAGAAACAGCTGGGAGGTGACGCTTTTACGGATTACACCCTTCAGAAAGAAGCCGTTCGTGTTAGTCTTGTTCAAGCTGTAGCATTTGTCTTTCCTTCCTCAGGGGTGATCCCAACTTGGTAAAGCTCAATGTGGCCATCACCTGTGGATACCTGTTCTATGGTATGAAGCTTCGTTTTATTCAAGCACAGATTACACTTAGATCTTTTCAAGTTTGTCTACAATATTTTTGTTTCTCTTCTATCGTCTCTTCTTCTCTCAGACCTGGTGCTTCTAGCTTGTAACTGGAGGACCATGGGAGACGTGTATTTTGTCTGTCACCACTTGGCGGCGCTGTATGCTTATGGATTCCTGCTGGTGAGCATGGACATGGAAAACTCTTGAAATTGTGGATATTTATTATAAATAAGGCTAGAAATTATAACATCTTTGATGATGAAATTCAAATAAATGTGAGAAGCATTTTTTAAAGGAAAGTTCTTACATAAGTCTCTAAAGTGTCATTTTCAACAGATTTTTGTCATTTATAATATTGTGTTTGAATATCACAAATGGCCTTGGTTTTCTTAGGACTGTGTCATTATTTATTTTGTAAGTTAGTTACCGTATTTAGTGTCATTTAAGAAACTATTATAGTGTTTACTAATATTTGGAATCAGTTTTTAGGTTTATTTATAGTTTTAATAATTTTTTTGGGAGTTTTCATATTTTTATAGTCTATTGTTTTTATTTCAGGATATTCATTATTTTGGTACATCAAGGTTAACTCAATTAAAATGAGAAATGTTGCTGGAATAAAACTTGTTTATATATTTTATTTGCCTTTAGATAACATTTATATCATTTTGTAAGTAAAAAAAACCCTTAATATTAGTGTTTTTTTTTATTATTTTGTTTTAGTTAGTTAGATCGTGTTGGTTACACCTCCCTGTCTTTGATCTGGCTGATTAAGCTTTTTTCAGATATTAATACTAAAGTTTCACTACTTATTTTTAAATACTAATATACATTTTGTAAATACTAATGAATCTACCATTATTAATAGTTGGAGCAGGATGGTTAGAACACCTTAAAATCAATTTCTCTCAAGATGTTCATCATAGGAGTAAAATACAAACAAATTATCTATTTTTTTTTTCAGACTCGTGGAGTGCTTCCTTATTTTGCAAACTTCCGACTGATTTCAGAACTGTCAACACCATTTGTGAATCAAAGGTGAGATTCACTTATTCCTGTGAAGAGGTTTTGTGTAGATCCATTGACTGGGTCTCATCTGACCTCTATTTCTCTCTCTGCAGGTGGTTTTTCGAAGCGTTAGCTTACCCTCGTACTCACCCGCTGGTTGTCGGCAACGGCGTCACAATGGCGGTCGTCTTCTTCCTGGTGCGGATCGCCGTGATGCCTCCCTACTGGGCCAAAGTGTTCGCCACCTTCGGCACGCCAACGTTCGAAAGCCTCGGTCTGGCAGTTCAGGTGGCCTGGATCGTGTCCTGCGTTTGCTTGGATATCCTAAACACAATCTGGATGTACAAAATCGCCCGCGGCTGCTACAAGGTCATCACTGGCAAGCTAAGAGGAGCCAGAGTGGACTCCAAAAAGACCAATTACACCAACAACCACACAGACTGAGACTCATCCGCCATGATCACAGATTAGATTAGACCTGAATATAGCAACTTCTGAGTCTTTATTTTGCGCTCTGGATGAATGTGATGGATGAAACAATGTCTCGAGGTTGAGAGGAGAGGGTTTCATCATCCCAGTGAGATTGTTTTTTGTTTTTTTTTAACCTCTGCTTCATGTACAGACACTCTGACTTCACCTACGCCGGTGAAAGCCGAGCCGATAAACTAACCTGTTATGCCTCAAACACAACCAAAGTGCCTCCAAGCACAAGGAGAAGCAATAGAACATGAACGTGTGAGCTTGTGACCACGAAAGGTCCCATCAGATCTCCGTCGAAGCCTTAGCCAGTCAGTACCCATCCGTGTTTTTTGCTTCGGGAGCCGTGTTCCCTGTGATATCTACACTGATGTGCCTCGGTGAACTCCACGTTTGAACATCCGCAGCTTGTTGGTTGCTCTTTTGGTCGGAAGTGCTCATCAGCTCCGCTCAATCTCACGTCGTTGTCAGTCTGACCGGTTGCAAGTCTCTTGGAAACCTCAGATCTACCTCTCACACGCGTCGAGCGCAAGGATGGACGAGCGCCGTATGGACTCGAGGAACACTCACAGCCTTGGCTTTAATAGTCCAGACTTCTAGAACTCATGCATGTCCAGGAAGCATTTCCAAGTGGAAATCGAGTGAAAGGTGGATTCCTTTAGCAAATACCTGTGTGCATGCTTCATTTCTGACCACGTGAGGTCACATTTTTTTGGTATATTTGCGGAAACTGTAGTGCTTTATCCATTTCTAGTCTTTTCTAGAGCCATTTTCTCCCACACGCTCAAGTTGCATGACATGCACCGGGTTTAAACAGTTTTGGTCTCACCATGCAGATTATTTAAACATTCAACACCTCAAGGCTTGATGGGAACTGGTGCAACTTCACATCTCAGTCATTTTCTTCCTGCCAAATTCATATTTTTGGGGTTTTTCTCAGCATGTTGGTCACCAGAGCTTCCAGTTTGGCGTTTAGGATTTAGTCATGACTCTTTAGTCATGACTCTTGAATGTGAGTTTCAGCTGGGCATGTCAACCCATGTTGAGTTGCGCTATGGCATTACGAGACAGTATATATGTGTAAAAAAAAAAACATGCAGTACTTATTCCTGCCAAGTATTTGACAAGACTAAATCCCTCTGTAGTCAGAGTTAGTGTTTCTCTTCTGGAGTTCAGGTGCACTTTTAAAATGAATGTTATTTTGAATGACATTGGGAGAGGATTGTGGGAAATGTAGTATTTTGCCTTATATCCATGATTCGAAATAACCAAAATCATCCTCCAGGCCTTGATCATGTGAAGCTGTGACCATAGAAATATATTCGGGTGTTGTTTTGAAGAACAAAAATGGCCATTTGGTCATGTAATTATTATATGTATCTAGAATGTCTGGAATGAGCTGCAATCTTCGTGTTTATGGAAATTTGCAAAGGAGGTTCGGCTTTATGATACGTCATCCACACAACCGTTGCACAATCGAAATGCCATTTGTGACATTGATATTATAGTATTTGTCATTTTGAGGGCTGATTGAAATTCAATAGGATGTTCATCTACTGGAAAAACTGATTGGCGATACTCAAAATAATAAATTTATTGGCAAAAAAGGTTCAATATTCACAAAAACTGACATTTCTCTACAGTTATTGATTGTTTCTGTAGTATTTGTCACGCATATCTGCTTATTGCTATGTAAGTTACAACATTTGAGTATATGAATTAATATAATAAGGATAGATAGGATTGTACTAGTGTAAAGCAGCTATGGAGTTATCACAAAACTAAAGCTTAAACTCCTATGTCATTGTGAATTCAAGAGTGGGGGGATGTGAAAAAAGGCTATATCCAGGATAAACCTAGTTGATGGGATGCCCCATATCAAACGTCCCATTGGATTTTATTGGTACGTTGTTTACAAAGATCTTTGTGATAATCTGTGCCGCACTTGCCTGCTCTCGTTTGGATCAATTCCTCACGTAGAGCAGATACACCAAGAATAAAACCAAGACAAAAGTGTTTTTCATGATCCCAAAGAGCCCCAAGTCAGTGTCCGTCAGTGTTTTAAGCACACGTGGTTTTAAAAATGAGCAGTCACCAACCAAATGATTTGGATTTATTTAGACATTTTAAATTGCTTTGGTGCATTGGAGCACCCATGATTCTCAATAAGGAGCAATAATCTATAAAAGGGTGACTAGACAGATTCTTCTACCTGTCCAGATGTTCGGACGGGGATTTTTAATTCGTTCTAAAACTGTCTGGCTTTTGTTCAGACAGCTTGGTATTCAATAGAAATCATTTTCTATGTGCAATTTGGTGACTAGACCAATGCCAGTATTGAATCTCTTTGTGTGTGTGTGTGTGTGTGTGTGTGTGTGTGTATACTTTCAGTCTTGAAGTAGAAGTCATTTTTAAAATGTGATTATAATACTAAAATGAGCACAGAACTGTTGGATGATTATAGTAGTCCAGTTCTCCGATTTCTCTTGATTTGATCGATTTTACCTTTTTTTTTTTTTTTTTTTTTTTTTTTAAACATTACTGTTGTGAATCCGATCATATCTGGAAATATGAATGTGAAAATCCACACCCAACAGAGGCCCCTTAGAGCCCCTGTGTGTATACACTTTGAAACCGACGGATGATATGCATGACCACTAATAATAATACTGTCCAAATAGCTGTCAAGGAGAGAAATGACAGATCAATAAAGGTGAGATGATAAAAAAGCGTCCTGAATTGTTCATTTGTGCGCTAATTTTGCGTTAAGGATTATGGACTGGCTGAATGCGACAGTTTACACCACGGTTCAAAATGTAATGCTTTTGTACGTCAGGAATGCATAAAAGTTATCAAACGCGACTGTAAAGACATTTATAATGTCAATAATGTTCAAAAAGGCTGTTTTATTAACTTTCTTGAATCCTGAAACAAATTGTATCATGTTTCCAAGAAAAAAATAAAATAAATTAAGCATAACCATATGTTTTCGACATTGATAATAATCAGAAATGAATCTCAAGCAGCAATGATTTCTGTTGCTTGCAAACCTTTGAATGTATTTATAAATGTGCTTATTCTTTTTGTGATGCACGGATAAGTTAATTAGTTTCACTTTGTTATTTTGTTTCCTCGATTCTCTTTTTACCCGTTTAATGACATGGTGGAATGGTTTTGTGAATTAAATACTTTTCAATTTAGTGGGTCAAATTATTCATCCTTATGCTTTCGCTTCGCACATTTCACACACTTTTTGAAAGGCTTTATCATGACATGTTTTGACGTGTTCATAAATCTACCGGAGGTTTGTTTAATCTCGGTTTAAGTAGATATTTGACTCTTGAAGTGAATGTTTTACTACATTCAGAGCACTTTTCTGTTGCCACCGTTGGCAATTCTTCATGCTAACTGAAAACTGATCTTGGTTCTGTGGCAAACGAACATCCTCATGTTTAAGGAGTGTTGTAAAGTATCTTTCTATCTCTATCTTCAGCTGTACCTGTTGAAAATGACCTCAGGTAGTCCTGCCTCAGCTCAGAGCTTACATAATACTAGAAGACAGAAGGAAGTGGAGGTAAAGAAAGCCAAAGAGGATGACAAAGCATATTAAAGTGGAGGAATGAGAGCTCTTTGAGCCTGTAGTCTGGCTCTGATTGAATCCTGCTCTACTGCGTGTACTCCTGGTCAGTTGGGTTGGTTCAGAGCGACTGTGCGTGTGTGGATAACTTTTACCAAACATGGTCACAGTGCATCTGAGGCTCACTGAAATCTCCCCTGCTACTCTCACACACACAACACTACACATAATACATCTGCAGTACTGCTGTCTGTGACATTTTGTATGCCCAAGCATGCACTTTTCACTTTGCTATTACCTGCTAGAGACGTTGTTTTTGGAGCGTGTACAGTAGACATTTAAAAATCCAAAGAAAATTTAAAAATGTCTGTACTGATATTAAATCCAACACATGGCACATATATTAAAATTAATGTTCATTTGCTCCATGAGTTTAAAAAAAAAAGCAAACTGAACTGCACTCAGATATTCATCTTGAAGTTGTTCCCAGATGTAGATTTGCATTCCAGAGGCTCTATGATCTTTATATAGTTAAATTTATGAGGCATTTACGTTGTTTTAGGGTCTTTTCTAATCTGTGTTGTACAGAACATCAAGCAGATTTATGATGCCTTTTGCTTGTTTACAATAGTCATCAGTACATTTGGACGGGTGGGTTCAGGATACGGATGACTACTGTGTGCCCAAAACCTGCCCGGGGCTGTTAGATCTCCAGAGCAGCCTACTGAATTCCTCTAATCTTTGTAGGTTGAATAAGCCATCGACCATAAATAGGCAGACAGACCTATCCTAGAAAGGAGAGAGGAAAGCAAGGAGGGCAGGGAAATCTCTGGAACTGGCGCTTTCAGAAGCTGCTCTAACTTTTCTGTTTCTCCATCCTTCTTGACTTTTCTCTGGCTCATTTGTGCCCATAAACACACATACAGCAATCATTGTGTCTGATGCTGATGAGTGCCAAACGATCATTCCTGTTTGTCTTTTTACAATCAATATTGTCAGCTTTTCCTTTGGCTTTTAACCCTCTTTGCCTAGAGTTTTATCACAATCTCTAAGCAAAGATCACAGTTTCTAAATATCCTTTCATGATATCTACAAAAAATATAGTTAAATAATGCCAAGCAAACATTTAGATCACCTTAGCAACTGCATAGAATGCCTTAGAAACCACATAAATGCATTCCCTTACCCAAAAGTAGTATACTTTAATTTAATTTTATTGAGTACACTCAAGTAAAGTTCAGGTATATTTTTAAGTATACTTTATGTAGCAAGTATACAAATATCCGTGTTCTAGTAGTATACTTGTAAGTGAACTGTTTCAGTACTCCTTGGGACTAAATTGGCTCACTTTCTAGTATATAAAAGTATACTTTTAAGTATACTTTAAGTATAACAGTAGCAAACTTTGCATACACTACTAGTTTAGTTTGTACTGCAGTTATACTAAAAGTGAACTTATAGTTTTACTGATAGTTTACTAATTAAATACTTTGTACACTTTGAGGTTTAGTGTCAGTAAACTACTAGTTTAGTAGTTTTATACTGCAAGTATACTCGTAAGTTTTATTTAAGTGAACTTTGCATCATACTTTAAGTATACTACTGTCTCTATTTAGGTTTAAATTCAAAACATCCAAAGAAAGAACAGGGTATCTGCTTGTAAACAAAAACATTTTATTCTAGCTTCATGCATTCTTTTTTAAACACTTTAATGTGGGCAAGTTTCATAAAAAATAAAGCTGAAAGCTGAAACTTTGAAAACCATGAATTGGATTCAGAATGATAATCAAAACGTAGTCGATCAACACCCCAAAACTTGACTGTAATTATTTCCTCTTCATCGGTCGACATTTTATTCTGTAATGTTATAGTTTTGATGCTGTTTCATGTCAGATGATCGTGTTAGATTACATGTGTTAGTATCTCTTGTTTTTTCTTCTTCACTTGTGTTTTTTTGGAAATTCTGTACAGAAGATGTGTACTAGCGCCCTCTACTGTATAATAATGAAAACACGGATTCTAGGAGTATAGCTCAAATATATTTACACTTTTTGTAAGTATAAGTCAAGTATACTTAAATGTCATTTTATGTATATTTATTAGGAATACATAAAAAGTAATCTAAAAGCATACTTTCCTATTTTTAGTTTAAAAGAAGTATACTAACAGCATACTTGAATAAACTTCTTTTTCGTAAGGGTTAGCAACCCTCTACCAAATGCCTGGCAACAACTTAAATCATCTTAGTAACTACCTAGCAATCGGGGTTGCTTAAGAAAACCAGTCCAAATGCAACTCAAAATTTCAGCGAGCAGACAAAAAAAAAAACTGTCCAGAGTAACAATGTAAAAGTAGCCCAATTTTGCGGTAAACCTGTTTATTAGCAGCAGTGCTATCAATGCATTATTAACCACCATAACACCCTCTTGAAATAACTCTTTCTGTTTGAAACCTGTCTACCTTTGCGTCTTTTATTTGTCTGACTGAGTAGTGTTCAGTTCACATCTCACACTGACATCCTCATTGGGTAAGTTATTATGGCTGAAGGGTGACAAAAACAACCCGTTAACACAGAACAGATCTCCAGAGCATCTAAGACTGCATACAACCAGTGAAATCACACCAGCGTTACAAAATCATGTATTCAGATATATATATAGAGATGGAATTGTTTTGGACTCATTTATTGTGTGCTTCGTGAAATCCAGCTGAAAGTGAAGTCCTCTTATGAGGTTGTGAATGTCAGAGCTGTGCAGCATGAACACCTCTTCGTCTTGACCCTCATAGCAGGGTGATAGTCTGCCTCGGTCATGACCAAATAAAGCGTCCGAATTCCTCCCCTGCTCTTTTTCAACACCTAGAATGTTTACAAGAGCGTTGGATCAGGCTGCACTCCGACTGGCTTCCTGACTGGGGCTCAGCTACTGTGTATGCAAGCATCACAGAGCCACTTTTAGAGGTGTTACACACTTTAACCCTGATGATTGACAGAGAGATTTTAGTTATGAAACATTCTAGATCTAGGGCTGTGATACTTAGAGCATTTAGAGTATCTGATGTAAATTATTCCCTCTGGATGCACTAGTATAAAAGTGTATATCCAGACTATTACTGAAACACCATTAAACATAACTGTGAGTGAGTGAGTGATCAAATAACATTAAAACAGATTCTACAAAGTGTCAAAACATCATTGATTATATCACAGCATCATGCTGTCTTATTTCATTTCTATGTGTGATCTCATGATGACATCACAGTCCTGCTGAACACTGTGCTGTGCTGATGGATCAGGAGCTTTGACCCGCTTGTGCTCTCCGACTGAACGGCACACTCCTGGTCCCACATTGCATGGCTTGTCATCTGTATCAAAACAATGTAGTGGAATAACAATGGAAAATCAGCTCATCTGCATCAAGGCGTAACACAGAGACACTCATCTTTCATCACTTATTAATTCTTCTCCATCTTTTTAATCTTAATTTTATTGTTAATTGTATCATTACTCTTATTTTACCCCCCCCCCCCCATACACACACTTCTTTTTTCCATACTCTTGGTTTTTCTTTTCCATGATTTCTTCTTTCTATATCTTGTCCTACTATGTCCTGTCATATGTAAAAAAATAAATTAATAAAATTCTACATTTTTTGGCTCTAAAACAATCTTTAGAGAGTGACTAAAAATCACAAAAGTGGGTCACAATGTATATTAAAATATATATGAATAAAAAAAATAACATCCATCCGTCCATTATATATTTATTACATTACATTATATAGCTTATACACTGCTGGTTTTGCTTTAGATTTCACAGTGGACATAAAGTGGGTGTCATTATATATATATATATATATATATATATATATATATATATATATATATATATATATATATATATATATATATATATATATATGAAGAGTTCAGATGCAAAAGCCTCTGTGCCATCTTTGAAAATGAAATTTTCATTATTTTTATCAGGCTCTTATATTTATGTTCAGTTATTTCACTTTAATGGCACAAAAAAGACCTATACATTGTAATTAAAGTGAAATTACTGAACCTTAACATTGTAGCCTAATAAAATTGCTAATTTTAGAATACATTTTCAGATGGCACTTGTGAATATAATATGTGTATGTATGTATGTATGTATGTATATATGCCACCCACTTGATGTCCACTGTAAAATCTAAAGCTGAGATTCCCTGAAGACAAATCAGAGGCATCCTTAATTCACTTCAAAGTGGAAAAAGTGACATGGGACTTGTTTAAAGCCGGTGACATCATTTTAACAGAGCGGCGTGACGTCGCAATTGGGCGTCGGACACAGCCAATCAGCGCTCGCTCCGCGCACGCACAGATGGGAAGAGTTTAAAAAAGATTTTGGAAAAGAAGAAGATGTGGCCCAAACCTCCCCACATGATCAGACGGTTGCACTGAAGATTCCAGTTCTAACGTTATATCGCCATCCTCTCGTCCGAATCCGATAAAAAGCGCGATGTCAACGCAGTTCAAGAGCGGTCCCGCTTTCGGACTGTCCGCGGAAATCAAGAGTAAGGTAAGCGTCTGCTTTGATCGACAGCTGTCAAAGATCCGCAGGCAGCACGTGCGCTACTGAAGCTAAACATTTTAGACTGTCATTTATTCTGTAATGTAGCCTGTACAAGGAATTTGAATATTTTTTTAAGTGTTGACATCAATTCAAATATGTCAATAACAGGGTGTAAATTATGAGGATCCAAACCATAGACTGATAGCAAATGTTTAGTTGTTTAGTTGTTTTCAGTCAAATCTGCACATTGTTTTGATGAAGTTAAGTCTACAAAATGAAAAAAAAAAAAAAAACTTTCAGTCATATTGAAATATTTAACTTCTTTGCTTATGTGTTGTCTTTGTCCTTATTCATTCTGTACTAAAGTAATGTATGGATGTGCTTTATGACATAAGAACTTCTGCCACATTTATTCTCTTCATAATCTTAGTGGTCCACTTTTAAAAATACCTAAACCTTTGGCTTTTTGCCTTTAGCTGTCACTGACATCCCGCTTCCTGAGCACCACACACATCTGTGTACTCTGATTTAGCAGAAGTCACGCTGCACACTGTGGATTTTGAGATTATGTCACAAGTGTCTTCCTATGGACTTGGTATGTGGTTTTCGGTCCCCATATAAGGAGAGTTGTGTTCACTCACAATATCTGAGAAGAGGAGCATGTTGTAAACAGTTTAGAATAAGGAGGAGCATTGTTGGACATCCTACCCTAATACTGGAAGATCAACTTTGTTCCAGCCAACAGGGAACATTAGTAGAACTTTCTGATGAGACTCTTTTAAAGTCATGAACAAACATGGGTATTTTTTTTTTCTTTTTTTTGTTTTGTAGCAATGCCATAGAAGAAATATTTTCAGTTCCGAATGAACCTCTCAGTCAACAGTTCTGAAAGGAACCAATTTCATTCTTAAGTGTGAAGAACATTCTGTATAGAGCCTTTTGTGTAATGAAAAGATTCCAGGGATGTTTAGTGTTCTTTACGGAATTAGATGATGATAAAGAACCTTTATTTTTAGGAGCTAGGAATCATATACAGTGCAACTGCTAAAAATAACTGTCAATGCAGGTATTTCTAGTATAACCAAGGGTATAAAGGAATGTTATCCAGGCAGTCTGTGACAGAATTCCTGCTTAAAAAAAAAAAAAATCTGGTTTTGGCATGGACTCTACAGAGTTCGACTGAGGTCTGTTCCAGATGTCCAGAATGAGAGAAAAACACTGAGCACAGTTCTTTGGAAGCATGTGAGTGCTATCGTTCTTGGTGTTATTTGGACACATTTAGCATGTGCTAAGTACCTCACTTCACACGAGCAGACAGGAGCGAGAAGAAACGATCGTAAGGAGCTAAAAATCAGAACGGAGGGCTGATGGGATGAGGCACGCAGCTGTGACATGGAGGACCGAAAGAGAGAAAAGGCCAACAATAACACTGATTTAAAGTTACAGCGTTTGTTTGGCTTCCACACCAGCGCACCAAACTTGGGAGAAACAGCTCTCTCTAAACTCTCTCTCGCTCTCTCTTTTCCTTTTTTTCTGTCTTGTTCTTCCTTTATAAGAAATCCTTCAGGAGTGAAAGACTGAGATCTACTGCATAAATACTTTGCCAGCGCAGCAATACAATAAAGGAGACGATCCAAGGTTTTGCAGGCAGGAATGTCCCCAGCATTCCCAACCTTATATTTTATATCCCACTTCTTCACTCAGCCACAGCCATAATGTTTTATTTTAAGAAATCCGTCTGTATGATGTACTGAGACGAAGGGAAACATTTAAATAAGTAATGTTGTTTATTTGGAAGAATCATGCGAGGATCATGTTTTGGATCAGGGGCAAATATGCATGTCTTGTTCTTCATCTTCATCTTTAATCAACAGCAAGATTTTTTTTTTTTATGTATACTCTATAAGCTACTATTCAAAAGTTTGGAATCACTAAGATTTTTTTTTTCTTTTAAAAGAGGTAAATATTTATTATATATTTATGAATGATTAAGCAGTAAAACTGTTTTCAACACTGATACCCATATTCAATTTTTACTCCCAAGAAGTTATTTTAAATTAAAATAATATTTTATCTCAGTTTTCCTGTCCCCCAGCCCCCCCAAAATGACAAATTAAATAATGAAAATGTTTTAAAAATGTTATTGACCCCACATGGTGAAATGTATGTGTGAGTAAAAGTGTACATTTAAGTGTTTATGTAATATTTAAGACTGTTATTTTTTAATAGAACTAGCCTTGCAGTGCAACAAATGAAATAAAAGCTTTATGTCTAATAATTCTTAAACAAAAAAAAGTACTGTAAAGTATATCAATTCTGCAAGTTAGAAGTGTGGGGTAATCTTTTGACCTTTGACCTCCAGCTGGCCCACAAATATGACCCAAATAAGGAGGAGGAGCTAAGATTGTGGATCAGCGAGGTCACAGGCCGCAAACTTCCCGAGAACTTCATGGAGGGGCTGAAAGACGGAGTGATCCTCTGCGAGTGAGTGATGCCCTGATTCATGCGATCTGGAGCTGATTAACAGCTATGAAGCTGAAATAACTGATTCAGTCACTCATTTTTACAGGCTTATCAACACTCTTCAGCCCGGTTCTGTTAAAAAGATCAACAACTCTCCTCAAAACTGGCATCAGGTGAGCAAGAATATCCCATTTGTGAGCATAGCTGCTTGATCCAGTTCAGGTCCACCAGGAGGCAGTAAATCTGATCCGTGTTGCCAAGTCAGCGGTTTTCCTGCGGCATTGGGATACTTTAACTCTGTTGCTGCGGGTTGTTTTTTAATGTCCTCGGGTTGGAACGACTCCAAAAACATGATATTTGTCCCATGGAATGCGAATTTTAGCAGGAGACCCCTTCGAAACATTATTGGGCTAGTTTTGAGTAGAGATTGGGCGTGTTTTATTGTGAATACCTGGCAACCCTGACTAGTAATCTTAGGAAACGCTTCCTGTCTAAAGTATTTATACCTGGGTTAAACACAACAATCATTTTAGAAGAACTTTACAGTTCTTGAAAACCAAGTAATAAAACACTTTGGAGGCACTTTTAATGTGGGATGAGACAAATCAATAACATATTTGAGGGATTTTATATTCAAATGTTATGTTGCATGCAATTTACACCGCTTCAAGTTCTTTTTGAAATGGGATGCTTGTGTCATTCATAAAATCTAATAACCGCTGATCCAAATATCAACAGGGTTTCTGGTGCTGAGCATTGTTCCTCTGGAGCCAGTTGTGCATACTTTCAGATTTTTCAGGTTATGTCCGTTTATTCTTGGTTTGGCCTTGTTTGTTGCAGCTGGAAAATATTGGTAATTTCGTCCGAGCCATTCAAGAATATGGAATGAGGCCAGATGATATATTTGAGGCCAACGACCTGTTTGAGAACGTCAACCACACTCAGGTCCAGTGCACGCTTATTACACTGGCTGGGATGGTGAGTCTCACATTATGAATTTCTAGAGGAATAACTTCAGACTGAAGATTAAGAATATTCATTAGTAATAATTAGTAATATTAGATTAGTAATATTCATACTTTCTATCTACATGTCAAAAGTTCATTCATATTGGAGTTTTTAACCGTCAGCAGAGAAATTAACATCAAAACATGTGGTATTTGAGCTTTTCCCACAAACCAACACTCAAGCAAACACCAAAAAAGCAATCTCTCTTCTCTTTGTGTGTTCATGTATACGAAGTTACTTGCACATGTTTGTCTTTTATATGATATAATAGCATACTGTACTTCCACTTCGTAAATGCAGAATATCTGTTTCCTTTATTATTTATGTACGTGTATAAATTTGTCATTATTTTGAAATGCAGGCTAAATCTAAAGGCTTCTATTCGAAATACGATGTTGGAGTGAAATACGCAGAGAAGCAACAACGCAAATTTGCTCCTGGGAAACTAAGGGAGGGACGCAACGTTATTGGTCTGCAGGTCAGTAGTTGTTCATCAGTAATCGCCTTTTTCTTTCGCATATAAAAATAAACAAAATAAGGGTTCAATTAAAGCCTTGGAAAAAAATATAGCAATGCCGGTTTCTGTGATTTTTATCAAATCAAATTAAATTCAATGGTATGCATTATATATTATCATATTAATATTATTTTATATATACATCTTTTTATATATATTTACATTTTATTTTGATGTATTTATTAAATATTGCTTTTTATATTTATGTTTTTAAAATTATACACTACTGATCAAAAGGTTTTTTTTAAGAATTGTAACTTTTTATTCAACAAGGATACATTAAATATATTTAAAGTGAAAGTAAAGCCATGTAAAATGTTATAAAAGCTTTTTTTCAAATAAACGCTGTTCTTCTGAACTTTCTATTCATTAAAAAAACTTAAAAAAGTACCACAGAAACATTAAGCAGCAAAAACCTTCTTCAATATTTATAATAAAAATAAGTGTTTCTTGAGCAGCCAACCAGCATATTAGAATATTAGCATATTAGAAAACTCAAAACATTAAAAGTGTTTTGATCACAGCACTAAATTACATTTTAATATATATTTAAGTAGAAAACAGTTATTTTACATTGTAATAACATTTCTAATAATTACAACCCTTGTGTGGCTTCTTACAAAAACATTTAATTTTTAATTAACAAAAGTTTAGCAATTATTCCAAATCTGATGCATGGAGTAAAAGTAGTATATGTTATATAATTGCATTTTTATTCAACAAGACATTCTTTATCTACATCATTTTCACAGTTCTTTTTGCATTTTCAGATGGGCACCAATAAGTTTGCCAGTCAAAAGGGCATGACGTCTTATGGCACACGGCGTCACCTCTATGACCCCAAGAATGGTATGGAGAATCCTCTGGACCAATCAACAATCAGCCTGCAGATGGGCACCAACAAAGGAGCTAGTCAGGTGCTCAGAATGGTTTTGTAATCACGCTCTCATAGTTTTACAATTCCTAGTACTGTTCATAAATGGCAGCTTCTGTCTCTTCTGTTTCTTCTTCTGCAGGCCGGCATGACGGCCCCCGGCACCAAGCGGCAGATCTTCGATAAGAAGCTGGATATGGAGATGTGCGACACCTCTATCGTCTCGCTGCAGATGGGCACCAATAAAATGGCGTCCCAGACCGGCATGACGGTGTACGGTCTGCCCCGTCAGGTGTACGACAGCAAGTACTGCTCCAGCCCTGATGACTTCATCAACAACGGCCAGGACTCAGAGATGGATGGGTATCAGGATTCTGACTAGGATGAACAGACAGCTGCCAGCACGCTGCTTTTTAGACATTCACCTGCACTTTTTTGATATTCCAAATTGATGTTGACCAGTAGGACCAGCTTGAACTGTTTCCTGACATCACAGCCACCGATCAAAGCTGAGAACCTCAGTGACTGACCGCACGTAGCAAACAAACTCAGAAAGAATTCATTTCCTTTTCTTTTCTTTATAAACAGGCTTTTCCTGCTTCTCACTTTGTAGCTTTAATATTATACATTTTTCAGTTTTATTTTATTGTTATTTTGAATGTGCAATTCTCCCATCTCCTGCCCTGCGAAATTTTCTCACATGAACAAAAAATAATGCAGATGATAAATATGGATGAATTATTAATGATACACTACTGGTCAGAAGTTTAGAATAATTTGGATTTCTTAATGTTTATTAAAAGCAGTCTCTTTTGCTCAACAAGGCTGCATTTATTTGATTAAAAATGCAGTAAAACAAAGAAATATTATTTAATTTAAAATAACTATTTTCAATTTGAATATAGTGTAAAATGAAATGTATTCTTGAGATGCGCAGCTGAATTTTCAGCGTCATTCCTCCAGTCTTCAAGTGTCACTTAAACCTTCAGAAATCAGTTTAATATGTGGATTTGCTGCTCCATTATTATCAGTTATTGGTGCTCAGTTGTTAATAATTGTTCATATTTTTACCATGTTTTTGCTGCTTAATATTTTTGTGGAAACTGTGATAGTTATTTGAAATAGAAATCTTTTGTACATTATAAATGTCTTTACTGTCGCCTTTGATCTGTTCAATGGATCCTTTCTGAAAACAAAGTTTTATTTCTTTAAAACAGCAAAAACATTGTTTCTTGAGCAGCAGATCAGAATATCAGAATGATTCCTGAAGATCATGTGACACTGAAGACTGGAGTAATGATGTTGAAAATTCTGCTTTTCACATTTTTAAATATACTCAAGTGAAAAAACAATTATTTTAAATGATAATATTTCACAAAATTGCTGTTTTCCTATATTTCCGGTCAAATGAATGCATTCAAAAAATGTTAAATGATATCTTAATTATTCCAAACTTCTGCCCCATCGTGTAATTGGAGTGGATTTGGTCTGCATATTTTAATAGGTTCCATGATGGGGTTTTTTTTTTTATTGGATGAAGAGGAAATCCAACCAAAGACGCCCCACTACTGCCAATGTCCTGAAGATACTCAGATGAACTTAACCAAACTACTGCATCTTTGAGATTGTCTTGTTTTTTTTTTTTTTAGGTTTTGTCACTCAACTATAAGCTTCACAAAGTTTAATAATGTCCAGTTTGCATAATTGTTTGAAAAGGTGTTGACCCTGCTCCAACACACCTGCTTGTAGTTCTCAAGCAATTCCACCGGTGATGATTAGCTGCTTCAGATCTGTTAAACAGAGCTGCAGGAACCCTTGCCCTAAACGCTGATTCACTGACAGGAGCAAGTCCTCATGTCCTGCTCGGGTAAACACAGTAAGCGTCTTCATTTATCATAACATATGCATGCATGTGGAGTCACTACTAAGCCCAGAGGTTTTAAAATCTCAAGGTTTCGGAGACGTCTTTTGTAGTACTGAATAGTATTTCATCAAGCTACAGATTGCTCACAAAGCAGACTGTCATTCCCAAAGACTATCTAGAAATGATTCTGTAAACTTGCATATATGCTAGCATCACTGCTTTTAGCCTGACTAACCTGATACTCAGTTATCATCGTGACCGATTATAGCACAAGCAAGACCTGCTCATGATTTAGGATGGTTGGGAATCTACATATAAAATAAGTTTTAATGTGCAGAGTTAATATATATATATCCATTTTAAACTAAATAGTTTTGACATTACTAGTTTCCACCCTCATGTAATTCAGTTATTGAACTTCTTACAGATTTTTAGGTTTCATTTATATATAATTGTGTGTTAAGGAATGTGATTATTTTGCATCACCGCTGCATAAATCAGTGAATCTCTTTTGTTGATGTAAGTGTGTCCCTCTTGCATTAATGCTTCTGATGTTTTTTTTATTTATGAGGCTTACCAAAAATGGCTGAGCAAGTGAAAATAATAAATCACTATTTTCAAATTATTTCTCTTTATTTTCATGAAACGGAAATGTTTGTAACAATACATTTGAACCGATTCCACAACAGAAGTGGACCGAGGTTTTCCACGAGAGAATATGCTAATTATTTAAATGATACTACATGGTCTTATAAAAACCTAAATCGTAAAATGCACAAGACAATCTAAAAACAGCTATTTTGAAAATTACATCTGTTTCACTTCTTTCAGAATTTTTGTAACAATTAACAAAAAGGAAAAAGGCTGGATTTTAATCATCATCATCATCTCAGTGTTGCCTGAACCTCCTCCTGTGGCTTTATTAGATGATTATTTCAGCTTCAATACAAGATTGAACAGTGAATCAATACAGAAGGTAAAAACAAACACAAATCTTTCAGAGTATTTGGTCACCTTTGACCCTGCAAAACTACTGATTGGCTGCTTCACAAGCGTCTATCCAATCACTGTACACGTCCACCGGCTCTGAGAGATCTGAGAGAGCGATTTAAGGACAAGAACCAACATCACGTTAAAATAATTCACCCAAAAATGAACATTTGCTGAGGATTTACACACCCTCGGGCCATCCAAAATGAAGATGAGTTTGTTTATTGGAACTGATTTGGAGAAATGTAGCATTCCATCACTTGTTTACCAATGGATCCTCTGCAGTGAATGGGTGCCGTCGGGATGAAAGTCCAAACTGCTGATCCACACCACTCCAGTCATAGACAGTAAAAGAAATGGACACAACGACCCCATTGGAACTCAATTGAGACAAGTGAAGCCCATTTTTAGCACTTCCGTTTCTGACGCGCAGACTCAAACGAAGCTTGACGACGTCAGCAAACTGTCTGCCAGATGTAAATCTTCTAGTAGCTGTGCGTGAAAACTGCCATCGTTAATCTTGCAGAGACAGCGAGCTTGAGCGGGGAGTTCTTTGGCGTGAGTGAGCAGGAGTAAGTATTCTGATTAATTATCTCCCTTGACCTCCACATCCCCCCGATAGCCTCATAGACAGTAAACTATTGCCTGCGAGCTTCTCCTTTCCATACTGTAATTTCTCTACTGTGCGACAGTGGGTCGCTGGTTTTGACGCAATCGTTAGCCTACAAAAACTGCTTCTACGGGAACATAAAGTGAGATACAAAGTTAATGGAGCCTTTTATACATTGTTGTGTATCTTTAGAAATAATTAATGGACAAATGGAGTTTTTAAACGCCTCAGATGTAAAGTTATTCGCTGTCAAAGTGACGCCAAAATGAATGGGAGTCAATGGGAATGCTAACGCAAGTGAAGTTCTGCTACAAGATGGCGGCACCCGGCCGACTTCAACTTCCGGTCGACTTCCTTCCCGCCTGACTCCAGTCCATCAGTATTGCGAATTGGAAATCTGCCTGTTCATTAGAAACAAATTAATCTTTAAGTAGTTGCCTCCAGTTAAAATGAGTCTTCTATCCATATTCTCCAGTGGAAGTCACCTTGTCTGAATCAGGAGAGAAATATGCATTTTTATCATCTGTTTGGACTCATTTTGACGGCACCCATTCACTGCAGAGGATCCATTGCTGAGTAACTGATGTAATGCTACACTGACTGCACACAGCTCCAACCTCTTTAAGTTTGCGGATGACACAACTGTGGTGGGTATCATTAGTAACCGAGATGAGACAAACTACAGGAGCGAGGAGAGCCGCCTGGCCAAGTGGTGCAGTGACCACAATCTCTCTCTGAACGTGGAGAAGACAAAGTAGATTGTTGTTGACTTCAGGAGAGCACACACTCAGCATGTTCCTCTGACCATCAACGGTGCGACTGTGGAGAGAATGAGCAGCACCAAGTTCCTGGGTGTGCACATCTCATCTCATCTCAGCACAGTGGACCTCTCCTGGACTGAAAACACTGCAGCACTGGCCATGAAATCACAACAGCGTCTCTACTTCCTCCGCAAACTGAGGAGAGCCAGAGCCCCACCCCCCATCATGTACACCTTATACAGAGGCACCATCGAGAGCATCCTGTCGGGTAGCATCACTGTGTGGTATGAAGCCTTCAACACATAGTGAGAGCAGATGAGAAGTGGACCAGTGACGCTGAACCTCAGCCCCCCTGCAATCATTATATCTAAACTGTTCGTTTACTTCACCGGTTTGCACTCCATCTGCCTTGTGCTGCTTTACTTATCAATATATATATATATTTTTTTTTTTACATTACCTTATTTGTACAGTTGTATTTTAATTTTATCTGTATTTTATGTTCTACTGTTAGTGTTATCTGTATGCACAAGGGTCTGAGAGTAATGCAACTTCAATTCTCTGTATGTGCTGTACATGTGGAAGAATGTGGACTGGACTCCATTTCTCCAAATCTGTTCCAGTCTTGGATGGCCTGACGGTGAGAACATTTTTAGCAATTTTTTATTTTTGGGTGGACTATTACTTGAATAATATACATCATGCAATAAATCGTTACTAATTCTCTATTAATTTATCAAATACATGTCGGTTTCAAATGGGTTTTGAGAAGGATACAGGTTATTGGTGTCTGGAATTCCTCTAGACACACAGTACAGGATATTATCCCCGTATTTCGACTTCGCTCCCTGGAATAAAGTAAAAATGTTGAGCATTAGCTTTTTATTTATTTTTGCATGCAAAAATCAAGTTACACTTCAGGAGTTTTCTTCTTACATCTTAACGTCACATGACTTCTCGTGGTTACAGAAGGGGCAGGTGAACTGGGTGTCCAGGTTTCCCGTCATCTTTTTCTTGGGAGGGGGTTTTCTCTTCGACTTTCTGCGTCCCATCTTTTACTTCATGGAGAATAAAGCACAAATAAAAACATACCACATAAAGCAATCTTTAAATACATGAGCCTTAAATGAGGGAGCTGCTCGTGTCAAATATACACAAGCAACAGCCTCTTCCAGCGAGGAGTTTTACAACACAGAGTGATATTTAACATCTAAAAATTATGTACCATTCAAATCCATTCTTTCTGATATGAGATTAAACCACATTGACTGTCTATTTTGTCTCAAACTGACAAACAGCAGGCACAAATAATATATAAACGGGTGTATTTCTAACTAATGTGTTTCTTTTTAATTAAAATGTAAGCGTTTGGAGATACGTAAAGGTTTTCTAGGTTCTAGGCAACATAAATACAAAGAGAAACAAACACAATCAGTAAAATGGAAATACAATGAAAAGTCGAGCAAAACCATATGGTCAAAACACTCACGATATATACGAGCATTTCAACATTTAAGAAATACATTGTGCTTTCTAGGAGGATAAATAAAAAAAACTAATGTCTTACCGAACTGTGATTTAAAGAGATGCGACTCTCGGCGAAAACAAGCTAACGTTACTGGCTACAGCTCACTGACTACAAAGAGTAAACAGAAGATGTACTTCCGGTCGGTCAAAGGGCCTTCAAAAAAGCGTTTAAAAGCGGATCGTCCTCTAGTGTTAAACACCAGAACTACCTAACTGAGTTCAAAATTGAGTTCATTTGAGGAGAGAAACATTTCAATTATTAAACATTATTTTAAATTGCAATAATATCTAAAAACAAAAAAAATAAATGTAAAAAAGGTACCTATTATTGAACCAAATAAATGCAGACGTGATGAACAAAAGAGAAAAACCTTACAAATCTTACTGACCCCAAACTTTTGAATGTGTACGACGGGGACATCAACATCATATTTTTTCATCAATATTACCCAATAAATTCATTACACGAGTATAAACAAACGATAATTAAAATGTTTTAAGAAAATCAAAAGTCTGTTTTCTAATTACATAAAATTGAAATAAAAATATAAATTCAATTCAAACTTATAAAACTCATAAAAATGAAAAAAACATATAAAATTCCTAAAACTTTCAAATTGAAATGAAAACTTAAATATCAAAATAATAATAAGGTAATTAAAAAAATATTAAATATTATAATAGTACATCAACACTGACTTATATTAAAATATGATCTATATGAACTAATGATTTCACGTTAGTTATCTCCTATAGTTAATTAGTTACAATTTTGGAAAGGCTTTAGACAGACGAGCAGCTACTTGCATCGTGATTGGATGACATACATCTATATATTTGAATAAGAGAGCGTGATTGGGTGGTGTGATCACGGGGGCGGGACTAACAGGGTAGGTGTGGTGTTAAGCAACAGGAGCTGAAATTTTGTGCTGCAGATATCTTATCTTTCGAAACTGATCGTTGGAAAAAGACCTGTATAAAGTGACTCAAAGCTCGGGTATGTAATTTCTATAGACCAACAGAAAAAACACTGAGAAGGAAATTGCTCCATTGTGTAACTGCTTGCGTAAGTGATAGAGAAATTGCGTGAACTACTATCGCGGAAGTCTTGAAACGTGTGCTGTTGTCATTTTCTTACTAACGGGACAGAAAGTAAACTGATGCAACTTATTTTAGCGGATCCATAAGCATAACAGATCAGGAGCATCGGTAAGGTTTTAATGCGCAAAAACTACAGGCTATGTTTTGCAGTAGTATGTTGTTCTCGACAATTTGATCAACATCAGTACATACACAAAGCTCTTATCTATACTGACACACTTTAAATGTATGTGCACTTGCACGTTATATGTAATTTGTAAAAATGTTATGCATATATAGCTTTATATTTCGATGAGGTTGTGAATCTTTATACATTCTGTTGCAGATTTTCTGAGACCTTTTATTTGACATGCTGATTTTTTTATTTTTATTATTATTATTAATATTATTACATTTTTTCAGAAGTTAATTATGACTACTGAGGGAGACCCAACTGCCTTTGTGAAAGTGCTTCACCTTCTGGTGATTTCTTTCATCTGGGGAATGCAGGTGTGGGTGTCTTTCATAGCAGGTAAATTAATATACGATCATATAATAATATAATATATCATCATATAGTATGCCATGCATACTTCTATTTCCTCTTTATATTTTCAGGTTTTGTGCTGATTTCCCAGGTATCCATGCACACATTCGGCCTTGTTCAAAGCAAGTTATTTCCAATTTATTTCAATTGTCTGATGGGTGGAAATGCAGTTAGTCTGGCCATATATGCTGTGTACCACCCCAGAGAACTGCTGGACTGGCACGAGGGCATTCAGGTGACCAATCAAAACTTTATATATTCTGCATGAGTCATTAAAGGAATAATTCACCCACAAATTAATATTTGCTGAAAATGTGCTCTCAGGCCATTCAAGATAAAGATGCAGTTTATGTCTTCATAAGAACAGATTTTGAGAAATTAAGCATTACATCACATGCTCACTAATGGATACCTTACAGTGAATGGGTGCCGTCAGAATGAGAGTCCAAACAGCTGATAAAAACATCACATTAATCCACACCACTCCAGTCCATCAATTAATGTCTTGAAGCAAAAAGCTGCATATTTGTAAGAAAAAAAAAAAAAAAATCAAACATCGCTTCCGGCTAAAATGAGTCTTTAACCCATAATAACACTTCATCCAGTGAAAAAGCCCATTCCATGTTGTCCTCTTCACATCAAAATCCACCAGCACATTTGTTTGCGACTGTCCTGGATGGTTTTCACTTTTAAACGGTGCTTGATCTCTGCATATTTCTCTACTGATTCAGATGTGGTGACTTTTTCACTAAATAAATCACTTTAACAGATAGAGGTCTCCTATTTAAGTTGGAAGCAACAGTTTAGAGTTTAAAAACACCGTAATGATGGATTTGTTTCTTACAAACATGCTGCTTTTCACAAACTGAAAAACTGATGTTTTCATCATGCTCATTCTGACGGCTCCCATTCACTGCAGAGGATCCGTTGGTGAGCAAGTGATGTAACGCTACATTTCTTCAAATCTGTTCGGATGAAGAAACATGGCCTGAGGGTGCACATTTTCAACAAATCTTTGCTTCTTTCCTCATTTTGTTTCTATTCCCTTTAAACATTATTTTTCTGGGCAGATGATTCTTTTCTTTGTGGCTGTGATCATGGCCGGCCTGAACGTGCAGTGGTTTGGTCCGTCTGCCACCGAGAGCATGCTGGTCATGCAGGAGATCGAGAAGGAGCACGGTCTGGGAAATCAGGTGGGTATGAGTTCCAATAAGGAAGAATACGCCAAACTCCGTGAGCAGGACCCGAAATACAAGGAGCACAGGACCACCTTCTACCGCTACCACGGTCTGTCCAACCTCTGCAACCTCATAGGCTTTTTCTCCACTACCATCAATCTCATTTACCTGGCGCTCCATTTAGGAACTATATGAGTGTGTTGTGTGTCTTTGAGAAAGAGTACAGTCAGACAGATATTTTAAGACCATTATTCTGGAGTGATTTGTATAACAGTAATGCTTCTAGTTTTTATACAACAAGGGTGTTTAGTGTTCGTTAAGGTTAAAAGAACCAAATTCAGACCCCTTGATGTGAGCCAAAAGTGAACCGAGTGAAAGAGCCCAGTTGATTTTGTATTTACTTTCATTTATTTGTGAGTTGTTTATATCATGATATATTATGTAATGTACAATAAAACATTGAATATTAGGGAATTGAATTAAAGTATATACGTTAAAGTATTTTTTTTTTTTCATTTACAGTCAGGTTTCATTTTAATATTCTCCTCATTCTGTTTTGTCCATAACTATACAATATGTGGATAATGTCATTAGATGCCACCCTTACCTTTGTACACTTCCTGTTTTGCTGTAAAAGGCCAGAAATATTAAGAAGAGTGGACCAGTTATAGGATTGTTTATCATAAAATGCTGTTTACAACATCCTATAGAATGAATGACACTATAATGGCAATTAAACTCTGTGGACAACAAGCAGTGAATAATAAATGAACTTTTGATCGTCTTTTGTAAAAATGATGTTTGAACAGAAAGTAAACTTGCTTTTCTCACTGGACATGGAAAAGAGTGCTGTTGAAGATTCAGTGACATACAAATGTGATTCCGTTGATTTCTCTGCATATTCAAACTTTTGCTGTGAATTAGTTAATTTTTCTATAACTTTCTATTAGTTATAGTGTTCTATACCATTTCTTATATCATTTCTGTATCATATTTTCCCTTCTAATGAAAAGAAAGCCAACTTTCTTTGTGTGTGTTTTGTGTCCATTGGGAATCTTGGTCATATTTAGAAAGCAAACTGAAAGAGTTTTTCTTTGTTTATTTGTTGCTGACATTGAACAAGCATGTATTCAGTTAAAGAAATATAAAACATCTATACATGTTGATTTTTAATTCAAATAAATAAGTGAATTTTTATTTGCTTTCTTACTGCAGCTATACAAACATGCAGACTCTCTCTCTCTACACACACACACACACACACACACACACGAAGTCAATGGGGACCAGCAGCTGAAGTTGAACTATTCTTTTAACTTGATTCGCATTTCATAAGTTGGAATTTGCATTTAATTGTCCACAGCTCACAGGATGTAAAGGCATTCTGGGAAATTAAGAGTTTTCACTCTAGCAGTAATGAAAAATGTATTTAAAACGATTTATTAAATGTCTATTTATCTGCACGGCCGATAAACATTAAAACTTAAAGACTTAATAGTACAAAAATAATAATAATATAAGGCTTTTTTAATGCCTACTTCCTTAAATTAATATATTAATTGTAATTGTGCATCCTGTTTACTAGCTCAGTTGAATCAAATTGAAAATGTAAATGTATTTCAAATGACCGATAGATAGTTAGATAAAGAACATAATTTGTATTTTACATTTCCAATACAATTCAAGTATATTCAGAAAAGTTTGTAAAGTGAAAGAAAAGTAACTGAGCGGAAAAGAAAAAGAAAACGAACGGAGCTGGAAGCTGCTGTGTAAATAAACACTTCAGATCCGGGAGCTCTGTCACGCTCGCACGCACGCACGCACGCACGCTCGCACACAATCACACTCATACACTCACACACCGACAGAGTTTGTTCCATGCGAGGAAGTACCAGGCTGTTACCGGAGCACGAGATAAAGCGTCGAGTATCCGTGTGAGGGTAAGAACCTCATTTAATTTAGTTTTTTCGTCTGAGAGTTATTTTTTACCCTTATGCACCTTTCTGTGTTTCTGAATGTAAAATCTTTATGAACTGTGTAGGTCATGCAGCAAATGAACTGTTAACATTTGTTCATCCTGCCATCGTGATTGTCGTTGTTGTAGTTCTTTCAAATAGTTCAGAACGCCAGAGAACGAAGATTCGAATTCAGTCCGGATTGAACAGCTGTGTACATAAACAATGACACTACCACGGTATTCTTCCACGGTTCTCTTCTTTGGAATGCCATGTGAATACCAAGGTACATATCAAAAGTATAACCCGATAGACTACCATAGGCGTAAATTCCTTACTAAATACTTGAAATACTGGTGTGAGTAGTAAAACAACACAAAATGAGAAAAAAAAAAACGTTTTAAGTTTAGAAAGATTTTTAGTCTCCCCCTCCCTTGCCTCACGGTGCTTTGGTCCAAATACCTGTACCAAATACCTATTTACATCACCAGTGAGAGAACTCCAGTAAGTAAGGCTGTCAATGTCTATTCTATTCACTTAAAAGTCGGATGAAGTGATTATTTTCTCTTTAATGCATGATGCCATGAATAGTTTTCGATGAGTCCACTATGTTTATAATAATAACGTTACCCGTTTGACGGAAAGGGTTGCCAGGTGTTCATAACAAAACTAGCCAGAGACCCTGTCCCTCAAAACACTGTTTGGCCCTCTGTGTGAGTGATGAAGTCACTCTGATCTCTACAGCACTTCTGAGAAAGACATTCAAACCAGCTGAGGTCAATTCTGGTCCTTCGGGGTGTAAATATGATATTCTACAAATCTGCTCTTTTCAGTGTTGTAACTGTGGTATAGATAAAAAAAAAAAAAAAAAAAAGTCAAGCACATAGAATCTAATTCTATGAGCCCAGATATGCCCATAACATTTAAATATGAATATCATTGATTGATTGTACTATTAAAGTTTTGGTGTAAATGTATATGTTTGTTTGTTGTTTACTGTTTCTTATTGAAACCCAAGAAAGAAGTCTACATTGCAACTGAGACGATAGCATCTAGTTTGATAAAATGTTATTTTGCTTAAAATTTTACAGTGGTAACCATAGTTTATAGCAAATAAAATGGTGGTAACTTGTTATTAATCACAATTGTCATCAAAACAGATTCTTAACAGCTTATTGCATAGTTGAAGGTGATGGCATGGAGTTAATATTTTAGTAAGTCTATATTATTAGTGTGAAATATTAAGCTCTGATTCTATGCAGATTAAAGTAATGTTAATGGGGGGAAGGGGTTCCATTCAGCCCATAGCACTATTGATTTGTGTCTCTCGTGGGACAAGTGGGATGGGATTCGCTGTTCCTACTAATGGACAAAGGGCTGTGCTGAGTGCCGTTTGGTATAAAACCGTTAGATTGAGTTGTGAAACGAATGGTGAGCAAAGATCTGCCATGTCAGGTCTGTTTTATGTTGTTGCATTAGGGTTTCATCCAGACACACATCCGAACTGCAGAAATGAAGCGGTCACAAAGTAGCTTGAGAGATTTGGGGTGTCTTATTGTTGAAGATCATGGAGCTAAATCCACTTTGATTGACATCTCTGGCTTCAGTTTTAGTATCAAAAGGTCTCATGCAGTCGGTGCACATGCTCAACATGTGACGAGACTTTTCAGCTTAAGATCCTTCGAGAATATAAGACCTTAAAAAAGTACAGTTTTACTCAAATTGTAATGTTTCGTTTGAACAACAAGACAATAACAGCAAGTGGAAACATTGTTTAAAGGAAACGTATGCATGTAGTTTTTGCCTATAACTATAAATGTATTTAATTGTGAAGAAAAGATGATTCTGAGTTTGTGTTTTGACATTTAATTATTGTTTGCCAAATTACTTAAAGTGAAAGTTCACAGGAAATATGTTGATTGATGTTGGTTTAGTCATATAGACTTTCATTGTACACAAGTCCGGTAAGAATTCTTAATGTTTTAGAATTAAGTCTCTTGCTCACGAAGGCTGCATTTATTTAATGGAAAATTCTGTAAAACAGCAATATTATGAAATACTATTACAATTTAAAATAACTGTTTTCTCTTTGAATATATTGTAAAATGTAATTTATTCCTGTGATTTCAAAGCTGAATTTTCAGCATCATTACTGTCTTCAGTGTCACATGGTCCTTACAAAGTCCAAAAGAACATTTATTTGAAATATAAATCTTTTGTAACATTGCTCTCACCTTTGATGGATGTAATGCATCCTTACTGAATACAAATATAAATTTCTTTTTTAACAGTTCCTTTTACACAATCTGTGCTTGTTTTTATTAGAGCAGTTTTCCTCTTAAAATAGGAAGACGTTTCAAAACCTCTGAAGTGTTTCTTGTTGTCTTACCCAATGATTTTGCAACCCTAACCTACACTGTAAACCTGACTAACCACCAGTTACAAACTTCTCAAGATCATGTGCAGAGATCACATGATCATCAGAATCATTTTTCATCAAGAGTTTCTCTCCATGAGCGAGTGATGTGCCACTAACACAGGTCCTTCAGCCCCCTCAGAATCACAGACGTGCCCTTCTAAATTACTATTGCAGTTTTAGTTCAAAATGATGCTGCCTAACAAGTGTCCTCGAGACAATAGCTGCTGTGGGCAGTCACTCTCTTTGTAGTAACATCTCCACCTCTGGGGAGGAGTGGTGTTTGGAGCGCTCTGCTCGCTTTTTAATGGGTCTGCGCACTTTTTTCTTGGGCCCGTCACCTTGGAAAGCTTCTCCATCAGGCCGGTGAGGGTCTGATTGATCGGCTGGACAGTGTCGGTTTTATTTCCATTCCCAAGAGTTTTCCTGTTAATTTGATCACTTGTGTCGGTGGACATGGCCGGTTCTGAGGGTAATCAGATACAGTATGTGTTTTCAGACCAGAAGAGGTGATTGATGTGTTTGAAGCAAGCGACAACCTCCCTCTCTCTTTCATGAAGCCAACAAGGAAGTGACTTAAACTCTAATTCATCGACTGGCCGCTTGAGGCTGGCTCCAAAAGGGAGTCAGTCCCATAGATATCCCATGTTAAAATACCCAACATTACAGCACAAAAAACATGTTTACAACCTGGTTCATAAAATGATTTAGGGCTATATAGCTAATTTTGCCTTCATGACAACTGTGAGGGGGGTGAATTTTTTTATAACTCATCCGTTTAAATTTAAGCCTTAAAGTTCTGCATAATTAAGGGTGTGGCCACTTGAGTGACAGGTGGATTGCCGCTGCTGTCACTGCCGTCGAGCTAGGTGGGCGTGGCTTCAGCAACCAGCTCCCGCCTTTTTGCCCATTTTCGATTACCTGGGAGTGACAAGATGAAGACGGCTGGCTCCGCCCACTTTAAGCTTCAAAAACGCTCATCAGAAAACTGCAGATGAAATTACGGACACTACGTCCATGTTTTTTATACAGTGTATGGTTTGAAGTCAACATGAAACGGCGTTCGCAAAACCTATTTTACTTCTGTTGTGTGATTTATTTCCGAGTGAAACAGGATATTTGATGAGAACATATTGTATGGGACTGTTAAGCAATTAAATAGAGCCAACATGTTTTCATGTTGACTTTGAATGAGAAGCTAAATTTATTATGTACACTGTTAAAAATTTATTGTAATTTTACAGGAAATTCCTGGCAACTAATTGCCGTGAATTTACAGCAAGTAATATACAGGTAATATATTGTTTTTTTAATACAATAGAGTCCTGTATTTTTACAGCAGTGCTACTGTGATTATTACAGTAAAATGCTGTAATTTATTTAAATTTACTGTATATTTACTGCAACTCAGTTGCCAGGAATTTCCTGTAATTTTACAGGAGACAATTACAATATTGTAATTCAAAATATATTGTAATTTCTAAATATAATAAAATACTGCAATTTTCCATCTTCCAAAATTAAAACCAAAACAATGGCAACTTTTTATTATTTTTTATTATTAACACACTATGCAACATCACATATTACAAACTTATTTTATCTTTTTTTTCATACAAACAAAATTACAGTTTCACTGAAGAATCTAGCTCACTTCCAGACGTCCAGACAGTCTATCATCAGGGGGAACATGGTAATAAATAACAAAAGGTCCCAACCAGTCTTGAACTGGGGAAGCTGTGGGGTGTGGGTGGGCATCAATAATAGCCCATCAACTCAAAGCCCAGGAGTCTTCTTAATAGGGTGCAGACAGGTGCGTTGAGCCCATGTCTCTTCTCTGCTTTGCTGACATCTTGGAGTTGATTCCACAAAAAGCTCTGAAAACAGAGAGAGTGAAAACAAGTTTTCATATCAGGTAATGATAAATACTGTGTAAAAAAAAAAACATAAAAAGTAAACTTGCTTGTAGAAAAAAAATGACGATGTATTTATTTAACATCAACACATTTAACAACATAACATTTAGAATTACATTGGCTTTTACATTGTTTTTCTTAAATATATAATGTCACTGTATGCACTGTAAATTGAATGTCGCTTTGGACAAAAGTGTCTGCAAAATGGGTCATACGACGTTGCTAAAAAGAACATTATTTTGTGTATTTGGTGTAATGAAATGTTTAAGCAGTTTAAGGTTAAAAAACAACATTATTGTTTCTCCTCTACAGGTACTCCTCTCCTCGCCTTCTGAAACGTGTTGATTTTTACAAAGCTCATCGTTCTGAAAAGCAAAGTGTGCTCTGATTGACCAGCTATCCAATCTATCTATAATGTGACTGAAATGTTATGCCTCTTAACATACTGTGCCCTGTCCGGCCGAAGCAACGAGACAAACATTTAATTATGTTAAATATATATAATATATAATAACAATTATTGCTAAATGTGTGACTGAATCATATAATAACTTAATTAATAATATTGATAGTTCATCGTCTAGCTGACTACGTCTTGTATTATTATTATTTTTATTTTTTCTAAAATCCTGTCAAATGTGCACAAACTACTAGCTACTACTAAATATAGTAGAAACATAATTTTCTGTAAAGTTGCTTTGTAACGATTTGTTTTGTAAAAAGCGCTATACAAATAAACTTGAATTGAATTGAATTATAATGTTTATTTCATTATAATGTCAAAACCCATTATAAATGTGATATAAACATGATTTCTAGTCGTGTTCTCTTTTGGAAGGCCAAACAAAGTAGTTTCCCTTTTTAAAGAAACAGCGTTTAAGAGTGACGCTTCAATTCAAACGAACGAACAAACACATGAGAGCAATTTCAAAAGCTTAAGGAGCTGTCTGTCCTGCTCTCTTTAGCTCTCGATCGACCTGGATGTTTTAGGCAATATTAAAATCCTGGCGGGGACGTGTCCCGTATGAACGGCGCATATGGCCACCCTATACAGATCTTCTTCATTCACCGAGAGCTTGTAACACTCCAAAGAGAAAGGAAAAAGTAAAATCACATCTAATGACTTTAACCCCCAAAATTTACTTAATGAAAATTCTAATGTTAAACTGCTGTCTGTCAGACTTCTCTGTGTTTACATAAATGTCTTGCAGGGCAATACCAACTCTATGTTAGACACTTAATAGCAATAGCTTTGTCTCCATCCAGCTTTTTAATGCACATTTTAACATTTTGAAAACAAACAGAAAAATCCTGAATGGAAACGGTTCAAATTCACATAAAATATTCTAATGTGAATAAAACTTTTCATGTGGATTGACTTGCTAATAAATGCAACATAAATGCACATTTGTTGCAACTCTATCGGCTGTTTTAAGTTGCCCCTTAAGTTTTGATCCCACAGCATTTCATGACTACTCTCCTGTCCATTTCTAATTTACATAACAGAGCTGATGGAAATGCTCTCAAGTTATAGGGTTTCTTTGCCAAATTTCTACGAATGCGCTTAAAAGGTGCAAAGGAATTGGATGGAAACCTGTCTTATGACATCAATGCATAGAGTACATCATAGAGTCTATTTTCTTTATAAGTGTGCAAACTGTTTTAACATACCTTTAGTGCTTGAGGCCTGTAGGATACTGTTAGTTAGACACGTAGACAGCGAAGGTCGCTGCACTCCATTCAGAAGGTTGTTGTGGGGCCCCATCACAGTTGTCCCTTCCAAAGACATCATCCATTTGTCTGCACTTAGTGCCTCTCCTGAAATGCATACACAATATGATAACTAAAAGAGCACTAGAACGCTTCACTACACACGCATGCGTGGCAGTATTGGCAGGATGGGCAAAAGTACCAATTTTATCAGGTGGGAGACAAAGTTATGGTATGGTTTTTCCTAATTTAGACTAGGCATTTTAAGTATTTTTGAATTACAGCCTTTCCTTTCTTCTTTGACATATAACCATATGACAATTATTAACAGGGCTTAAAGCAAGCAAACGTATGTTCCATCTAGCAGCCAGTGTGCAGCTGATCCTGCAGAGTGTCTGTAGCTGTTCCCGCTCAGTCTTTTCCTTCTGCCTTGACCGTTCATGACCGTGGTACAGTTATGCCGCGTTTCCACCGACCCCCCCTCCCCTCATTTCAATAAGACGAAATATGATATCAAACACCACTGCCTCCTTTCGTTCTCATTTTCATTCGTTAAACATATTAATAGCCGCAGAAATAAAGTTCAGGGAAATGTGTAACGTTAGGCCTTCATTATATAAAACAAAATATTATACCAAACAGTAGCCTATTGTTTCCTTTTTTCATTTTAACATATTAAAAGATTAACTGAATAAAGACCAAAGATTACCTGTTCGGTTCACCCAAAACGAATTATATTTTATGCTTTACCACTAAAGAGACATCACAGCCAGCGGCAAATGTCAGAAGGTCTAGCCGAGTTGAGAGTGCTCCCGACGGATTAATGATCACTGAGCTCCCGCTGATCGCGTGGAGTTGACCGTCTCCGACATCAGCGAAACACATTTTTTAATAGACGCAGTCTTTATAAATAAACCGCATATTTGAGTTTTAGACAACTAACTTACATTCTCACCTGAAATAGTTAAAACACTATACCTTTCATGACACGATGACAGTAATATTTTAAAAATTATCAAAAGAAATGGTGGTTGAAATTACAATGCTGCATTGCCACTCCCGAAAGTTCAGTAACGTTACCTTTGAACAAGTACCTCGCGAGCAGGGACTTTCTGAGGGGCATTTTTTTTTACCCAGAACTTTATTTAGATCATGGTAGCTGCGGTGGAAGCACACCGAGTTCCAGCCCAAAGTCCATAGTTTCTGGGTAACTTAAAGTTCTTGCGATGTAAATTTGGATAGAGTATGAAGACGCGATTTTAACTAACTTCACCCTATTCCACTGAATTATACCAAATTAAACAATCAGCACTCACTCAGATCACCAGTATTAATATATAAAGACTTATAAAACAAATGTTATGTTACATACCTGAGACATGTTCTTTCTTCCAAAAAGTACCGTCCGTTGGCCGCGTAATTTCAAAATTCAAACAGCAGCGATCCCACAATGCTATGCGGTTGCTGTAAAAAAATGCTTCTACAGTGTAGTTACAATAATTTTACAGGACTGTCCGTTAATTTCCCATCATGCATTTGCATTTACAACAAAAACATGAATACAGTGCATTGTTGTAAAATTTATTGTAAAAATTACATCAATTGCTAACAGTGTATGTACTATTGCATCTAAATAAAATGTGAGGTCATATGATAAGCAGAATTGAATTGATTTCTAAATATTATCAAGTGGTTTTTCTGTTCATTTTGGAATTAAATCTAAAGCACTCTTTTTGTCTCTTTCAGATGACATCCGTGACCAACTCGCGTCTCCAGCCGTCACATATAGACGCGGCCGACCAAAACTTTGACTACATGTTTAAACTCCTCATCATCGGCAACAGCAGCGTTGGTAAAACCAGCTTCCTGTTTCGCTATGCGGACGATTCCTTCACTTCAGCCTTCGTCACCACGGTGGGGATCGATTTTAAGATCAAAACGGTTTTTCACAACAACAAAAGAATCAAGCTGCAAATCTGGGTAAGTTTTAATGTCATGTTAATGCAAGATCAATCCCATCTACTCAAGTGTTTTATTAAAAAATATATTTATAATATATAAATAAATATATAAATAAATAAATATAAAATATTGCACCATTCAAAAGTTTTGTCTCAGTATGTTTAAAAAAAGAAAAGTTTTTAAAAGATTTTAAAAGAAGTCCCTTATGTTCACCAAGACTACATTTGTTAGATCAAAAATAGAGTAAAAATAGTAATATTATGAAATATTATAACAGTTTTCAGCATCATTACTTTAGTCTTCAGTGTCACATGAACCTTCAGAAATCATTCTTATATGCTGATTTGTTGCCCAATTAATAACAGTTTTTTATGCTTAATAATTTATACCATATATTTTTCAAGAGTCTTTGATGAATAAGAGAGTTCAAAAGAACCATATTTATTTTAAATAGGTTTATTTTTATTTTTTTTAAGATTTTTTGTTATTATTATTATTTGTCATACCATAGGACTATGCAAAATTAACTAGAGAAGCATAAACTGATTAAAAATAATGAAAGGGATAAAAATATTGAGCGCTCTAATATCTTTGTAACCTAAAATATTGATTTTGATTAAAAAAAAAAAAAATGAGCACATTATATGTCAACTACCCACATTTCTGTGTCCTTTTGTGGACTTGGGTTTGGTTAGAGATGATACAGTTTGTTCTTTTGCGGTGAAAATATTTTCTAGGCTTCTGCAGCTGTAGTTAAAGTGAATGCTCAGATGTTGCAGGAAAGGTCAAGGTATCCAGTGGTGATTGATGCTGCATGTGGCGAGTGGGGCGGGGCCGAGAGGCGTGGGAACGAGGAGTGAGGCCAGGTGTAGTGATTGGAGATGAGCTACACCTGAGCCCCACCGCTAGTATCGAGTCCCACGTAGGAGATGGAAGGATATAAAACTGGAGTGACGACCGTGAAGGACGAGAGAGGACCAGGCCTGGGACATTACTTTATGTTTTGGTTTTTATTTATGCCGTTTTGTATTTACTTTTGAATATTAAAATGAGTTTTGATTGTGCGCCGGTTCCCGCCTCCTTCTTCCCGATGAATATGGAGATTTGTTTATTACAGTGGTGCCGAAGCCCGGGAGAAGGAGGGACGCGCTGCTGAAGATCCCTCGCCGCTGTGGTGAATCCGCGGTGCCCTCGAGCTGGCGAGGTATGTGCCGCCATGGACGCTCGAGGCGGTGGGCTGGAGCGAGTTGCCGGGGACGGGCGAGCTCGCTGCCGACCGCCCACGACAAGGAGGGGCGGCTGCCGTCCGTGAGGGAGCGGAGGAGTCGGCGCCGTTCGCCAGGGGGCCGGAGCCTGCCGCCTCCGTGACGGAATCCGGAGGGGCAGGGAACGGGGGACTCCTGCCGCTGCCCAAAATCGGAGGAGCCGTCGCCGTCCACCGGGCGGCGGAGGAGTGTCGTGCCGTCCGCCGAGGGCCGTCCAGTGCCACCGCCGGGCACCGCGGAGGAGATCACCCAGCCGGTGGAGGGCCGAGCAGCAGTGCGTCTGGGAACCGGATTTTTTTTTTTTTTTTTTTTTTCCTCTCTCCCCTCTCTCGTCCCTGTCGCTCCTCCTTCCATCTCCTTTTCTCTCGCCTCGTCTGTCCTACCCCCAGGTTCCCGCAGGTCCCCGTGAGCGGTCTCCCCCGGAGGGAAGGGGGGGGGGGGAGTAGAGCGCAGTCTCGGGAGTACCCCCCGGCCTGCGAGGGGCGATGGGGGTATGTGGCGAGTGGGGCGGGGCCGAGAGGCGTGGGAGCGAGGAGTGAGGCCAGGTGTAGTGATTGGAGATGAGCTACACCTGAGCCCCACCGCTAGTATCGAGTCCCCCGCCCCACTCGCCACAAGGTGGTGGTAATGCACTTATAAATCTGTGATCCGCCATAAAGTAAGAAGAAGAAGAAGAAGAGGCTTCACTGCCTGCTGCTGAAAATGCATTTAGAAGAGTTCTCACAGTTCAGACATTGCCTGAATCAGAAAAAAATGACATAAATACTGATCTTTTTGTGTCTTTACACATTAATGTATCATCACAAGCAACAGGGTTTAATTTGGTTTTGTTTGTGTATGTTTTTTGTTTTATTGTGTTTTAGCTCTGATTCCCATCCACTTACATTATAAGACTGATAGACTGCAACAGTTTGAGCTTAAAATTTTGGTTTGTGTCACCTAAACTGTATGCCCTGGGGGTAAGCAGATAAACATCAAATGTTCATTTTTGGGTGAACTATCCCTTTAAAAACATGCTGGATTTAATTTAGTGTATCTTGATGCCCTAAAACTAATAAAACTGAGAAAAACACAAACAAACTTACTAAAACTTAACATAGAAACAAAATGTAAAAATTCTAAATATTAATACAAATCTTAAATGATACTAAAATAACCCTGCAGTCAAACAGCTTCATACAGCATACTAGAGTATAGTATGTAAGAAGTAGTATGCACTGTCACATACAGAATACTACATTACTGTTTTTATTGTTTGAGTAAACTGTTTCACATAGTAGTTAATAGTAGGCAGACAACGACATAGAAACATAGCAACATCTCTGCTGTGCAGGAGTTTACTGACTTCACTCCCACTCACAGTACTGATATTACAGCTACACTCCCTTCTGCAGCTGATAATTATGGCTTTCTGGGGTGCTTTCTTTAATAACACCAGTAATCTGAACTTCTTCAATTCCTAAGGCTAAAACTTAAAGCCTAAGTCTCACATGCAAACAAAGCAGGAAACATTCAGACAAATGAAACATTCTCAGAGATCTGTGTTAGTCATCATACCTTTATCCTTTAAGCCATTCTGTGTCTGGCAATAACCACCAGAGTTTTACACCACAAGCATGATTGCTCAACAGACATGGTGAAACACTCATGATTTGTGATGCCACAGTTTCTACACTTTTCGATTAATGAATGACTGACTTTTCCAGTCATTTGTGATTAGGGTTTTGAAAACTATTTACAGAAATTGTACTTAGAAAGTGTGGTTTTGAGCCAATTAAAAGTGTTAGAGATAAATATATGTGAGGGATAATACACCGCTAGCCATGCAGCCATGCAACTTAATGCATACCTGCCATCCAATGAGAATTGAGTATTGAGACAGATCATGGTATAAATAACTACAAACATGTATATTCAGATGATTTCCATGATCTATCCAGACTTGAAACACAACTGCATGATATAACACAAACTAGTTTTAAACTACAGTACACATTAGAAGCCTCTTATATGATGAGGGGCAGAAAACTAGACATAAAAACATGGTGAAGACAACAAATTACATGTTTAGACCACATGAACACTTTCAAAAGTGTAAAATCTTCCAATAAACAGGCTTGAATCTACAGTTAGAAAATGCAGTGTAACGATACAAACTTCTTACTCATCGGGAAGAAGGAGGCGGGAACCGGCGCACAATCAAAACTCATTTTAATATCCAAAATAAACACAACAGCGCGTCAGCCCCTCACGGCGACTGACGCGCACAAATAAAAGAAAACACCTAAAATAATGTCCCAGGCCTGGTCCTCTCTCGTCCTTCACGGTCGTCACTCCAGTTTTATATCCTTCCATCTCATACGTGGGACACGATACTAGCGGTGGGGCTCAGGTGTAGCTCATCTCCAATCACTACACCTGGCCTCACTCCTCGCTCCCACGCCTCTCGGCCCCGCCCCACTCGCCACACACCTATCTCTCAAATGGACCATTTACACTCTCTCTACAATCCCAGTTAGGAGTATCAATGGTCCACTTGAGAGATAGGTGGCGGTAATGCACTGAAAAGTCTGCAATCTGCTATAAAGCAAGAAGAAGAAGAAGCCTCCTCACAAGCCTTCTGCTGAGAACGCAAACAGGAGGACTCAGGAGAGTTTAATTTCGTTACACTGAAGTAAATATATATATATATAGATAGATAGATAGATAGATAGATAGATAGATAGATAGATTGATTTTAATCTAGTTAAAATTTATTTGAATTCAAGTAAAAAAAAAATTTATGGTTTCAGTTTTAGATAACCATAATAACCCTGATGATGTTTAATTCAGCCATTGTCATCCAGTTATCATTTTGCAAACATTAATTTGATTTATACAGCACATTTACAACAGTCCAGGAGCAAAATTAGAAGAGAATATGACATACAAAAAATACATAAAATATAACATACATAAACTATCATTTTGCATTTTAATCCAATTCTGTGTTACAACATCATAAACCTGTGTTAAAACATAGGCTGTTAAGAGAACATAAGAGAAGGAGAACGTGGCTGTTATCATTTCAAGTTAATTTGTCATAAATACTAGATATGACGGTCAAGTCAATGCATTGTGGGATGCAGGATTTCATGCAGTGCTATGCTGTATACTGTAGTTCATCAGGTATTTTATGCATGCAAATACTATATATTTTATACTATATACTATAATTGTGTAGAAACAATTTTAACTCAGAAATTGCTTGTAAATTTAATAAGGAAGTGGCAACACTTCACATTGAATTAAGCATGACCATTTTGATGTAGTTTTTACAGTGTGTTAGTTTCTAGATGAATGTGAGCTGGATGGCATTCAGTGTGTTTCCTCTTAATGTGTGCTTTGGCTCTGATCCAGTGACAGAAAGGCTTGTGTGTGTTAGTTTGAGCCTCCTGGCCACACTGAAGCTCTGGATCTGTTGACCTTTGACTGTCTGTCCAACAGGACCGCTGAGATAGAAAGAGCAGATGCACTGAAACACTTCTGTAGATAAAATGGTTGCAATGCATTTCTGTAGCTAACTCTAGTTTAATAAATGGTTCTTACGCATGATTTAAAAATGGAAATAGGCTAAGTGTTTGAAGATCCCTGAGGTAGTGGGTGCAAACCCTAAAACAGGATATTGTTGTGACATAGTGGACTGTGATTTGTGCTTATGATTCATAAAACATACATTAGCCGAATGGAAAATCATTGCCTTTGTTTACCACTAATTTTTTTTTTTCTTGTCTCTTTGCACTTTGGTCTTTATAATTAATTCTTAACAAGTGAATAGTCATTGTGTTTTAAATAATAATTGATGTTACTAAGACTTACTAACAGGTTACTAAGCGACAGCCCATAGTTGCTGTGCCGACCCATGCCAATAGACCTGATGATTTTTAATTCCATTATTCTTTTCCATTATTATAATTGTTTTTTTATAGATAGATATATAGATATTTTGATTGATAGTGAAGAGCAAGAATACACATACACATCGTTTATAATAATATAATATATTTTTCACGTATAAATGTGTATTATTTATATCTTTATAAATATAAAATTCAACAATTTCATATTATCTAATTTTATATAATATTATTTAAATAACAAATATATAAATTAGAATTATAAATATAAATATGTAATTTTGTATGTAAAATTGTAAATGAGTTAAATATGCATGTATTTTGTATACATGCTATGCATAATGTAAATAGAAAGCATAATATTAAATTAAATTAAATGTAAATAATAATAATAATAAATCAGTTAATTATTAATTACTAAGTTATAATTTTTAATTTATATTTACAATATTTTATTTATTAGAAATTATTTAAAAACATTACGATATACATTAATACATACATTTATGAATGAATTTGTAAAAATCTATGACTTATAATGTATACATATACATGTATACATTTTATTTATTTTGGTCGTTATTTTCTCATCATTTGCATAGAGGTTGTTAACAAAAAGATATAAAGCAAAATATGCTAAAAGAATGATCATCATCTAACACAGGCTTTTTAGATTTGACCAGAAAAAAATGATAGTGTTTCTTTGTAGAAAAAACAACTCTTGTCTGCCATCTACTGGTCACTATAGGTAATGAAGACTATTTATCTCATCACCAGCCTCACAACCCAGGATGTTGAATCCATGTATCTAATTAGGATTACTGTAATGAAATGATTATGTTGTCCAGGACACAGCCGGACAGGAGCGCTACAGAACCATCACTACAGCGTATTACAGAGGAGCCATGGGCTTCCTGCTGATCTACGACATCACAAACCAGGAATCGTTCAACGCCGTCCAGGACTGGTGAGGGACACACTCACACACACACACACACACACACGCATGCATCTGAACATCATGTGTGTATAAAGAGTGTTTAATGTTCACGTTCTGCATGTTTGGCTCTCAGGGCCACTCAGATAAAGACATACTCATGGGACAACGCACAGGTGGTCCTGGTGGGCAACAAGTGTGACCTGGAAGATGACAGACTCATCCCCACCGAGGACAGTCAGAGATTGGCTCATGAACTCGGTGAGATGATGCAGGCTGCAGATTTTGACTTTTTACTTCAGTGGAAATTGGAAATGTTCAAATATAATATATATATATATATATATATATATATATATATATATATATATATATATATATCTAGTAGAAAACTCTACTTTGGTTTATCAGGGGATCCCCATTTATTTATTTACCTCCCCACACCTCAATAATGTCCTTGAACAATCTACAAGTAAAATATATTATTATTAATGCAATTATTTATATATATATAAAAGTAATTTATAAATATACAAAGTATTTAGAAATATATGTAATAAATATATTACTTATATAAATGAATAAAATGTGTAATTTAGATTGTAAAATTGTATGTAAATAAGTTTTAAAGTGAAACATATCATATATGGGTCTTTGTATATATCATGCTATACATCATACAAAATATTAAATATTACATTTAATAAAATGATATATATATTTTTCAAGTTTTAGCTATTTTTAGTAAAAAAAAAGATTAACTAAATTAAATTGAGACAATGTTTGCCTCTGGGACTAGCTGAAATTAAAATGTATTTTATTTTTAAGTAACACATTTTTTTCATGTCTTTAATTGTAATTGGTGTTAACTATAGTAACCCTGGCTTTGCTTTTTTTTCTGGTTTCCTCAGGTTTCCAGTTTTTCGAGGCCAGCGCCAAAGACAACATCAACGTGAAGCAGGTTTTTGAGTGTCTGGTGGACGTGATATGTAAGAAGATGAGTGAAAGTATGGACGGAGACGGTCAGGTGTCCAACCACAAAGACTCCAGTGCGCAGGACACGTCTCCTGAGGGACACGCCGGCTGTGCCTGCTAAAACACACGCTCTCTGTCTTCTCCTCACCTGTTCACTACTACTTGGGATAATCTTTGCTTTTACTTCTTTTAACCCAAACAGCATCTGCCAAACGTGCTCGTGTTGTTTGTTGATGTGGATAGTCGTGGATTGAAATCTGACTGCACTAGTGATCTGCGTGTCTCCCGTACACATTCACAGGTGTGTGTGCAGAGACGCAAACAGCTGGAGATACTGCACAGCGTTTTAAAGCTCCATCCACACCCATTGCTCACGCTCTCACCCCGTTCCCCAGCGTTTCTCTGTCTTTCCCTCAAAAAGGCAACGGTTCGATGGGTATTTGTGGTTTTAGCAGGTATTCTCTATCTCATCAGATACTGTAACACCCACAGTATTTGGGTGTCTATCTGCTTTAAATTAGAGTCCTAATAGCTCATGCAGCACTGTTATGGAGATAAATGCACTGTGTTATTCTGATATGTGCAATCATGGGCTGTTGTTTGAAACTTATGTGCATCGCACGCTGAGAAACATCCACTCAAATCAATGTTTTACTGATATTTTTTGGAATAAGCATATAAAATTAAATTATAAGATACTATTATAAGCAAATAAACTATCTGCAACCCAAAATGTCCAGTATGATGTTGAAGGTGTTTGCTTCTTCACTGAGGTTGTCTTGTTATTAAAACAAAATGTTACGTATGATGTAATATTTTGCATAATATAGTTACTTGATAAAATATGAAGCAATTATGGTTCAATTAAATAAAAAAATTAAACAATTCCTATTTTCTGCTTTCATTTTCATTTTTTTGTGTTTTTGTCATATTTAGTAGTTTTGGGGTTTTTTAATGTCTGAATATATTTTTTTATAGTTTTGGGGTGGTTTAATTTCTATATAGTTATTGATTTTTATTTCAGTTTTTGGTTATTATACATCAAATTAATATTTCAGATTATGTTTTTAGTTTTTCATTCAACGAATGGGAAATTAGAGAAAAAAGCAAAAAAAACAAACAAAAAAAAACATATATATATATATATATATATATATATATATATATATTTCTTATGATTTTGGGTTCAGAAATGACCAGGACATGCTCTTGATCAGTTTTGTGAGATTCATGCATATGTGTTACGGTTCATTCAGCAGCAGTACAGTGGACACAAGTTTTGGCGATCTAGAGCCCTCTCTAGTCTTCTCTATCTCTGTGTTTGCACACTGTCTCCTGGCTGTCCGTTATGTCCAGTGTTTCTTCAGAGTAGACAGATAGTGGTCTCGCTGAAGCGTTTTCCCGCCTGTTTTCAGCCTGTCGGACGATATCAAGCCATGTCACTTTTCTGTGAACCAGTGACTGGTTAAACTTGGATGTCTTTATAAAACCCTCCCATGCAATATATGCGTTATTAAAAGTCCCCTATATATATATATTTCCACTCTGTCATAATGTGCAACATGAGTTGATCTGTAAGATTGTTAATTAGTTTCCTTTTGTTTTATGTCGCCTTCTCCCTTTACTGTCCCTTTATAACCAATTTTTTTTTAGTTTATCTCCTTGTTTTTTTTATTTCAAAATCATTAAAGGCACTGGCTGTAGCCATTCAAGACAGATTACATTGCATTATTAAAGGCAATGTTTGCTTGCCTGTTGCATAACTAAGGAGTTAGTGAGAGGTTCTGAAGGGTTATAACAGCGAAAAAAACATTTTTTTGCAGTTAGCTATTGCAAAAATTTAGCAGCACAAACACTATTGATTTCACAGTGCATGGATTTACACATTTATGCATCAACATTGACTTACATTGATTTCTGTGTACAGTATATGAATTCAATGCATATATTGTATCAGTTCGTTTCTATGATCGTGTGTTGCATGCTCTTAATTATTGAGTCCCAGGAATGCTTTAGCACTGAATGTTTTCTAGGGCATTGCTGGGTGTTGGTTAAGTTGTCACTTGCTGTCCTTTAATTTCCTGGTCTCTATGTATGGCTTGGATCGCTCCTTCATTCTTAAAAGTAGAAGTCCTTTATTTGCATTATTGGTTTCTTGAAGAATCTTTCCATTTCACAAAAGATTCTTTAGATTATTAAAATGTTCTTGAAAAATGGTTCTCTTAAGGATTGTTCACTGAAAGATTCTTTGGGGAACCAAAAGAGTTTTTTTCTCTGGCATCATTGTAATTGATGTTCAGCTTGATGAACTCTGAATGCTCTAGTTGTCTTTGCGCAAAAAGGAAAGTGACTTTGCGATTTTTGACTTTATGCATGTATTTCTGCCAACTCCTCTGCCTTTATCTGCACACCCAGAAAACTATAAGAAATGGGGCTTACTGAATTTCACTTTCCTGTTACACACTACTAAACCACAACCACAAGAGCCAGAGGAAATGAAGGAAATACATGCACCAATGACCTGAGTGTCAGGGGTTTTTTGGGTGGGTGGGGGGGGGGGTTGTCAACTGTATCTTAACATGGAGGCCACTGAAGCACATTCATTCATTATGGAACGTGGATGGGGCCAAAATCTTTTAAGAAGAACATTGTTCATCCATGTTAATGTCACAACATGCACAGCAGCCAATTAAACTGCTGTAATTGAAACAGTATTTACATATGTGATGTGATGGTACGTTGTTATATACAGACATTAGACATCACTTTTATTTGTGAAGGATGTCATAATGGGACATAATGGTATGCTTGTATGCAAATATCAGATGTTTGATCATGAGGGATAATGCAGCAGTGCTTTGTGTGTGTGATGTCAAGCGTATGCCATGATTTGTCATGTCCATTTTAGCTGTTTAGTTCAATATTCTTTCTCAGGTAGAAAAGTCTTAATTTACATTGAAGCAATAATTAAATTAGTCTAGCATAGCAAATATCAGTAAAGCAATGCTGCAATACACTATTTCTATTTTATATGTCTACACGTACAAAAGAAACCTGTTCAAAATAAGCACATTAATGTAGATGAACAACATGTGTTTACGTGGTCATATTTGAGACCTTCTGGCCCTGTCCACCTTCCAGACTGTTGCACATTTATTCCAGACAATGACAAAGATGGGGGATTAATTAACAAGAGACTGAGGAAGAACAATTAGAGAATTAAAGTCCAGAGAAATCACTTATGAATTGAAATCGTAACATTTAGCCGTCACAGTAAGAGTCGTTATATGGGTCATCGTTATTATTCTGCTTGTATGGCCATGTGTTATGAAAATATTGAGAACTTAAGCAATGTTGCATCAAGGGAACCTGAGTATACACACATGAGGCACATTTTAAGTCGCTAAATTTATGATGTACTGATGGTTTGATAAAATATATATTTTGCTTATATCTTTAATAAGCTTGTTAATATTACAGGGATCTGTCTCCTTAAAAACAGCCTGAACATATCTCCAGAATGAAGCCATGAATCATAAATAACGTTTTATTATAGTCATTTCATCTTTTTGTATTCTATCTTTATTCTTTTTATTTATTATACAGTTATTCAAAATAAAATGAAAAAGACCTATGACACTTGCATGCTCAATCCTTTTTCTCTTCTATCTGTTTTCTTTTTATTTATTATATTATTTAAAAGCCCTTGCTACGTGTACTGCGTTTAAGCTAACTGAGACTTGTTATAGCACTTATATAATATTGCTCTTTTGTTGTTTTTGATTGCTTCCAGTGTCCTCATTTGTCACAAGTCACTTTGGATAAAAGCGCCTGCTAAATGAATAAATGTAAATGTAAAGAGGCCATTGTTAAGATTATTTCAAGGCTTCAATCTCTGTACATTTGTCTCTCGAGCAAATGCACTTGATTCACTTCCTCTTTTACACATACACACTGTGCCCATGCTATTTTGGGTGAGAAACTGAAACCACCCCTAAACAGCTAGACGAATGCAAATGCACATTTTACACCTTACAATCAACAATTATATTTCTTTCCTACCCATATAAGGTATAATATCACTCCTGGACACTCTGAATGGGTGTCTGAGACATCCGGGCTGATGTTGTTTGTGTAAATATGACCTGAATAAAGTTAAGAATGCTTCAGTAGTGCACCAACTACTATAATATAACACTAAGATTATTGGACCATGATGATTTCAGTTTTTCTGCTCCAAATTGTAATTCATGTGTTACCGAGTCTTTGTAATTATTTGTGCAATTTCTGAGTGATATATTTTTTTCAATTCCGAATTTTGCATTGAGGTTTTAATTGCTTTTGAGTAGCCTGCATTACGGGACCAACATCTGATCATTTCTGTTCAATGCACATGAAATCTACTCATTACTAAAAAGACAAAGCCTATGTATGATTAAAACCACCTGTGGGACTAATCGGTGTCACATTTCCCATCTTAACAATGTGTCCCGGGTTGAAATAACGGTACAGTGCTGCAATAGTGATAAAGGACAGTGAACTGCAGGCTGACTGGATCGAGTCGCAATGCTTGCTCTTATCTGTGCGTAAGAGGAGCTCAGTGCTGTGCTGATAACGCAGGTTTAGTATAAAAAACAAGAGTGTCAGGCCGTGATAAAAAGAACCGGTTACTGTGTGCCGAACAACACCAGTGCAGTTTGCACACTAAAAAAACACCTACAACTGAGCACCTGTTGAATGCACTTCACATAATGAACATGCATAGTTGATAAAAGTGTTTTAGACCCATTAAACATCATATTATTTCCTACTCGAGCCTAAAAGTCAGGCTGCATGTAAGGATGTATGTTAAAAGCCTGAGTGCCTCAAACAGTCATGAATGTCTTCACTCAGGCTCCTCCCAGTAAACAACTCTTTTTGGCGCTCCACCTCCAAATAGTAAAAGAGTAAACACACTGTGAATCAGCTTATCGGATGAGATGCACGTAAATGTCCATGGTGTCCGCTAAAAATTGTTTTGGTCGAAAAAACCACCTGGAAAGGAGGATAGACCTTTAGGGACTGTTACGCAGAACAGTGATGCATTTGTAATGTAAATGGATGGCAAAAATGAGGAGTGACAGATTGAAAATAGTTTTTGTGTTGTGTCTTGCTTTCGTCTCTATAGGTGGACAACATTTTGAAAGTAAAGGTAAGAAAAGCGACTCTGTCTTTTAAATGTCTTTTAATTATTTTCATTATGAAGTAACATGCATGTTTCAAGACTTTCCAGATTTAAGGCAAAAAAATGTGGAGGTATAATTAAAAACAGTTTATATAAGATTTTTTAATCAATAGGCTACCGTTTCTGATGCTTACCAAGGCTGCATTTATTTAATAAAAAAAACAGCCAAAACTGTAAAAATATTATTACAATTTAAAATAACTGCTAAAGTAAAAAAAGGTCATTTATTCCTGTGATGCAAAGCTTAATTTTCAGCCACAATCACTTTTTTTTCAGTACAACATGATCCTTCGTAAAAAATGTATTATGCTGATTTGTGCCTCAAGAAACATTTCCGATAATTATCAGTGTTGAAAATATTTATAAGGTCGCAAAAGATTTCTATTTCTATTTCATTCATCTGGTTTCCAGAAAAGTATTAAAGGGCTAGCTCACCTTCCCCATTGACTTGCAGCATTGTTTTTTTTCATATGGAAGTCAATGGAGACCAGCAACTGAAGTTGAACAGTCCCTTAAACAGCAAAAACCTTTCAACATTGATACTAAGAACCATTATTAATAACTGAGCACTAATAATAACTGAGCACCAACAAACAAAATAAAAAATGCATGAAATATGCAATTTGTTAATACATACAGTATGATGTAATTAATAGCTTTTAAATATTTTATATTTGTGTTGACCTGTGCTATATTTGTGTACTTGTGCGTAATGCTTGCAACATAATGTGCTCTGATTATTCAGTGGCCCAGTTACTGCGAGACGAATCAGAAGATATTAAATGTTTTGTGGAGGTGAAGGATCTCACTTGCTTTTGGGAAGAGGAGAGGAATAGTTTACCTGATCAGTATACCTTCACATATTCATACGAGTAAGTGATTGATTAGTGCTTTGAGGCTCAAGGCAAAGATTGATATATTTTTTTTCAAATGTATTTTGTTTTTAATTATCCTTAGAAACTGATATAAAAATTACTGTCTCTTTAAAGACAGCATAAAATGTTATTCACGACATTTGTTTTCATGATTTCTTATTTTTACATGTCTTCAGGAATAAGATCAAGGATTGTGTGGTTTCATCTCTGTCTTTACTGGCCAGTAACAAAACCGTCTTCTTCTGCAAACTGCCCAAAACCCCTTTCTTCACGACGCTTGATGTGAAAGTTTCTCGTGATCGCCGGATGCTCTACAGTCGAAGCCTTAACGCTGAGAATTTCAGTAAGTCTTTTAATGCATTACTAAGCATCCTCACTAAGCAGTGCTGGGTAGTAACTGATTATGTGTAATCTGGATTATGTAATCAGATTCCAAAAATGAAGTACTTGTAATTAGATTAAATGATTTTTTTAAATGCACATTATCTGGTTACAGTTACTTTATATTATTTGCACAATAACATTTTAATTCCCTTACTCATTTGTTCCCTTTTTATGATTTATTTTTTTATTGACATGCAGATAAATTTATTGTTGTAGTAAGTGTTTTTTTTTTTTTTTTTAATCTATCTATCTCTTTGTATTTGTATATCTACATGGTGCAAAACAATGTCAAATCTATGCAATAAACGTGTTTGGTCAAAAGTAATTTAAAAGTAATCCAAAAGTAATCTAACTAGATTACCTAAAGTGTGCAATGTAATAGATTACGTTACCAACTACAATATCTGTCATGTAATTTGTAATAAGTGATGGACTACAATTGGTATGTAATCTAGCCAGCACTCTTCTATGAGATGTTTTATAATGCTTTTCCTCTCGCAGTGTTTCTAGATCCTCCCAGAAACCTCACAGTCTTGAGTTCAGGGAAGGAAGGGCAGTTGAACGTGAGCTGGCTGCCTCCTCTACTCAAGTACATGGATGACAGTATGATATATGAGGTCAGATATGCAGAGGAGGGAAGTAACATGGGCAAGGTATTGCACTTCGTGAGACCGTTAGCGCTACTAGAATGAGCTGTTGTGTTTTACTTCTTGTTCAAACTCATCGGTGGTGAATTATCTTTTAAGGTGGAGGTCATAAAGGTCAGCACGATGCTGGTTTTGCTTGGCTTACAGTCGGACACCAGATACAAGGTGTGGGTCCGTGTCAAACCTGATGGTGTTGCCTACAAAGGCTACTGGAGTGCTTGGACCGAGCCTGTGCTTGGAGTCACACAGCCCAGCGGTACATGCGTTTTAATGCTTCTTGTGAAGTACAATCAATGTATGAAAGCTTTGTATCAAGCTTTACAGAATATCATGATGTCAATGTTTATAATCGCTTTTCGCAGAATATAGTTTACATTTTGCAATCCATCAAGCAGTTTTGATACATTCCCACTAAGTATAGTTCAAATCTATTACCATATGTATACTGACATATCGCTCAAGACTTACTGATATAAAAAGGATAATGAAACTTTATTTGGAGTACTTGTGCACAGTGCATTTTTTTTTAATTAAATCTAAAATGTGATAAGGATTATTGATTGAGGAATATTGATGAGGATTGTATGATCTTTGAATAATATCTGTCTTTAAATGCAATATATATTTAAAGTATACTTGCAATAGATCCACTTTAGTACAATCATAAATACTTCAGTATAGATTTAGTTGGACTTCAGCACTACTTCCACTCTATTAAAATGCATTAAGTCCATTTTTCGGTTCAAGTCGGTTTAGCGGATTTTAAGTATATCTGTTTGATACGCCAAAAGTATAATTGCAGGGTATTTTTATAGACATAAATTTGCAAATGCGTTTGTATATTAGTATATTTATTTTTCACTAGAGTTACACCGCCCTACTTCTATATTTATATTTTGCGGCAAAAAAACAAAAAACAAAAAACAAAAAACAGGCAGTTAAGATCTGCTTGAGATTTCATTGGCATGTTTTGAACACTGGGGGGAGCACAAATTAACATATTTTTGATGAAATCCTGGAGCTTTCTGACTCTGCATAGACATCAATGCAACTACCACGTTTAAGGACCAGAAAGGTAGTAAGGACATCGTTAAAATAGTCCATGTGACATCAGTGGTTGAACATAATTTTATGAAGCTACGAGGATATTTTTTGTGTGCAAAGTAAACAAAAATAATGACTTTATTCAACAATTTTTTTCTCTTACGTGTCAGTCTGCATATTCTGGTTCAAATAAATAATGCTGGGCAAAAACTTGAAAGTCATCCTCTCTGTCGAAAACTTCAGACATGTTTTTCCGAAGACTGTTTTTTGCACAGCGTGCGTCGTCTTCTGCTTGTAAACAAGGGGCAGCTCATCCGGGTTCTACAACGGAACATCAGAACACATGCATCGTGGAACTCTCATGAACAAGCAGGGAAGACTGTCATGGGAGAGAAGAAATTGTTGAATAAAGTCGTTATTTTTGTTTTCTTTGTGCACAAAAAGCTTCACAACATACCCATTGATCCACTGATGTCATGTGACATGGACTACTTTAACAATGTCTTTACTGCCTTTCTGGGCATTGACCGTGGTAGTTACATTGCTGAGTTCATCCAAAATATCCTAATTTGTTAATCTTCTAAGATAAACGAAGGTCTTACGGGTTTATGAACCCTGGCTACTTTGATTTGATTGGTCATCTCAATCGACCAGTAATTTGTGTTTCTCTTTTTTTTTCCCAGAGCTGGATCCACTGATCATGCTACTGGTGCTTTTCATCGGACTGATCCTCTGCCTGCTGTCTATGACTGTGATTCTGTCCCACCAAAAGTCAGTTTTCACGAGCACACACCTTAACTAGCTAGACAAATACAGTACTAACATGAGGGACACTTATGTCATCTAATCATAGTTCAATAAAGGCTGATTAAGGTTTGTTGAGTATGTATGGCTGGACAGAGAAACATATAGGCTACTGAAACTATTTCACAAGATGTAGCTGTGGGAAATGTTTATTTAAAAAATTAAACTATTGAAAAATTGAACAGCTTCTTTGTACTTTACAGATTTCTTCTTAAGAAACTCTGGCCTGACATCCCGACACCAGAGCGAAAGTTTCCAGGTCTTTTTACCGTCTACAAAGGGGATTTTAAGGTAATTTATTCTTCTTCTTCTATTTTTAAGAACATCAAACTAGAGATATTTTGAATTTCAATAATATTTCACAACAGTGAACATAGTAACTAGCCAATGTCGATCATTTCAAAATAGCCAAATAATGGCTTATGATTATTGTTTATTATTAAATAATACGTTTTTAGTCAATGAAGGACGATATTTGATGTCAACAGATATGTAGGCTATGGGTAGGAAAGCTGACTGGAACTGAAAAACCATTGAAAAAGAGATCATTACTAGTGCTAGATGTTTAGTAATGAACTGGGTTTCCTCTGCCCTCAGGAGTGGATGAGCCAGAATAATAGCAGCATGTGGGGCAGATCAGTCCATGTGTTCACAGAGGAGCTTCCTTCACCGCTGGAGGTCTTGTCCGAGGTTTCCCTGTCCAGCCACGGGACGTCTCAGAGAGAGGAGAGGAAACCTGTGGAGGAGGACGAGGAGAAGGAGAGCGAGCGTTCGGACTCGGGGTTACCGGACAGATGGCGGGAACCTCCTCAAGCTCACTGGCTCATGGAGCAACTGAGGACGCTTCAAGAAAACCCCCAACCTCTGTCCCAGTCACTGTTACCGCAGTCACATGACACTTACGTCACTCTCAATCAAAACTCCCAAGGAGACGGCGTTCGAGAGGTGGACGATGTCTTTGAGGAGACGTTACCGCTGCAGACGCTCTTCACCACCGCAGGAACGCCGTCCTTGAACACCTCACACTCAGACCTCGGCTCCCTCCAGCAGAGCTCGGGTTCGGGCAGACTGTCGTCACAATCCAGCTTTGAGTATCCCAACCACACGTGGCCCCCCAAAGGGCCGGGATACGCCTACATGGCGGTCGCAGACTCGGGGGTCTCCATGGACTACAGCCCCATGAGCTCCAGCAGGATCGTGGAGCTCGGGAGACACAGGATGTACACAAATGATTACAAAAACGAGATTTTTCTCCATAAGTGGCCGCTCTCCGGTGAACACACTAAATCCGGATCAGACTTCTGCATGGGTCCCATTTGGTAAACCCGCCATACTTGGGGATAGTCTTACCAAAAGTGATTATTATGTTATCATTTGCTCACCTTCATGTCATCAAAACTGTACGACTTTCTTTCATCTGTGGAACATAAGTCGTGGCCTAATGGTTAGAGGGTTGGACTCCCAATCGAAGGGTTGTGGGTTCTAGTCTCGGGCCGGACGGAATTGTGGTTGGGGGCAGTGTATGAACAGCTCTCTCTCCACCTTCAATACCATGACTTAGGTGCCCTTGAGCAAGGCATCGAACCCCAACTGCTCCCCGGGCGCCGCAGCATAAATGGCTGCCCACTGCTCCGGGTGTGTGCTCACAGTGTGTGTGTGTGTGTGTGTGTTCACTGCTCTGTGTGTGTGCATTTCGGATGGGTTAAATGCAGAGCACAAATTCTGAGTATGGGTCACCATACTTGGCTGAATGTCACTTCACTTCACTCACTCATAAAAGAAGATATTTTGAAGAATGTTGGTAACCAGATGCTGGTAGCCATTGACTTCCTTACAATCCATAGTCAAAGGGAACCGAAATGTACAAAACTACTACAAATTCACATCAGGATCTTACTGGACTTTTCAGAAGAAAAAACACTTCATCAGATAAAATAAGCTAGAATTATAGCATAACTATGGCAGCTGTTGATGAAACATTCATGTACACCACTACATTCCAGTGGGGTGTTTTCTTTGAACTTTTTTTGTCTTTAATTTTAGATACTTTAACTGGTGGCACTTTCCACAAATAGGGTTAATTCAGCAGTGAAATTACTTTCTTCTCTTCTCTTTTTTTTTTTTTTTTTTTTTTTGCTTTTTTTCATTTTTTTTTCATTTTTGAAATATTGAACAAATTGGATAATAATTTAATATAAATAATTTCATGAAAAATAGGACATTGTAAATGCATCAACTATCTGTACTCTGAACAATTAAATCATACAAAATGTAAAAATTTTGACATTGTTGAGAAAAAAATTATATAAAATATATATATAAAAAATATCTAAATATTTCAAACCATTGTGGAGTTTATGGATATCTATAAACCAAGCTTACCCATTCCAGCACAATATTTATATCAGGTTTTATATGTAAAGCTTAATTATCACCAATGTTTGTTTTTTGACCTCTTTGTGGAAAGTGCCTGATGACAGTTCATATATCATTCTGTTTTGGGTTTACCCAGTCTGAATCTGTCTTGTAAATTGTACATATATATCTTTTTTTAATGTAAATAACATTTTTCTACTCTGTTTTTGTGGTTTAAGTAAATGCACATCTTTTAGATCTGTAAAACAGTAAAGCCTAGAGGAGGGAGTCAGACTGAATTCTCATTAGACCTTCTTTATAGGTCAGTTCATTCAGATACTTCACCCATCCAATCTTCTTCTGGTGCATTCTGGGAATGCTTGTTTGGTTGATTTGGAACGGACCAGAAGTCACCATCACATTATTGACATTTGCAACTCTTTCTACTCGCAACAATCACTTTCAAAGTTTCATCAGTTTTGTAACACAACATGAAAATGTTTTGGGGAGGTTTGATTAGATCTAGGACAGAGGGCGTTTCATTCAAGAGTGTGCAGTTGATTAAGGAGGACTACACCCTTCCTGAAACACCACTAGCACCCCAAAGTCCAAACTTAACCGGCTTTGGTGGCATTAACTGAAAATATTCAAGTCAATTTTACTTTTGATAAATTATTAGAAAACCATATTTTACTTCTATTAAATAATGTGCACTGATGACTCATTCACAGTAAGAGCAAGACTGTGTATTAATAAAGTACATTTTTTTTAAATATGTGGTACATTTAAATTACTGTACATAGACATCCAGCATCAGTTTTACTTCAGTTTGTCTGCCTTTCTTTCTGTTCTGTGATCCATGAGGTTACACCAAGTTTGTTGAATTTGTGAACTGAGTTAATCAAGATGAATTGGTAATACAATTTTTAGTATGGAAACTTGAAAAAAAAAATATTATAAGAAAAATGTATGCCATTTCTGACCAAAATCACTAAGTGTTGTTTATTTTCACATATGCACTGGTTATAAGATTGAAAACATATGTATTAATCAGTTTCTTATTCACTAATTTTCTATAAGCAATAGAGCTCCTATTTTGTTCTAGAACGAAAAGGATTTTCATTTATAGTGTAAACAGAAGGGATCTCACCCATTTCAGCAAAGTCTTCTCATTTCCACATTTATGACTGTCTGTGTTAAAGGGAGAGTTCATTTGAAAATTAATGACTTACTTTCTTTTGTATAACCTTTTCTTTTGTGTCGCCCAAATTCTGAGATGAAGAATTATTATTTTTTTTTTTTCATAAACGTGTACGAAAACAACTATTTGCAGATACTTGAGCAGAGCTTGAGAAAGTAGGCTACTTCAAAACTGATTGCTACCTCATAAAACAGCTCTTAACTCATGTTTTCTAATCGGGTTTGGGGTTTAAGTTAATGCAAGGGTTTTTATTAAATGCAAAAACCAAAAGTATAGTTATCTAAAGTAGATATACAATCATAAGCTGACATATGTTTCATACTTATGCATTTAGGAGGTGCTTTTATCATACATTTTATGCATTAATCATCTAATAATACCTGATCAAAAAAAATAATAATAACAGAACATGGAATTAAAAAAGGGGGGGGGGGGGGGTCCACTACTTTTAAGGCTACACACCGCACTTCCCTTTAGGACAAAGCATAAAAACTCAACAGCTGATAAGAAACATGGCGGACAACACCGGCGCACGAGCCTGAGTGAAGTGGCGCTTGCGGAGGATCTAATCCTGCTCCTGGATATGGAGAAAAATACCAGCAGAAATACTCCAAGTACGTAATTGGATTTCATGAACGCCCTTTTTGATCATGCAACACTCAGATCACTGTGCAGTTAATTGGATAAACGTGGAAACATTGCAATGCATGCATACATACGTGAACTGTTGTGTGCACAAATACATCTGTCTGATACAACGACATTCGTTTTCCTTTTTTTTATCATTATCATAAGTGTTCTTTGGTTACCTGATACTGCTATTTATAGGCTCTACCTAATAGATTTATGACTTATTGTTTGTTTTGAAGTACCAAACAGTATTCCTATGTTTTTCCTGAAAATAAATAAATAAAAATACTATACTGAACATGGCAGCTGTACTATAACCTGACCTCTTGTGTCTCCAGTCTTCAGAGTAACATGATCCTTCAGAAATCATTATGATATTCTGATTTGCATCTGGATCTGTTTTTGTGTGTGTGCAGGTAAGAAGGTGTCTGCCACCAGTTTGCAGACTGTGGTGAGCTGGTATCAAGGTCACGGTCAGTTTTGCCAGCATGAGCCCGAGCTGCAGGCGGTGAAGCCCACTTGTGGGTCTGTCTACATCTGCACTGTGGCAGTGTGTGGCCGGTCATTGGTTTGTGCAGTACCTGCCCTGGCCTGCAGGAGGCGAGTCCGAGTCAGACCTGGAGGATGGAACTATGGAGAAAGATGAAGAGGACAGGCCTCCAGAGAAAAAAATCTGCTGTCAGTGAGAGTATCAACACCAAAAGTAAGAAAATACAAAACCACAGGCAGCTGCAGGGGATGAATGTCTTACACTGTGTAAAAAAGTAATACAAAAATATTAATAATTCAATAAAGTAAATTCATAATAAAATAAACCTGAAAATCAATCAATTTTGGTTTAGAACACAGTGTTTCGAAAAGTAAAAACTATAAAAAATAAATGAATAACCTTTTTTTTCATTTTATCAATTTAATGAAGGCTCAATAAATTGGAAATGTCACTATACAGCTGCGAGGAACAAAATAAATGTTAAAATATTTACATAATATCAGTGAACACAGTAACTTGAACCAACACAACCATGAAACACTACAACTGAAATAAAAACTAATACTGCAAAAATAAACCAGAAAGCCCTGAAAAACTACAACTCAGTGTTAATTTCGTTGACTAAATATTTTCGTCATTATTTTCGTCACGAATATATTTTTGCTGACGAAAACGAAACGAAAACTAAAATAGAAGGCACTGATGGAGACTAAAACTATGACTAAATTGATTGACATTATCGTCAACGAATAAAGGACGAGACGAAAATAGACTGTGACGAAAATCAAATCAGCAGACGGGAGAGATGGGAGGAATGAGCAAAAGAACCGGCAAAACAGAACAGACTGCATGAGAGAAGAGAACCAATCAGAGCCTGACTCATTGAGACGTGAAGCGAAGGTTTTCAGTTTTTATGAGCTCCCGGGAAGTCGGCATTCGAAGAGGTGATGGGGACTTTAAGCAACAGCCTCTGGTGGAACGGCAACGCCATTCTGGCGTTGTATTGCGCCTGCGCGAATTTAACTGCTACTTTGTGACGTTCTAATTTAACTGTCTACTACGGGAGAACAGCTGATTTGCCAGAGTCGCTACAACGTGAGAGGTTAGGTAAATAAATGTTATGTTTTTAGACTTATTTACATCATACAATATTAAAAACTCCTCTTCTGACAAAAGATTGTCATTTAACGCCAAAAGCAATCCTTCTCTTGCTTTTTTAAATTATATATTTTTTTGGATCTCAATAAATGACTTAATGCTGCGTTGCGCTGTTCTGTTTTACCGTTGCTTAGTGACTTTTACGTTCTTGGCTACAGCGGTGTGACGGCAAACTTCCGGTCGCCGTAGCCGTTCCATTCGCAGCTGTTGCTTAAAGTCCCTACTGTCTAAAAGAGCGACAAAATGTCCACAGCTCACTTCACGTTTGACGACGAACAAAACAAAACAAAGTGTAAAGCACGCAGAGCGCTCATTCGTGGCAAGAACACAACCAATTTGAAAAGACATTTACAGACGAGCCACCCGGACATTTTCTCAAATGTAATTTTACAACGATGTTCTTTTGTTTATTGAGCTAAGCAAAATTGGAATAGTGCAGTGCGTAGATGTTGTAGCATTAAATATTACGAACTGAAAAGTACTGTAAAATAGCCCCTTCTTCAAATTAGATGCGAGCACAATACTAATACGTAATACCATGATAAATACATTTGATTAATACTAATGTTTAGTATATTTTATAATGTTCTACTTGTTGACAATATCACAAATATTTCTATATTAGTCATGTGAAACATGAATGTTCACATCCTATCATTATACATACAAATCTAGCAATATTGTAGTATTTAAAACATACAATATTGCTAGACAAATGAATACCTTATAAAATCTTGTTACTTTTTTTATCCACCTAGCTGCCAACTTATTAAATATTTACTTTAAATGTATGCACTTATTGTTCAGCTCAGCTGTAAACTTTAAGGTCCTGGACCTAACTTTATTTTTCTTTTATTGATGGTCAATTGGCAGCTAGTTATTGTTTACATTATCATGACAGTGTTTGTTGCTGCATAAAAGCTTTTGAATCGAAATAAAGACACAGTTGTGTTGAAATAAAGTTGAATTTGTGTTTTATATATTTTGGTTAAGTTTGTTTCCTATACCAGCTGTAAAAAATTGTCTAGTAAATCTGTTATTGATTTTAGTCTTATTTTAGTCGACTAAAATACCAAGCAATTTTAGTCGACTAAAATACCAAGCAATTTTAGTCGACTAAAATAAGACTAAAATTAAAACAAATCAGATGACTAAAACTTGACTAAAACTAAAAAGAATTATAGTCAAAAGACTAAGACTAAAACTAAATTAAAATTTCGTGTCAAAATTAACACTGCTACAACTAATGTGAATCTATAAAAGTTGTAAATTGTACATTTATGTTAATTGAGATTCTTACTATTATTATTAATGTAAATTGATATTAGATTGGTATTTCTTTACAGCTTCGAAAAAGCAGCTTGCAAAAACTTCTGTGTCAGACAAAAGAAAAACGTTTTGCAAAAACGTGGGTGAGCAAATGATGACAGAATTTCCATTTTTGGGTGAACTATCCCTTTAAAACCCTTTTGAAACACCTGATATGCAAAATAACAAATTTGACTGCAAACGGTCAAATGAAGGGACATGCTTTGACAATGGTCACCTGGACGTTCCCTTTCTGTGGCGTATCCTTAGGGAACTCATTTACATGTCAACACATACAATGGAAATCAAGCAATGGAAGCAATAAGGAATTCATGTGCCTTATAATACTACACTTTAAAGAGCCACACAGATGGGAAATCAAAAATTACCTGTATTACAGTGTATGATGTAGCTGTCCATCAGTGTAAACAATGTGCAAAGTAATTAAACAAAAAAGTACACGATTTATAAAGTTATTGGCTTCTAAAGTAAGGAGTCGACTCTGAATCGCTGAAACGAGTCATTATAGATTTCAAATATTTTGCCCATCTCTATGTACGTCACTAGGAACACTTTGCATAATAATCTCCGCCTACCGTCTTGGGAGAAACGGAACTCTGACGCGCGGCTTGAATACACACACACAGAAGAAAAAGCAGCGAGACTGTTCAAGTTTTTTATTTTACTGTTTGCTTAGCGATGAGAGGAATAAGACATAATTCACCCCAAACAGATGTTAATGCATAGTTTACCATGGAGGTGTGTGCGGAAAAACCAATCAAACCTGACTATGTTAGTTGACCAATCAGAACACAGTATGCTACCGAAAGGCGGGGTTTAAGGAAACTGAATCTTTTGAACAGCTTCGTGCGAACCGTTTGGGGATCTCTGAGAATTGGGGTAATTTTAAAATGATATTTTGACAAAATGACAATGTTTTTTAACCTTGGATGGATTTAAACCTAATGTACAGGACTTATAAACAGTGATAGGAAGCTTATAATTTTCATCTTACTGGCTCTTTAACAATAACTGGATTCTTCTCTAGGGCTGTGTTTGGATCGGAGCAGTGTCGTACTGTTTAATGCACACTGCGCAGCAGGGGCGTCGCTAGGCCCTTTTTAGGGGGGCTTCAGCCCCCCTAAACTTATGCCCAGCCCCCCTAAAAAATTATTTGATTAATTAATTAGTGATCGCTTCAGTCCCCTTTAAAATCTCATTTGAGACGGTGGCAAGCTGCATCAAGTTCCGGCTCCTCCCCTGATCTGAGTCTGCATGGATTCAGCGCGTTTTTCAATCCCCAGGGGCGCCGAGCAGAGCGAACATCAGAGAGTACAAGGTGTGTGTGTGTGTGTGTGTGTGTGTGTGTGCGTGTGGTGTGTGTGTTCTCGCATCCAATACCAGTACGTCTTCGCTGCTTTCACTTTCAGCCTTTATCACAGTGTGACAGATGTTTTTTCTTCCAACAAAAATGAAGCGATTAACACCCATGAAAACATACTTTAGAAAACGATCATGATTTATTTTAATTTACTTTTTGAAATTGAAAACATATTATTGTGTATTTCGGCATTACATTATGCAGCCATGCAAAATAAATTATTAACGACACACGTCATTGTCTGAAAGTACTAAATGGCACAGAGAGAGAAACATCATGTGGAGTTATTTTGTTTTCTATTATTAAACATAATTTTGTATTAAGTAATAATTAATCATTAGTGTATCATGATACATATATTAGAGTAAGAGTAAAGGGATCTGTGATTTTTTTTTTAAACATATTGCCAATAGACAATTACATTAATACATGTTTTGTCTATATTCTTAATGAATATTAGCTGGTTAGTTAAATGATTTGAAATGAAATAAATGTTCAGGGGCTGACTTGATGTATAACCAACCGTATTGTTGATTATAAAGGCTAAAAAGCTAAAAATTAATAATAATAATAATAATAATAATAATATAATTTATATTTCATTGTAGATGGATATACAACATTTTTTGATGTAGTGCGGGAGTAGGTCTGCAAATGAGCAACAGTCAGGTGAGAATAGAACAGACAGCCTCACACACACACACACAATACCACTGTGTTCCCAAGATTCATTGCAGTCATTGAACCCTTATGTTGTTTTAATTTTCTGCCAATTTCCACGTACATTTCATAAGAAAAAGCAGTGGTATCATCAAAGGATAAACATGAATGTCCTAATACTGAATCAGGAAGTCTTTATTGTAAAAAAAAAAAAAAAAAAAAAAAAAAATCTACATTCCCAATTCAAAATTTTCCAGTGACTGGTCACATCTAAAAAACTGTATTAGTTTTTTTTTACAGTGTTATATATGGCTCAGTCAGTACTCCTACTCCCATATATGAAATACAGGGAATACAATGGAATAGTGGATTGCAATAAGGTTAGTAGTATACAACCCTACCCTAATAGTAAAATAATATTTTTTAATCATACCCTTATTGGGGGCTGAGCCCCCCTAAAATCAAAATCTTAGAATCGCCCCTGCTGCGCAGCATACACTGCAAACAAAACACGTTATGCAATACTTTTCAACTATCATTTCCATCTCAGTCCATCTCAGAAAGAAAAATTTATTTTGCATTTTTAGCCCAAAGGCATGTAAAAAATGACTATTAAATAGTTAATTGCAGACTAAATTACTGAATTTTGAGTCAAGAGTTGTCTTTTTTTTGTGCAATTCTACAAATTACAAAAAAAATTGTTAAACACATTTTATTTAAAATAAGCATGAAAATCATAGATTATTTTAGTATTTATTGTAGTTGCTTTCATTTAAAATGTTATTATTTAAACTCAGTTTAAATAACATGTAAATACATTTAGCAAAATATATCTTTTTCTTAAGATTTTTTGGGTGTAGCTCAAGTAAACAGCATAAAGGCAATAATACAAAGTAGTGTCTCAACCTTTTTGACTCCAAGCCCCCCAAGACAATCAGAAGACCTTCCAAAATTTCTAGTATTTCTTCTGTATTGATGAAGCGGCTTGTTTTTGTTTTTTAATGAATTTTTTAATGAATTTAATGAAATATATATATTCTTTCTGTCTGTTTCAAGGATTGTCAAATTGTTTGAAACTTTTTGTCAAAGAGTTTGAAACTTTTCCAATACAAATGAATGAAGATCATTTACAGTTTTATTTTAGTGAGTTAAGTGGCCAGGGGTTGCAAAAAAGCACCATACAAATACAATAAAAATAATTGCCAAAATTGTATTAGACGATAAAAAGAACATTTATATACAGTTTCTTCTTTCCAGTTTACATAAATATACAATAAAAACAAATCTAAAGATTTTCTCTCTCTTAGTGTTCAGTTGTAGTTTTTTCAGTATTTCGTTTTTATTTTAGTTTTAGTATTTTATTGCTGCAAAGTTGATGTGTTTGCTAGTGATTAGTGCCTAGTAATGTTTTCAGTTTAATGAGCCTCCGTGTACAGTATACGTGTGGTATAATGGGATGGTTCAGTCTCGTCAGTGAGATCACACTCATCAACTGACCTGTCCTGTATTTCAGCTCTTAAACATGACTCACCAGGCACTCATAGTGTGCTCTGAAACTGTTTAACCACGTTTAACTACTTCCTTATGAGTTTTGTGTTTAAGTTTAGCTAGTTTCAGTAATATAAGATGTTTTGAGGATGTTGATCTTTTAAAGCAGTGATGTTCTGAAGAAACTCTGTTGATATGTTTAATGATTTCAGATCTGGCTGAGAAGCAGTTATTGGATCCCAGTGATGAAATGTACAGTTCGAGAGAGCTTCAGCAATCTCTCAGTAGATCAGTCAGTGTGGACCTAGAGTTCTCCCCACATGAAACAGAAGTGACAGCAAAGGCATCTATAATGTTGCAAGAGATTTCGGTTTCAGATAAATGCTGTTCATAAACTTTCATATTCATCAAAGAATCCTGAAAAATAAAATGTATCATGATTTTCACAAAAAAACATAATATGTTTCTTGAGCAGCAAATCTACATATTAGACTGATTTCTGAAGGATCATGTGACACTAAATGATGCTGAAAATTCAGCTTTGCATCCCAGGAATAAATTACATTTGAAAATCTATTCAAATAGAAAACTGATATTTTAAAATGTAATAATATATCAATGTATTACTGTTTTTACTGAATAAATAAAAGCAGGTGAGCTTCATTCAAAAGCAGTTAAAATCAGCTGTGTATATTTGAATGTCACACGCCTTAACTGTTGTTGTTACACTGATTTTCCAGTGATTAAACAACTCCGTATGATGGGAAGTTCCTGGAAGTGATCTGACAACTTTTTGTCGTTGAGTTGGGTTGGGTTCATACATGACTTATAAAAAAATATGGACATTTGACAGAAACTACTAAAGAAACGTTTGAAATTATGAAGATGTTGTAACGTATTGTAATGTTGTAAAGCTGAATTTTGAGCATCATTACTCCAGTCTCCAGTGTCACAGAAATCATTGCTTATATGATTGGTATCAAATATTACTGGTGAACAATTATTAAAAATTCTTCTTATTGTCAATGCTGAAAAAAGCTGCTTAATATCTTTGTGGAAACTGAATCATCATATGCTGTGCATTATTTCTTAATTACAGTAAACTAATAACTCCTCACAAATGTTAAAAATGTTATGGCGCTTTGTGTTTCACAACGTCACGCTCTAAGAAATGAGTTTGGGACAGCGACATGGTGTGTGTCAGTGTGTCAGGTGTAAGCGAGTAATCGAAGATGTTCCTCTGCCCGTATGAAGGCTGCAGTCAGGTGTGTATGTGGCCGGCCGTTAGTTTCCAGTTCATGCGTGCAGCACATGTCTAATGAGAGCACCAACCAATGCCACAGTACAACAGCTAAAAATAGAAGCTGGAAAATGATTCACTGTGTAACAAACACACTGATGTAAACCTGAGCAGGTGCTTTGTCTGTTTTGTCATTCAAGTCAAAAGAAACGTTCTAATGCCTCTTAATTGCTTGGTGCAGCTTAGTAACAGGAAGTAAAAATCCCCCTACATGCCGGATGGGTTAAATATTGTAAACATTGGAATGTTAATCTGCTAAATATTTACAGAGTTGGTTAATTTTTGCTTATCAGATGAATCGGATTGGTAATGCTGCCCTGCATCATGTTGACCCAAATCCACTACTTGTTTCTTACTAATTTTGAGGTGTTGATTGAGAAAAAACAGTGCCCGTTTTTCCCTAGCACATTATACTTTCTCACAAAATATGATGCTTTTCGTATCATTTTTGCGTTAGACAATCATTTGTACAGTGAAGAGGTCATGTTTTATTCTGAGGACATTATTTTCAAGGTAAGAATCATAGACCGTGACTGAAGAAAATGCAAACATGAGCTAGATGTCATTCTACATTTAAACAGTGACAGAAAATTACAGAGTTGACACTAAATGGAAATTATACATTTAAACATTTAAAGTACAGTATATACAATACACTATATATACACTTTGATATTAAATTATACTACATATAATTTAAATATTATAGATCTATGTATATACACTATTTTACAGTATTACTGTTTTTTTTCTTGACATTTCACTGCTTTTGCTGTTTTGATCGATAAATTATAGCTGATGCATATATATATAGTGCATATAATATATATATATATATATATATATATATATATATATATATATATATATATAACATATGGAAATTAATGGTTGAAATCAAACCTTGATGCTTGTTATCTCTTAATAAGATTTTGAGATTTTAGCCTGTATTACACAGAGAGGGTCACATATTAGTCTATTTTTGCAAAAACAAGCAGATTTTTTTTTTTGATGCAGGGCTGGTAATAAATGAATAAGTAATTACAAATATGGATCAGCTATTTCTCTGAGACGTTATGTATATTAAAGACATCATAATAAACAGTACAGAGCATGATCTTATGCAGTTCTAATCATACTGTTGGACAAACATCAACTGTAACTACAGATAAAGACCGCAGTGTCTGCTTCTGGTTATATGATGTTTGTGATGTACGTTGGACAGAATCACGTGAACCTGGTGCACAGGAAGGGCCGGACCAAAGTCTGTCCTCATCCAGGCTCGGGGACGAGGTTTTATCTGTCTAACCATCTTCATCGGCACATGATCACACACTCAGGTACAGCCGTCACATATTGTGTGCTTGTGCCAGCGTTATTTTAGTATCAGCAGTAAACTATTATAGTTTCTGTTCATTTAAAATGTCTTCTATTTTCACTCTAATTTTATTAAAAAATGTTACAAATTTTTTGGTTTTTGTCATTTTTATTATTTGTTTTTTAAAAAGTTTATATTTTTTATAAATGTTTATTTAATAGTTTTAGATATTTTAGTTAAACTAAACAAAAATGAGAAATGATGCCTTAATGAGCTGAAATATATAGTTTATTTTTATGCTTCTCAATTTGCAGTTGTTTTCTTTTCCTTTTCTTTTTTTATTGCTGCAGTTTTAATTTAGTTGTAGTTTTTCATTATTTATTTCAATTTTAGCATTGTACCTTTAACATTTTAAGTTAACTGATATAATTTCTCTGATTCTTACAGCTGTATAGTGTCACATGGTCATAAATCTATATCTGCGTGTACATTATGTATATATGGACTTTCACACACATTATTAATCATTAAGTTATAATATAAAAAGTTTAAAATGCTATAATATATTATTTAAAATAATATAAAAAAAATGTAAAAGATTATTTTTTTATCAACTAATGGTATTTATCAGTAATCAAAAATATATTTGTACGTTCGTGCAGGTGTGTGAGACTTTATCGGTGAAACATGTGGGAAGTCATTTAAAGCAAAGAATCACTTAGAAGTGCACAGACGAACACACACGGGAGAGACGCCGCTGCAGTGAGTTCAGTGAAAAGGTTCATGTGGGCTAATATATTTAATGAATGTCACTTCAGAAGAGCCTCAACAACTGGCACATGAGGAAACACACGTCTGAAGCGCACTTCAGCGATACAGTACGTGTGAACACTGCTGCAAACACTTCCAGAAACTCCACAGCATCAAGCCATCCAGACCTGAAGAAGTCCTGAGCATGTGAAAAGATTTATTAAGGCTGTGAAACAGTGTTATTTAGGAGGAATTGCATTTTGTGCACTTTTAGGTGTATTTTCATGAAAGGTCAAGACCTGGTACTGACCTAATAAATGCTTGACAGATACTCAAATAGAGGTGAAAAGGACATGCAAATCCTACAGAGAGACACCGATCCAGAAAATCGAAACAGTTTGTGTTTTTTGTCAAGTGTGCTTGTAGTTTATTCCTGTGCTGGACACAGAAAAACTCAACTGTAATTCAGCTGACACTGTATGAACAGACATATTCATGTTTACACCAGTTTTTTCTTAATCTTATTATCCGAATCAGGGTGGTATTATTAAAGTGTGTCTGCTGTACCTTGCAGAAACCTTATACTACTTAATAAAAATGTATTTACATTGCCTTGTCCAATCCACATTTTTTAAAGTGTCTGTTAGAACATAGTCTTCTATGTAGTCCGAAATATTACTGGCCAATATGTTGTATTTATCATTTATAACTGAAGCTACATTGCATCTTTGACAGTTGTGCACTCACCCCATATACTTAAACTGTAAGTACATAACCATCAACACATTAGTTTTTTTACAAAATGTATGCATTTATATCAGTCCTTCACTATCCAAGATGTAGATGAATTTGTTGTTCTTCATCTGAACAGATTTGTAGAAATGTAGCATTTCATCACTTGCTCACCGGTGGATCCTCTGCAGTGAATGGGTGCCGTCAGAATGAAAGTCCGAACAGCTGATAAAAACCCGTAATAACATTTCCACCAGTGATGGAGTCCATCTCCAGCTGTTCTCGCACATTAGCATCCACCCAAATGTTTGTTTAGAACTGTTTTGGACCATTTTCGCTTGTAAACGGTGCTTGATCTGTGCATATTTCACTGGAGGAAGCAATATTATATATTTTGGACTTGTGTGTTAGCCAGAAACAACGGATTGAATTTAAAAATTTCTTAATCATGCATGTTTAGTACAAACATTCAGATTTTCATTTCACAAAACATTAGTGTGAATTACTTGTGGATTATTGTGATGTTTTTATCATATGTTTGGACTTTCATTCTGACGGCACCCATTCACTGCAGAGGATCCATTGATGAGCAAGTGGTGTAGTCCACAGACCAGCCCATCTACATCTCGGGAGGATTGATGGTAGTTTTCAGGCAATTTTCATTTTTGGGTGAACTGTTCCTTTAAAGGGGTAATTCACTAAAAATAAAAAGTTCTGTCATTAACTCACTCCAAGTTGTTCAAAATCTGTGTAAATTTTTTTCAGCTGTTGAGAGAAAAAAAAAAAGTAATTTGAAGAATCTTGGTAACGGTTGATGGTAGCCATTGACTTTCATAGTATTTTTTTCCCCATGCTATGGAAGTCAATGGCTTCGGTTAACTCTCTGGTTACCAACGTTCTCTAAAATATATATGTGTTGTTCTCAAAAGAAGAACAAAACTCACACAGGTTTGGAATAACTTGAGGGTGAGTAAATGACAGAATGTTCATTTTTGGGTGAATGGTCCCTTTAATTGTTCTCAATTTATTTTCTTCTATTTAACTCTGAATTCTATTTCACACAAACTTTTAGAATCTTGGTAAGCTGAAATTCTAAGCAGAGGGACATTATTTCCTTCAAGGTTCACCATGATTCAACATACATATACTATTATGTATGAATACATGCTTATATTTGTAGATTCTTGGTGGTGTTGACAGTATAAACCTTTCCTTCTGCCTTTTTCTCTCTCGTTTCAATAGTAAGTCGATCATATTTCACATATCTGAAGTTATTTTAAATAAAAACTTCTACATGTAAACAATCCAAAACTTAAGCGAAAATTAAACGGAAGCAAATTGTGCTGATGGAAGCCGTGTATAAGACAAGTAATGCATTTATCTAAGCAAAAATCATTTCACTTGTTTATGCTTTTTGGTTCATGAAAAGCAGGAAGGCTGTGATGCTGATTCTCAGTAATATACTTTATGAGAATGGCTCTGAACTGCACAGGGAAGTGTTATTGAATATTTCAACTCTCGGGTAAAGAAAGTTCCCCTTGTGTCACGTTCATTTGCATTTTTTTATTGTTTTGTGGTAGTTTCTAATATAAATGTCCTGTTTTTATTGTTTCATCACATTGTTCCTAGATTCTTCAAGTTCCTGGATAATGTTTGATTAAGAGGAGTATTCAGGGCAGTGTTTCTGATTGAATTAAAGGGTGGCTGAAAGCACAATGACCTTGTGTGAAGTGTCATGAGGATGTTGTGTCATAGCTGAGGCCTTGAGAGACTGAGACTGTCAGGAACAGTGACGGCTGCGTGTTTAATTGGCTGTTTGAAGGTTGGGAAAAGTCCGGTTTGTCTGCAGGTGCAACACTGACGTCATTGTTCCTCTTAATAATAAACTTTTTTTTTGTACCTGCAGAACTCTGAATGTTCTTTGTAGAATTTGTGTAAGCATTTAACTAGTATAATCTGAGATGTTATGTTTTTGTCAAGCTTTCTTCGAAAATTCTGAATTTTATTCACAGTAATTTAATAATTGTACTCGACACACGTGTTTTCTTTTGTTCCAGGTGTGGATTTCGATTTTATTTTCTTGAATTTCAGGTCTTGTGATCCGCCAGGATTGTGAAATCAGTTTTGTTTGCGTAAATCTTTGTTCCTTTCGAGTGATGCATAATTTCCTCCTGTTTTTCTTAATGCATAATTACACTCCTCATAACAAAGCTTTAGTAGCTAAACAATAAATATGCATCGCATATACATAGGCTACGCATGTCGCCCCCTAACATTTAGCTTTGTACCCTCCAAAATCCAACTCATTTTCCTGTCGACATGAAGTCAGTTGTGTAGATCAGGTTCCTCACAGGACTGAGTCTCCGTGACTACTACAGATTCAGTACACCAGAGAGAGAAAGAGGGAGGAGGAGGAGTGGTGTGTCACTCCCACCTGTTCACTCCATCCTCTTTTCTATAAAAAAACATCTTATTTCTCACGAGCGACAGAAGAGAGAAAAACAGGAGGCGCGCGTGACCGCTCTTCGCCTAATTGAGAGTCAGTCAGGGATTTACCAAAACTGCAAACCACAAACATTTGACTAAAGGTAAGAGATTCACCTTCCTAAAGCTAATCTAGGAATCGTGAACACACCGTTAGACACACCTTGAAGTAAAGGCACCGTTAAAATAGCTTGAAGTAGTTAAACCCGTTCTTTCTCGAGCTGTGTAGGCTACACTGTTTATCAGTGGGTTTAATTGTGCTTGTTCGTGCAGGACGGTGTTAAATGAGTGTGTTGAGTGAGGTGTGACGTGCACAGCCTCAGGACCGTGTTGTGTCCCCTCGGGATCAGATCTCATGAGAGATCTTCCTGATTTGATGGGTTTCCAGTGTGTGGCTGTCGTTAACTCTGCTTCACTTCACCGCTGGCTGTCGCCCACATTTCCTAGAAACACTGATGTCAACAGACACTGGATTTCCCTCTGAAACTCGTCCGTTCAGTTGAAATTACTCGCTCACCAAAGCCGCATTTGTTTGAAATAGCTGAAAACAAAATAAATGTTTTCTATTTGAATATATTTTATGTTTTTTTTTTCTTAAGATTTATTCCCGTGATGACAAAGCTGAATTTGTAGCAGTCGTTTTTAGTATCACATGATCCTTCAGAAATCATTCTAATATGTTGATTTCCTGTTCAAGGAACATTTCTTCTTCTTCTTCTTCTCCTCCTCCTCCTCCTCCTCCTTCTTATTATTAGTGCTGAAAACTGAATTTGTTGCTTAATATTTTGTAATCTATCTATCTATCTATCTATCTATCTATCTATCTATCTATCTATCTATCTATCTATCTATCTATCTATCTATCTATCTATCTATCTATCTATCTATCTACCTGTAATAGATTTTTTAGGATTCTTTGATGAATAGAAAGTTCAAAAGAACAGCATTTATCTGAAATGGAAGTCTTTTGTTATATTTTAAATGTCATTTTAAATGACACGTTTGTTCAATTTAATGAAAAGTATTAATAATTTATTTTTATTTTTTTATAATCTGTAATGATAATTTTAATAATTTGGTTTTTGCTGTCCACAAACTTTTGAATAATAACTGTGATGATGCTGGTTTTAATATTTACATTATACTCCACAGTAGTACCATGGTACATGTCCCATCACATCCCAAAAATTTATATAAAAATAATGCTACTACATGGTATTTTGAACAAGTATAGTAGTACCACAATTTAAAAATGATACCTTTACTTTGTGATTCTTTTTTAAGAAGATGGTACTGAATGATTGCCATGGTCATATACCATGGTACTTCTCAAAAGTTGTACAAAAACTGTCATCGCAGTGGAACTTTTTAGCTACTAATATTTACATTTTAGGTATTAATATGTCCCTTTAAGGTACCAACATGAATGCTTTAGGTACAATACATTTGAAAAGAGTGTATGGTAGTTTTAATGAAGAAACTCGCAAATATTAACTCAACAACAAGGTGTATTATAATGTACAGTTAAAAAATAACTCTGTAATACTTCACCTCTTATTAAACATTAATTAATATGTGACCCTGGACCCTGGTCTTAAGTGTCTTTTTTTTCGAAAGTGAGATTTATACATCACCTGAAAGCTGAATAAATAAGCTTTCTATTGATGTATGGTTTATTAGGATCGGACAATATTTGCCCCAGATACAACTATTTGAACATCTGGACTCTGAGGATGCAAAAAAAAAATCTAAATACTGAGTAAAATCGCCTTTAAAGTTGTCCAGATGAATTATTAGTAATGCCTATTGCTAATCAAAAATTAAGTTTAGATCTGTTAATGGTAGAAAATTTACAAAATATCCTCATGGAACGTAATCCTTACTTGATATCCTAATGATATTTGGCATTAAAAATAAAATCTGTAATTTTGACCCATACAATGTTTTTTTGGCTATTGCTAGTAAAAATATACCCCAGTGACTTAAGACTGGTTTTGTGATGCAGGTTCACATATGTTATGCGTGCTACTATCAAATAATTCAAATGAAAGTTGCATGATGTCAAAAGCCTCCAAGGGACATCGTCTGTCTCCATCAGAAAGGAGCATTACCCAGAGCTCAGGAAGACAATGTCCCATGCACTCTCCACTGACCAACACAAAGCCCGCTTTATTGTTTTTGCGACCGCTTTTGCTATGCTCTGTTGCGTCTGATTTACCTCTGAAACAATGACAAAATGAGGAAACCTGAAAGGCTAGTTGGGCATTGAGTTTCAGTGGTTCAAAAACCGGATTACTGATGCAGAGCACGGAGAGCAAACATTAACACACCCCTATGAATGATTTTCATGTAAGAAAAACAAGCACACTTGTGTGTGCTGTAGGCTTCACATACCGCATTCATCCATAGAAAGCATTTTCATTTCAAAGACTCCAGGCTACAAAATACTAACACGCCTCATGTCTCCAGACTTTCATGGGCGACCAAGTTAAAAATAGTTTATAGACTCAAATCTCTCTAATATGAAAGCTAACAGCTGTTTTTGGAAACTTGTGAGATACATATCTTTCAATTTCTTTTCTGAAGAATTGTAGATGATGATAACATGATGAATCAGCAGACTGAAAAACATTGAGCTGACTTTGACCTTTTGATGTTAAAATTATTATATTACGGTATTTCATCCATTTGTTCAGACAACTTTTGTTCACATACAGAAATTAATACATAAACTTTTTCATATAAATAGACCCACATATATGTACACATTTGCACAAATGCTCAAATGTTTGGGGTCTGTAATTTTTTTCTCTTTTGTTCACCAAGGTTGCATTTATAAAAATAAAAAAAATACAGCAATATTGTGAAATATTATTGCAATATAAAATAACTGCTTTATATTTTAATTTATTCCTGTGATCAAAGCTGTATTTTCAGCATCATAACTCCAGTTTTCAATGCCACATGAGCTTCAGAAATCAATCTAATATACTGATTCTACTCTCAATAAATATTTCTTATTATTATCAATGGCATGTATTTGTTTAGCATTTAATTTAATTTAGCATTATAAACGTCTTCACTGTCACGTTTGATTAACTCAATGCATCCTTGCTGAATAAAATAATTATTTTCTTTTAAAAAAATCTAAATATATTTATGTGTACAGACCAGTGATTCCTCAAATCATGAGGAGGCCAGAGCTGTTACTTTTCCAAGTCATCTGACTTCTGTTTTTCACCTTAAAAATGGCTTTATTTATATTTGAATTATATTTATTTATATTATAATTATTTAATTATATTTTACAACCCGTCATAACATTTAAAGTCTAGTGATGCTATAAGCACATTCGACAGTAACTCTGACAGTCTGTAATTGTGAAACATGTCGCATCAATAGCGCTTTATTGATGTTTTTTAAACGTTTATCTGTCTTTGGACAATGACCCGATCAGAACTTTCTGTTCATCTTAAACCTAAACAAACTCTGACCTCACATCAGAGACGTGAGCATGTGACACACACGTCGTCTGGTGTGAACAAACCTATTCAAAGTCACCTGACAGCACAATGTAGATTGTTATGTTGGAGGACTATAAGCAGAAGTGTAGCTCATTAAAATGACGTTATTTGTGTTCAGAGGTGATCAGGTTGCAGTAATGTCTCTCTGAAAGGTGCAGCGTGTTCTCTTCTCTTGGACTTTATATTGTGTTTTAAAGGAAATGCTCTTGTAAATTCACCTCCCCTTGTTTCCATAGAGTCAGCAGTAACTGTTTTCACAACAATTTTTTAACACAAATAAAGACGTCATTCAAAATGTCATCTGAATGTAGCATATATTTAAATATTTTAGCATTTTTAGAGTTATATTACAATTATATATTTATATCAATTACATGTGTATGTGTATGCGTAACTGTATATATACAGTATATACAGTATATATATATATATATATATATATATATATATATATATATATATATATTAGTGCTGATAAAAACAATTAATCGAAATGAATCGAATCCAAAATAAATGTTTTCGTTTATAATATATGTGTATACTGTGCATGTTTATGTATATAGAAATACAAATACATGCATGTATATATTTATGAAAAATATGCTATGTTTATATATTAAATATATTTTATACATATATTATGTATAAATATAATATATAGACATATATTATGTAAACAAAAACTTTTATTTTGGCTGCGATTCATTATATATGGATGCCTGTGTTATGTGTTATAATATTTATATACCAAATGTTCCTTGACATTATAAAAATATGTATTACAATTATATATTTTAAGGAAATATCTATAAATGTATGTCTTTGTCATGAAATTATAAATGTATTTAAATACATAAAACATATGCCTAAAAATAAAAGTACAATTTATAGTTTCCTTGTTATTATTATTAATATTATTATTATAAAAAATGTTGACCATGTTCTGACCTAAATCTGCCCGTCTGTGTGAGGAGTCACAAGCTCAATGTCCCTAATTTTCGTGCATTTGAATAGTGACCTAGAATCGCGCAGTCTCTTGTTATTTCTTATCTTGGACTTTTGGACCTCGCTGCATGTGTGGAAAAGCAAAGCAAGGTTTTTGTCTCCCCCATTGTGTTCCCTACAAAAAACGCTTTGGAAAAAGACTCAATTTTAATATTACCTGAGGTCCTTTGGTCTATTCAGCACACTATTAGGACAGATCTGACCTTTAGAACTGGATATTGCATATGTTTGTACAGTATTGTATTGCATTTGTTGGAATTCCACACCTTATTCTGTATATATATACATAAATACGTCTTCATTTCATAAATTCTCAGAGTTACCAACCTTTGTTGACCAGTTTTTAGTGTTGCGCAAAGAGCAAACACTAGTTTGACGTACATAAAATGAGGCATACATTTAGAGTGTGACAATATTTCGTTAACTGTAGCTTATTAAAGAGTTTGTGTGGTTCACATGAACTTTTGATCTGTGGTTAACAAGAGTTATAGTTCAATTATTTACTACAGCAACACCACCATCTTTTCCTCTGAACACTTCCTGGACTTACGGAGGACTTTGTTTCTTAAAATCATCCAAGCAATTGTGTTTATTCATTAAAAACCGTTTTTAAAATAAAGATTAAGATCAATTTTGGAATAAAAGAAAGGGCAAAACAAAAGCCCCAGAATATTACACTATTATTAACAATAATAAAAAACCCGTTGGTGATTGTTGTTTATTATACTTTTTCAGGTGTCATATCCATCCGATAAATATGGGTTGCTTTGGATTTTTGAAAACCATGATGTTTATCTTCAATGGTATCATCTTCGTAAGTAAAGCTTATGCTTGTTCGCTGATGTTCAAATATATGGATGAATCGCTCAAATAGCATAATATCCTGATTTGCATAGTTTTTATTATTATTATTTTTTTATTATGTTTCAAGTTTTACCTGAATTAATTTCCCGGGAAAGTTGCCATGTTTTTATAAACACAGAGACTATGCTTTATTTAACCTCTTGAAATGTAGATCCTGTTGTAAAGAAACCTATTTTTAAAACTTGATCCATTATTACCCCTTTGGCAGATTTTGACTGAGTGCGATGGAAATGTGCGATAAAACATGGCTGAAAATTCATATATTGTCTGCTTCTTTAACAGTGACTTATTAGTCCAAATACATTTAGTGTGTTGATATGAGGAACATGGCACATGTCTAAATCAAGACTAATTGTGTTTTTGTGGTGCAGCTGGCAGGAGCAGCTATTCTGGGTGTGGGGATCTGGGTGAAGGTGGACAGCGGGTCTGTCCTGAGTTTTCTGCAGAATATACAAGGAGCCCCAGGCGAGCTGGGGCAGGTGTTGAACGTGGGCTACCTCCTCATCGCTGTGGGCGCTGTGCTGCTCATCCTGGGCTTCCTGGGCTGCTGTGGAGCCATCAGAGAGAGCAGGTGTATGCTGCTGCTGGTACGTCAAAGCACACCGACACGCTTCCCACAGATAACTCTTACAACACAGGTCTTTATGGGGATCTGTGGTTCCATAACAACCATGGAACCTTTTCATTCCACAAAAGGTTCTTTAGATTATTGAAATATTCTGCACAAAAGTTCATTGATTCTAAATGTGAAGAATTGAAAATATAAAAACAAAATATAACAATATCTTTTTATTTCTACTGCTTAGCTTTGAAATCCTTTATGCATATGATTCTGTGAACAGTGTATGACACAGAAATGATGTATGAAGTTGTATAAACTCATTGATTCATTGAACCTGTCTCCTCAGTTCTTCATCATTATTCTGCTTGTGTTCATCGCTGAAGTCGCCGGGGCCATTGTTCTGCTGGTCTTTAAGCCTGTGGTAAGTCTGGACACACATTATTTAATCACTCCATTGTCCGGAAGAGACTCATGGAAACTCAAACCTCCTCATGTGTGTATTTCAGGCTGAAAACCTGATCAAACAGGTGGAAGGCGAAGTTGTGAAGAGCATCAGAAGCGATTATGGGAAAAATCCGGACGTCACTGGACTGTGGAACACGACCATGACCGCGGTTTGTGACTCTTTAGTTTATAAAGAAGGAAATAAATCTTATTTTTCATTATTAGGTCATCATTACAGAAACAGAAAATATCTTAAAAAAAAAAAAAAAAAAATCTTGAAATATTTGAAATGATAATATCGTCCTGTTTAATAATGTACATTTGATATTTTGAGACCTGTGTCTCATATAAAAATGTTATCGCATAAGAACAGTCTTTAAAAGGCCTTAGCAAGTGAAATAAGTATATGTTAATGTCCATTGTCAGAAATATCATGTCATGTGCAGAATTTAGCTGATATTGAAACCCTTCTGTCTCTCTTTAGCTGAAATGCTGTGGCTTCAACAACTATACAGATTTCACGAATTCTTTCTTTGTGAACAACACCAAGAGTTACCCCTTCCAGTGCTGTAATAGACTTCCATGCAATGAGACCACAGTTTTTAATTCGGTGGGTTCATCTCTTCCTTGAATCAACTCTGGTTTGCATGCTTTTTGGATTGTCTATCATATAAATATGATTAAATTTGGTCTATTTCTTGGGGTTCCTCAGACTATACCAGGTTGTTTCCCGGCGTTGAAGAAGCTGGTAGATGATAATGCAGTTATCATCATAGCTGTGGCATTAGGCATCGCTACTCTTGAGGTACAGGACACACTTTTTATTTCAGTCAATCACATTGTTCACATTCTGAAAGCAAAAAATCAGCTGTGCACACACACTCACACACATATATATATATACAGTATATATATATATATATATATATATATATATATATATATATATATATATATATCTATAAACCCTGTATGACATTTTTGAAATACTGTGACACTAATGCTCTTCTCTGTTCTCCTTCTCAGCTTGCGGCGATGATCGTCTCCATGATCCTGTACTGTAAAATAGGATCTAAACGGGATTAATGCCTCACCTTTATCTTCGATATCTCTCTCATGACTCCTCTGGTTTCCTGAGGATGAGGTGGATCATCTGGCTTAATATCACTGTTACTTTATCAACCTTTTCAATTGTATCAAACAGTATGACGTCACAAGTCTCTCTGCAAAAAAACTAAATAAATTCAGACCGTCAAGCCTAAACTTTGACTGAAACATGAGTTTTGAAAGATCCCTGTGTACTGTTGTGTAAAATTTGAGCTGTTTTAGCTGTTTTAATGCCTAATGTATCTGTGAGACTGAATCAAATTTTTGTTTACCTTTTTTTTTTTTTTTACTTTGCCTATGCAAGATGTGTTTTCTTATTTGAAAACCAAAACACTTTGTTTCAACTGCATACCACCTCAGGCATAATTTTGTACTTCTGAACACACTGAAGGTTTTTTTCCTACTGACATTATATGTGCAATGACCAAACAAGGCCAAATGTTTTCTAACAAACGTTGCTGATTGTAATTTATTGTAAACTTTTTACAAAGCTATTTTAAACAATAGGCCTGTTCGTGTAATAAAGCACAATGCTTTATTTTTAAAATCTGTGATAAATATTTAAGTAATTTTTTTTTTTTTAGATTATATCATGTTGCTAAAATTTAAATGTAAGATGTTTATTTTGACAATAAATATGAAGGCAATATTTCAACCTGTTTGTGATGGTCATTTCTTTAAATTCTTCAACTGTACCTCCACTAATGTACATTCAGCCTCTGATGATAAATGGAGATGAATTCACTTCATAGGTCTAACAGATCATGGGATCAATATAACTCGCAACTCCCAAATTCCTATTTTTGGACTAAGTTTAACAGCTATTTAATTGTAGTAGGCTACCATCGTTACATCTCTGTGGCGGCTGAATAGCTTGATCTAGTTATGCTATTAACTCTACTGCCCTCTAGTGGCGATGACAAAAAATGACCGACAGCTCGATGCGTCACATGAAATTAAGTCCAATAAACTGTGTGTTTGGGCGTACTAATAATATGGATAAAATATGATTTTAATTTGTAGTTGAAAGATACAATTCTTAATTTTTCTGGCAGTGGCCATGTTATCGATCTTGTTTTTTTTTTTTGGTGTTAGGCCTACATTGTAATTTTTTTATGCACTTAAACAATTTTCTTAAGACTTCGGCTAGATCTAGTGTCTTTCTTACTGAGACTCCCCTTGTAAAACCTCTTAAACGCATTTATAACAATAAGAATATCACGCCATTTTACTTCCTTTTCATTTTGTGCATTTCAATTAGATTATTTCTTCATTTTTGAGAGAAAAAAACATGGTGTAAAGTAGCTGTGGAAACCTTTTCCACCCTTTTTTAAACATTTTGGCGTCGCTGATTATCTAAAACATGGTGTTAAACTATTTAATTATTTTTATGTATTTGATCATTTTATGCATGACAACTTAAGAACTTTGATTAAGACTGAATGAGACTGAATTTGGATGTACAATAAAAAACAATAAAGTATATATATATATATATATATATATATATATATATATATATATATATATATATATATATATATATATGCTATTATGTTTCAGATTTTATTTGTTATTATTATTATTTTACTGGTGTAACGTAGGCTATCTTTAAATTTCCATTTTCTTTTCTTTTTGAAGGGTTATAATGTTATTACTCTTTAAAAAAATGGCATATACCTTTAAGTCTTCATGAGACCTTATTAATTAATCTATTTTTCTGTTTGTGTTTATATTTTCACACACGCAGTAAATAATAAAAATTATATAAATTATTGTTAAATTATAAAATATGTAAATAATTTCATAATAATTTCTTATTTGTATATATTTATATATTTATGCATAATCATGAATTAAATCATATAATAAAAACAGTAATAAATATTAGATGCAATTAAATATATGCATTTAAAATATTTAGAAATGAAAAGGTTTGGGCAAAATTACCGATTAAACAAACAATTCAAAATAAATTCTAATTAATTATTTACATACAAACATATAGTTGGTGCGTCATGTTATCAGTCCTTCAACCCAGCGCTAGATGGCGCTACTAACCTCTGTCCCATGGCTCCGGTCTCCTGTCATTAAACCTGCTGTGAGCCCGAGGAGGAGTCAGAAACTCCGTGCTCTCACTTCAGACAGCCGCTGAGCTCTGATCCTCATCCCGTGCCAGCTCGAGCTCCCAGCGTTCCTCACACATGCAGCATCTTCAGGAGCAGTGACAAACTTTCTTCTGGAGCTCTGAGAGAAAGCCTGAGCACTTCAGGCAGGTGTTCGTGTGGCCACAAGGCCAAGAAGAGGACAACAAACAACTGAATACACCATGTCCACTGGGAAAAATGCACCTGGTACAGAAAAGTGAGTTGTTGATGTCTTGTTTAACGTTTATTTGAAAAGAAATGAGAGTGTTGCATCAGTGCTGGGTATTTTCAACCATCTGCTACTCAGCAAAACTCAAACTGTCATGCTTTGTGGTTCTGTAAGTCTCTAAATTGCTGATTCAGTGAGTCTGTGTTTAGTTTTGGCAGTTTTTTTTTTCTCTTGATGTCAAATGTTCACATCTCTTCCTTCCTTGTTTTGCAAGAGTCTGGTTTGAGCTCAGCTCATGTTCTCAGTGAGAGAATGAAACCCCATCCCTAAATACAATGCTAAAGACAGCTTTACTGCTGGCAGATGTGCTCTTAATGTTGTTCAAGTGAAGTAATTGACTGTGCAGTGTGACACATTCATATTCTTATCCAAAGGCGCTGGCTGTCCGTGCCCAGTCTGTGTGTGCTCTGAGCAAACATCAAACACCTTGACGAGTGACACAGTGTGTGAGCCATATTCTGCAATGCATTTGTGTTTTAACATGAGTCATTGCAGCTTGAGAGTGTTAAAGGTTACCTTCAATTACTTGCAATTGCTTTAAACCAGTCGTTTTTGCATCTTTACCAGGATGCATGTGGATTCAAGCAAATGCATGTAGCTTAGTTTATAAATCCCATAAGCAACAGGTGCCAGAGGGCCGTATGTCTCACTTTGAGAGCCCATGAATGTTTATCTGCTCTAGAAGCAGGATCAACCAGTTGACATTAATTAGTCCTGCTATATATATCTTCAGTGGTCATGTGCTGTAAAACTCAGCATCAGAAGCATTCATAATTAATAAAGGGCACTGCTGACAGGTCTGAATGGAGTCCTGGTATTTAGTAGTAAATGTCATTCATTTCACCAAGCGGCTTTGCTTGTGTTTGTGTGGGTTAGCTTAACATCGAGAGCTATGGAGCAAAGAGGACAAACCCAGCCTTAGTGAAATGAAATAATAAGATAATTATTTAAATTTTATGTGCAATATTTGTACATTTAAAATTAAGTTTTGTCTATATATACAGTATATACTGTTCCAATTATACACACACACACACTGTGTAATGGATATATTTGTATTTACACAGTCACATAATTTTTAGCTAAATAGTTTAATTTAAAATATAATTGGTTTATGTGTTCTAAAGCTTTGTCAACTGATAATTCTTCCTATTTTATTTTAATATTTATGTATTTGTTTGCATTTTGAATTATGTTCTTATATTATGGGATAATTATTGTATATCTCTTTATTTTATTATTATTATTATTTTTTTTAATCATAGGTAAAAATTGATAGCCTGTAAGTCGCCTTGGATAAAAGCATCTTCTAAATGCATAAATGTATTTATTTCTATTTATTTTATCTCTTTGTTATCATTCAACCTTGTTCCATCATAAATGAATATATTTATCTGCAGTATATTAGTCACTGGAGAGCTTGCACTTTAGATACTGGCTTCCATTTAGAAAATAAAAATAAAAAGACCACTAATAATAGTCTAATCTAGTCATTAGAATTAGTTTTCTATAAAGCTGTTGAAGTCTTTGGCACGTGCTCATTGTGTGTGTGTGTGTGTGTGTGTGTGTGTGTGACCAGCTCCAGACAGATGTCCCTACAGGTCTGTCTTGATGAATGCATGGAGGCCATGGATCTGTTCCTCAACAACCACTTCAATGAGAGTTTGGACAAACTCCGGCCACGGTGAGAGAAGTCTTATTTCAACCTTCCTGTGTTCAGTTTCTGCTACAGTATCTGTGTGAGTGATCTTAAGAGCAGGAGCTGTTTATTAAAGGAGTGGTGTGTAACATACCAACCCCACGATGCTCAGTTTTCGAGTCAGATGCTGCGGTGAATGTGCCGGTCCCTGAAGCACTTGTAGTAATTGTAGATGTCATCCCGTGATAGCAGGCTTTATTTCCATTGTGGCAGAGTTACATCAGGTGTGCTCCCTCGTCCAGGATGTGAGGTGTTTGCCTAAAGCTCACACCCTCATGTCTGACAATAGTCCTGCACACGGACCCACTTCATTAATCTGGAGCTGGGAAGGAAAACTAGTTAGTGACTCTAACCCTCATTTATATACACAGGCCCACCTGGAAGTACGTCATTCTTGGTTTCAGACTATAAATCTTTATTTTATTAGTATTCTAGGACAGTTTTGCGAAGTAAGTTTAAATTCTAATGAAGTACCTACTCAGAGAGAAAGCAACTTTAAACTCACCACAAGTTTTATTAATCGTTCTAATTCTATGAGAATAGTGAAGTTTCAACTATATAATTAGATTAATTTTCTGAGTGATTTGTTTTTCCAGCTGATGAATGATAAAAACATTGACGACCAATCAGAATCCACCCGACTTTTAAGAGCTCAAGAATTCAAAGCGGCTGACGACAAAACTGAAGCGCACATAATAAACAGAATATTATTTCTTTATTTTAATGCTTTAAATGATAGTTTTCCCCAAACACATTTTTAAAGAAAATATTTTTACATATAATATTGTAATATTAATTCATATTTTGTTTATTGTTAACTGACAAGGCTTTAAAGTTAATAATTATAAAATGAAAATACTGTACATTTTGTTAAAATTATATACAAATTATGTACATTTATTTACCTTAAAGCATTAATTAATAATTTTGTTCAAACACTTTTATTTAAATTTGTATTTATTTTTGTGTGCATCAATATTAATAATTAAAAAAAAAAAAAAAATATATATATATATATATATATATATATTTTTTTTTTTTTTTTTTTTCATATAAAAAAATAAAGGTGTGTTCTTGAATGAATGTGATGGGAACATAAGGGTCCAATACTTAATAATTGCGTTCACATTTTTGCATAGAGAAGGTTTAAGGCATTAACTTTCTTAATTTGTAACTAGTAGCCTGCTGTGTTGGAGTGTGATCTCAGGTTGTGTGTAAAAGCATGTGTTGTGTTGTATTCCAGGGCAAAGGAGAGCATGTATCACGCTCTGATGTATGCCACAGTATTAGAGATGCAGGCCATGATGACCTTCCAACACGACGACATAGTGCATGCTGGGAACACGATGAAGAGCGCTCAGGAGGTGTGCCAGAGGTAGAAAGAGAGCCAAAACACTGCGTTTGTTTCGGTCATGGAGAGGCATGCTCCCGTAACCTTTCATTTTTAGGCAAATGGGGTCATTTCCATGTCAGCTGACTCGATCCAGCCACTTTAAAATTTGCTTGCATTTGCATGTAGATGGAACTGTGTGTCTCTCAAAGACAAGCAGCTGGTGATGGCTAATGGGGAGTTTTACTGGCCTAACATGACATAGATTAAATGGAGTGGAAGAGATGCATATATGTCCTACATATAGCATGTGCTTCCCATGTTACAGTGCTGCACTAATCCAGATGACTGTATGTGGGTGGATTCACACATCAGCTCACTTTCAGTTTGCTTAAGAAACAGTGAGTCACACGGCAGATCCTTCTCGTGATCTCCTCCTAAACCCCTCCAAACATCCTCTTGGGAGAGTGACGTTAGTTTGTGAGTGTGTGTGTTTATATATATATATATATATATATATATATATATATATATATATATATATATATATATATATATATATATATATATATAATAGGTATATATCAGTGCTGTCAAAATATGTTTTTTTTAAACACAATATATCCGTTTACGGTGTATATTTATTAAGTATATATTTTACAAAACATTTACATGTGTGTGTGTGTATGTATATATGTGTGTATGTATGTGTGTGTGTGTGTGTGTGTGTGTACATGCATGTGTGTGTATTTATATATACAGAATAAATATATACAGTATACACACCAATATATTACTTAAACAATAACTGTTATTTTGGATGTGATTAATGGTTTGACAGCACTAATATATACAGTATATATGTGTGTATGTATATATGTATATATATTGAGTGCCTGATCTTAGTCTGATCACATGTGGATGTAATTATGTTACATCCACAATATGCCACAATATCCACAATAAGCATATTGTGTGTTTTTTCACTTATCTCTTGAGTTCTTGCTGTTTTCTTTCAGGTTCCGTAAGAAGTCAGGTGGTCTTGGGACTCGAGGAGCAAATGATGATCTTTCAGAAGGTGCGGTTATTCTAGAAATCTCACACATCTCACACTATTAACGGAGCAATACAACTCAAACAAACCTATTATGTAGCACAGTATTCATTCTGAAGAAAGATGAATTTGGTCAGTTCTTGGCTAAAACTAGCCAAAATCAGTTAAAGTTTTAAGATGCTTCATTTAATAACTGTTTTATGATCAAATGTGTTGATGTTTTACAGAGCAGCTCCATGCTGAAGTGTGTTATGCTGAGTGTTTACTACACAGAGCCGCTCTCACATTCTTACAGGTTTGACACATTTCAAGACAAATTTCACTCAAAAACAGATCATCTCAGATGTTTTGTGTAAACTATGTGTGCATTTTGGTGTCTTCAAGGTCTTAACCTTAATGTCTAGAACTCAATATATATACATTTTACCTCAGGTTAAAAGAATTGTTAAATTTTTAACATTTTATTTTTGGGGTGAAAAATTTCACTACTCACCTTCAGGCTATCCAAAATGTAGATGAGTTTGTTTCTTCATTTGAACAGATTTGGAGAAATGCAGCATTACATCACTTGATCAGTGGATCCTCTACAGTGAAGGGGTGCCGTCAGAATGAGAGTCCAAACAGTTGGTAAAACATCACAATAATCCTCAAGTAATTGTGATGTCTTTATCATCTGTTTAGATTCTCATTCGGACGGCACCCATTCACTGTAGAGGATTCATTGGTGAGCAAGTGATGTAATGCTACATTTCTCCAAATCTGTTCAGATGAAGAAACAAACTCATCTTCATTTTGGATGGCCTGAAGGCCTTAATTTTGGTTTGACCTGTTCCTGAGGCCTAAGGCCACTTTTAACTCAAATCTGCACCTGATTTCTCATTCTCTGTTTGTTGACAGGATGAGGATATGGTTAGTTTTATTAAAGGAGGAATCAAAGTACGGAACAGTTACCTCATATACAAGTAAGTCTGTAGCAAAAAAGTGAAGGAAATCTGTGGTTTCACTGTCCGTAAATCATTCTGGTTTGTGTGCCAGCATCATGCCCTTGAATTGAACTGTTCATTGAATCTGTCTGCTGTGAGTGATGTCATCATTCTCATTCAGGGAGCTGCACGCCTTCGTCCAATCAGATACCACTTTCAGAGGACCAAACCACAAGCACTTAGAGGGCGGAGTCTCTTTTGGGATTGGAGCTTTCAATTTGGTATGTTCATCTGGAATATTGCATCTCTATTCCTTATGAATAAACTCCAGATTGACAGTTGTGTTCTTCGCTGTTACACAGACTCTTTCACTGTTTCCTGCCCGGATACTCAAGTTGCTGGAGTTTGCTGGCTTTTCTGGAGATAAGGTGTTTTCCTGAATTGAAAAATTACTCCGTTCTCATTATTGGAGAGACATTGCAGTGGGCTTGTTCGTGTGTTTATTTTTTTGTTAATAGTCTTTGGTGTGTGTGTGTGCAGGAATTTGGCATCTCTCAGCTGTTCACGGGTGCCACCTCTTATACCCTGCGCTCAATGCTGTGCGCCCTCCTCCTACTCTGTTTCTACACCTTCCTCTCCTTTATTTTAGGTAAAGTGTATTTGTGATACATTATGCATTTGATATTCACATAAAGCAGACATCTTACATCATTAATGCAATTGTGAAAACTTAAGTGATAGTTCACCCAAAAACGAAAATTCAGCTGTCATTTTAAAGTTTCAGTATGTATTTGGATTTCATTGATAGGTTTAGGAGACTGTTTTTACAAAAATATGAGCAGCACATTTCTGTTTTTTTTTTTTATCAAATACATGCAGCCTCGGTGAGCATAAGAAACTTCTTTCAAAAAAAAAAAAATCTCACTGAGCCCAAACTTTTGAACAGTAGTGTGTATTGAAATGATGAGTTCTCAGATATTTGTATGTTATTAATAAAGTGATGTTTTGTGCAGGTACTGGAGAGGGGGAGGTGGAGGAGGCAGAGCAGCTATTGAAGCCATTTCGACTGCGATACCCACGTGTACGTTTCTGTTTCTGTCTTTCTACTTTATTTATAAATGTAAATATAAAACTGATTTCAAATTTAAGGGCCATTTTGTTTTAAATACTAGTACTTTTATTCCTTTTGTACTTTAAAGACCCCATACAATAGAAATAGAGTTTAGTGGAGTTAGTTCATGTCCGCACTCTTTGAGCTGACTCGTGCTTGTTGACAAATTCACATATGAACGGATTTAAACATTTGAAAATGTTTCCAGCGTTCATGGCCAACTTTGCAATGTCTTGTTCCTGCTGTCAGGAAACCAATGTTACTACCAGAGACGTTCTCTTTCGAGAGTTCACTATATATTCTGGAGCATTGAGAATGGGAAGAGTATACAATCAGTATACAATAAGAGCGGCAATTATCAGCCTGAACCTAGGACTAAGACCACATCAAACATGTGGTGTGAACAACACACAATTCCCAACCAATAGCAATCCTGCTAGGAAAGCCTGCAGCTGATTGGTGGAGCTAAACCAATGAAATTTACACAAATTAGCATATCTGGCCAGAATAAACAAGTAGCAGCACTGAATTCAGGGCAGATACAACAACAATAAGTAAGGTACAGTAGCACCTTATAACCTAACACATCTAAAAATTTACATAGGCCTGCACAGTGTCAACAGCTGTAAGTGGTAACAGAGGTTAGACACTCAACAAGAGCACTTGAGATGCCAAGGATGGCACACCAAACTTGTAAAACCTCCGGAAAGTATTCTGTGAGGACCAGTCGGATGCAAAGTATATATCCCAAATAGATGTGCCTTTAGATCAGGCCCATGTAGAGAAATTAGCCCTCGTCAGCGCTTGAAAAGGGATAGAGAGAGAGCTTTCAGGACCAGTGCTAAGTCCCACGGTGGCAGGCATGTGGGGTATAATCTCTTTTCCAATCAGAAATCTGACCAACAGAGCGTGCCTCTCGATCGATTGCCCATCAACTGAGGAACAAAACAAAACAAAATGCCACAAACTAATTAAAAAAATAAATTAGTTAGGACAGCTCCCCGGGTCTATGTCTTTATCACAGCACCTTTTCACAAACACTCCCCATTTAAGAGCTTACAGACCTAGAAGGTGCCTAGTAGAAGGTGTATAAGACTCAGTGAGCTTGTCAAACACACGGGATGGACAGGATGCTTAACCCCTCTGTGACCCCTGAAGTAGCCACACATTAAGTCTCCACAACACCAGGCTGGGGGCGCCATATCGAGCAACTTGCTTGAGACAGCAGGTCCCTCCTGAGGGGGATTCACCAAGGGGTACCCACCAGCATCTCCCTGAGGTCCAGGAACCAAGGTTTATACTATAAGGTTATCCTGTTGATCCTATAAGATTTCAGGATGTTTGGAGAAGGGGAGGAGTTACCACTGTCAATTGTTCGTAATGTGAACCCTTGAAAGGGAGCTGTGCTAGTCAAGCCTTCATTGGGGTCTTCATTGGGTGTTTTTGGAGCTCATGTTGTGATTATCTCTCCAGGGAGCGATATTCCTCTTCTTTGCTGGTCGAGCCGAAGAAATAAAGGGCAACATTGACGAGGTGAGAAATGGGTGGAGAACATTTACCAGAACTAATCCTTCATAAACGCTGAGTACTGAAATATTAGTCATTTGGAATCTGACCACTTAGCATTTCAATGGTTTAAAAGACTTCAGACTGGTTAGAAGACAGTTAAACTATGGCAAGGGTCAGAGAGGGGTGGAACATGGTTATGAAAAACTAAATTACAATGTTTTGTAAGAAATTGAGGCTTATGTTATGAATGGACTTCACTAACATTTTGCCATTATTGTACCTCCTCATGTCCAGGCGGTGGTGCTGTTTGAGGACGGCTGTAAGGCCCAGCAGGCCTGGAAACAGTTTCATCACATGTGCTACTGGGAGCTGATGTGGTGCTTCACCTTTAAGAGACACTGGAAGATGGCGTACTTCTACGCAGACCTGCTCAGCCAGGAGAGCCGCTGGTCTAAGGTGACCCGACTGCTCCAAGAGAACAGTTCATGCAGAAATTAGTTTTTGTTGCATTTCATGATTAAGTCCCATGACAATACATTTTTTATCACCTGAGATCGAAAGTTTTAGTATAAATCTATAAATGTACATTATGTTTTGGAGAAATGACTAAAAGAGCAACATCCTTAATAATGCTAAAGGCAGTATAGTTTACTGTATGTTTGTGAGAAAAACCTAATTTGTCTAATTGAGCTGTATAGACATTTCTGCGCCGCACGTTTGAAACGGCCTCCACCTGCATATGTAAATCAAGTCTGGGATTTTATTGGTGTTGGGAAAATGTCTGCATCATATATAATGCAAACTAGAAAGCAATGCAATTAGTTTTCCATGTTTTGCCCTCTTTAAGAGTGTTTAAACCCTTAATTTAATATTTTCAATTAAAGTATGTCATATCTATTTCTATATATATATATATATATATATTAATATATATATATGGCATATTTTTCTATTTTAAGTGCAAATAGCAATAGATTCTATTTACACAAAGTGAAAATAGCTTATTTTCTTAGTGATGGATGCTAATTACACTAAGTGCAAATATATATAGATTCTATTTACACTATATTAAAATAGCAGGATTTTCTGCTATTTATAGCTACAATTTATTGCAAATAGTGGCAATTATCTGCACCTCAGTATTGCAGTACATTATATATTATAAAACCGTATGCAATTATAACTTATTGAGTGTAAATTTAAATTTTAATTCAACTTATCAAATTGCTCCCACTTCATTGGGACAATAAAGCCCTCCCTACATTTGCTCTAACCCTCCCTGTTACTTTATTTTCAACTTTTTGATTATTTCCTTCATTTTTTATTGAAAGTAAATGCTTTTCTGATGTGATTTGAAATTTGAAAAGGGAGAAAAAAAAAGTTAGCCAAAAAGTGGATTTGACTCCTGGTCACGTAATAAAGAGCACAACACGTTTTTACTATCTACGCCACAAAAAAACGAAGGGCAAAATGAGAGATTTCTTCACAATTGACGAAATGTTCTCAGCAGTTGGTTAGTCAACAGTAACGTTAGTCAATATTTCTGGTCTAATTGCAGACAGACTTCCTCCTTGGAAACATCAAGTAAAAGCGTACAGGTGCAGACCCTGGGATTGAACTGTATTTTAATAAAAATTGAAGTTATGCTACAGCGATTCAAACAATGACTGCCGTGTGTGAGCTGTGTAAATTGGCTTTGTGTGTGTTTGCCAGGTTTTTGTTTGAACTGGTTGGTTCTGTTGCTGGTGGTGATTACGTACAGTGTGTTTCCAGTGTGCAGAAGGATTATGATGATTTTCTCTCTCTCTCTCAGGCCATGTACGTGTACATGAAGGCAGCTTATCTCAGCATGCTTTCAGACACAGAAGCCCGGCCATTCGGGGATAATGAGGTGGATCTCTTTAGGTACATACTTTCACAAGTAATGGCACTGCCAACACAGGAGCAGACATGAACTCTTTCCTTGTGTACATCTCGCTTTCTGTGGGTTTACTGGATATGTGTTAACACGGTTTCAAAACTGTGACGTTAGCTGACTGATGGAATGAAATAGAAAAAAAAGTTTTTTTTTTTTATTCCCGTTCACTTCCTATCTATCTTTTTCGGTCTATCAGACAGGTACCAACATACAAGCAGAAGATAGCGGGCAAATCTCCACCCACAGAGAAGTTTGCCATTCGGAAAGCAAGACGGTACAAAACCAGCAATCCAATTAGACTTCCTGTTCCCGTGCTTGTAAGAATAATGCATTGCATTCAACTCACTTCTTTCTAAACACTTTATACTTTTCTCTAATAAGGCAATATATTTATATATATACTTTAAAACAGAGGCAACAGCGTTTATATTCTGAGTGTTCTTCATATTTTAGGAGATGATGTACATGTGGAATGGTTTCTCCATAATCAGCAAACAGCCTGAGCTGACAGAGGGCATGATGGAGACACTGTTAGAGGCAGAGCGCACTCTACAGGCCGCCCCAGGTAACGCTACACAAAGTCCCCTGTGTATTAAAGAGGACATTGGATGCCCATTGCTATAAATGAATTAGGCCTACAAAAATAAAATAAAATTTAGTCATGAACATACATGAACAACAATATCACATGAAACCACAGAGTCAAAATTCCAAAATGACATTTCCCTTACATTCAACCTCCAAAAGTGCACTCTACTTTGCCATGTTACATTCATTTAGTTGACTAGTGCTATGTGCTGTATTAACAAAAACATCTGCTATTATGAACGTGATATTGCATAATTTGTCATTGATGTATGGCTCTGTCTATTAAATGCCGCTCCATCTGAAATCACGCAATGGAGATTTATCACAGAACCGGCTTTACTGAGGAGATGCGCATGACAATCACATGTGATTTATCATGCAGCCCTAAGTTTGTTTGTTGATCTCAAAGTACAAAGCAGATGAGGAAAACTAGGATGCTGAGTGTATTAAAAGCACCGTCATTACTGTTTTTTTTTCAGGGCGTGGAATGGTCCGCTGTGATTGGTTGTTACTGTCTAGAGTGCATATATAGAGGATATAGAGCATTCTGCAGAGAAAGGAGACTGTTGTTTGTCACAAGGGGCAAGGAACTCGACCGGAAGTTGAAGTCGGGTGGGGGCTGCCATCTTTTAGCAGAACTTCACTTGCGTTAGCATTACCATTGACTCCCATTCATTTTGGCGTCACTTTGACAGCGAATAACTTTACATCTGAGGCGTTTAAAGACTCTGTTTGTCCATTATTTATTTCTAAAGATACACCATTACCTTATATGTTACATTATGGCCCCGTATAAATAGTTTTTGTAAAAAATAGGCTAACGATTGCGTCATAACCACTCGGCTCTCTGTCGCATTACCGTACAGACAGGAGTAGAAGCTCGCTGGCAATTAACTTAATATGGCGTACTGGCGTTACATTTTAAAATACTATACAAAATAATTAATCAGAATACTTACTCCTGCTCACTCACGACAAAGAACTCCCCGCTCAAGCTCGCCGTCTCTGCAAGATTGACGATGGCAGTTTGCACGCACAGCTACTAGAAGATTTACATCTGTCAGACAGGTTGCTGACGTCGTCAAGATTCGTTTGAGTCTGCGCGTCAGGAACGAAAGTGCTAAAAAACGCTAAAACTGGGCTTCATTTGTCTCAATTGAGTTCCAATGGGGTCGCTGTGTCCATTTCTTTTACTGTCTATGGTTTGTCACGGTTTGGAAAAAAAGGAGAACACATGACCTAGTAACTTGGTGGCAGATATCGTATTTTGCGTAAAATTAAAAATTAACTTTTCAGTACCAACCAGATAATACACTGATTTTGGTGGGGGAAAAAAAAGGCGTTTATTGCATTTTGGAACCAAACTCTTCATATATTTATGCGATAATACAGGACTGTCAGCTGTCGTGGGTGGGGCCTTAGCAGTATGACATCATATTTCTCGGAAAATCAAAACGGCTTGATATTTTTGGGGGATAAAAAAAAAAGAGTGAATGAATTTTTAGAATTGTAGGGTGGTTGTCCACACACTGTTTATATGCGAAGCCAATATAAAAATGAATTTTGCATCAGAAATCTGTTACGCCCAGTAGCTGTATCACTCTCTGCTGTTTACAGAGAATATGTCTACAAATAAATGCAACACTTTTAAAATAGGTCTTAACACAAATTAATTGTTGTTAGTGTATAATAAGGTAAAATATTATTGCAAAAACAAATATGTAGTCTAATTCAAATGTTAAATGATCAATTGCTCAGTAATATATTTACAACATTTAATGATAATTTTTATATTATCAATTGCTAAATATTGCATGGTAATTTTTTTGTGTAAACATTGTTGATTTTATTACACATATATCCTAATGATTAGACATTTCATCATATATTAATTTTTTGTAATCTTTTTCTCAAAAATTATAATTATAATTTTTGTTACTTGAAGTAAAATAATTGTGAACTGAAGTAAAAATATATGCAACACGTAAACCGCTTCTTTCTATGACTGTTTTTTTTTAAGAGTAAGTTCTTTTCAAACTTATGGAATCACAGAATTAATTACACTTGATTATTAAAATCTGCGGAGCTTGAAGTCATCATTACTGCAGAGGAACCAGAGGAAATATATTTTCCTTTAAATATTGTTTCTGACAATAGCAAACCTTACAATAAAAAAGGTTGCTGTTTGGTTTTATACTGTTTATGTGAACTTCCTATAGAGTAGTGTGGTGTACAGTATAGTGTTTTACATGTCCTCTTTCTGTATGTGTAGAGAACGAGTACTCCATGGACGACACGTGTGTAATCCTGCTTCTGAAAGGCCTGTGTATGAAGAACCAAGGTCAGATGCAGGTGGCAGAGGACTGTTTCAGACAGATTTACATCAGGCCAGTGCCTCCGCGTTAATGGATTTCCCTTGCCTGTACTTTCTCAGGATGGTGTTTGAGATGTTTTGTGTCTTTAACAGTGAAAAGAAGTTGAAGTTCGATCATTATCTGGTTCCTAACGCTCTGCTGGAGATGAGTCTCCTGTACATCGACACCGGGAGGAAAGAGCAAGCCATCAAACTACTGCAGAAAGCCAAGTGAGTTCAGTCTAGGAATAAATCCTTGCGTGCTGTTGGCTTCAGTCTGTCAATGCATCATTGTCATGAAATGTTCTCCTTATCTCTCTCGTCAGAAATAACTACAAGGAGTACTCAATGGAGTCTCGTACGCAGTTTAGGGTCCATGCGGCCCTGACCAAACTTAAGGCTGACACCAGCGACCAAGATGAAAAAACAGCATTGTAAGGAAAGATGATCTTAAGTCAATGGCGTCTCTCCTCCTGAAAGACCGGAGCAGAATTACACGGTCCCCTTATGAGGAGAACGAAGGACCAAAGACACGGTGTGCTTGTTATGCAGTGGCACTGTCCAGTGTTGACCTGTCTCATGCTTTTTTTCGGGGGCGGTATTATAGGAGACACTAAAATCTTATTTTGTACATATTCCCTCACAAGGTCATTTTTGCCAAACCAATGTTTATTTCAGATCACTTAGTGAATAGATGAATGGACATTTCAGATGTTAACCAGAGTTTAAGCTCCTGTGTGTTAAAATTTAATAAAATTTACATTTTAGGGAGCATTAGAAATTAAATTAATATTTTTCTGTATATTTTTTTCTCTCAAGTCCTGTTCAGGTTTGATAAGGGAAACTGACAGTGTTTACAACAACAACAACAATAAATAAACAATAATAATTAGACAAACCATTTTACACTAAGTTGTAATTATGATTAAACCGGTTTATTATTGTAATGCTGGGGGGGTTTGGATACTTTATTATTGATGATTATATTCCTTTCTTGAATAAATCAAGAATGTTTATAATAATCAAATGGTTCAAATAGCATCATACATATTCAGATGCTATGGTTATTATTTTTTTGTGTTGAAATAGATTTTATCAGTACTTAATATTTCATCTAAATGTTGATATTTAAGTATTTTTGAAATGTTTAATTTATGCATCATTTTATAGTAAGTCAAGTCGTAAAATCAATGGAGTTATTTAGCAACACATGCTCTGGGTTACTGTATGAATAAATCAGTTTTCCTTGACAAATTACACCCCTGTTTTTTTTTAATGCATATGTTTAATTGTTTAGTATATGTGCTTTTACTTGATGAAGAACTAATCAAAAGTCAATGAGGAATTGTGTTATGAAAAAAAATCAATTCTTTGAATCTCATTCAGGCAGACATGCATAAAACCTAGTTTATACTAAAGTAGTATTATATACAGGCTTGTTGTTTCAGTGATTGATTTTATTTAAATCAAACAATCTCTTGGATAATCACCATGACACACACATACAAAAAAACAAAAACAATAGTATAATCTATTACAGTCGCACTGTCTGAAAGTCCTTGTTCTCTGAGGGTTACTGGCTGGATTCTGCCGTCCCTGTTCCCTGCTCTTCCTCTCTCTTCCTGCGTTTCAGGAGTTTTCTCTTCTTCTTCTCCTCTTTCTCGATCTCGGTGACCATCTCTTTGAATTTGGCACTGCGGGGGTCCAGTGCGTAACCGAAACGCTCTCTCGCCTCGGCCAGCAGCTTGTCCCGCTTCACTTTCTCCTCTCGTTGCTTCTGTTTAGTTTCCCTTTTCTGCTTTTTCCAGTCGGCAATCATCTTGGGCATCTTGGCCATGTTTGCAGCGATTATCTTCTCTCTGAGTGGAAGCAAAGCAAAAAGCACATTAAGGTAATGAACAACACATACAGATCAGGTATTGAATATAGCACACAGTTTTATAATGTTTTTTTTGCTATCATCTACTCCTAAATTTGCTGTTAGTTTTATTTATTTTTTTCAAAGAAGAAACTTTTTTTCTTTTGCAAACGTTGATATATAAATACAAATACTTAAGTATTTTGAGAGCATAGGATTATAAAGAAGATATTTAGAGGAATCATGCCATTGACTTGCATATTTTTTTACTTACATAGTTTAACTATAAAACACATATGCAAAATAAACAAAGATTTAACATCTAAAAAAAAAAATAATAATCGGTCACGAGACATGCGAGCTCATAAAGTTCGACGTCAAACCTGTGATACGTCATAACGGTCAAATTTAAACGGTTGAAATATTTTTTTTTCACTGAATAATGACTTAAATGTTGCTCCATACATAAAAAAAATCTACCACAAACGGGTTCAGAAAGCTTGCCATATAGCCGAGAAATAATGTGGATTAATCTACCAGCATAAGCTTGTTCAAATGTATATATATAAAAAAAAACGTTCAAAGACGTTAATTACTTTGAAGGTGTCCTGTAGTTTGACAGCAGAAGTCGATTCAATTTCGTTGTATGAAAAACTGAAGCTCGGACATTGTGAGAGACACAACTCAACGTGAAGGTGAGGAAAATGACACATTTCTACCTGGGCTGAACAGTTTCTTGTGACTGAATAAGTTAGATGTGTAACTCTCGATCGTGTAATGGAGACTGAACTAGCGTTAGTCAGGCTGACTTCACCTCTCCATCCGCTTCTGCTGCTTCTCTCTCTCTCTGGCCGCGATGTTCTCCAGCATCACCTCGATCGGAGGGTGCCACTCTCTCTCCTCGGCCATCAGCTCCTCCAGCCGGGCGGGAGAGGGCCAGAGTTTGGCCGGATCCACTCCGGACACGCTCCCATAGCGGCCGAACAGTCTGCGCTCGTACTTGTCCGTCTTCTGCCACTCGGGCGTCTTCTCGCTCTCTTTATTCGGAATATACGGGTTCTTTATATTCAGCCAGAGGGGTCTGGGGTTATAGTTCGCGATTTGCTGGACTACAGCCGGTAGAAAGGAGTTTAATTTACTAACTCCAAGCATTAAGGCTGTCCTCCTGCTTAGCAAGGAGGCCGCCATGTTTGATGACAACCCAGTGACCTCTAACGTCACATTTTCATTTTTTTTTTTGCACGTGGTGCAGACGTCATGACGCCCTCTGCTGGTGAATTTAAAGTAGATTCGATTTATTTATTTATTTATTTTTAATTGAGGATATCTAATATTATATCTAATAATAATAATTGAGAATTTCTAATATTATGAAGTTGAATTTATATGTATTGTTTTACTCCTACTGGGATTGTTGTTATTGTTATTATTAAATTACTCGTTTGTTTCATTTTACAGTGCAATATTATTATTGCAATATTAAAGTTTTTATTGATTTGTAAATTTTTTATAATTTAAGTAACTAAACTATTATTTTAATAGTATAATTGTAATAAAATATTATTTTAAATAATAATAATATTTTTTTATTTGTAGTTATAATTTATTTTTTGTCCTTATCGGATCATATGCCTTTTGTTTTCCTGTTCTGTGCTGTAAATGAGAATCATGTATTGTTTAGATGTGTTTAGCTGGTGTGTTGTCAGTGTTGGTCTCGCTCCTCCCTGATCATTGTCACGTGGAGTTAAATCAGCACCTCAGGGGGCCTTTAACAATGCTCTTCCAAGCCTCAGAGGTTTTGTGTGTCCTGAACCCAGCACAGTGGGATCCTATTATTGGAAATAAAGGTCTTAAATGGATCTGATCCTGCTGGTATTGTTTATCCCAGAGTCCAGACACTGCTAGAAAAACAAAGATGATAGCGCCTTTTAATTCTCTGCTAGCCTTTTAGGCCATTGCTTATTTATTTAATTTAATTTCTTTAACAGAAAAGGAAAAAATATTAGGACACAAATATATATAACATTTACTGGAGAATTAATAATATAGTAGAATCTTGTATGTACAAGTATACAAATTATATAAACAGAATTAATTATAATAAATGTCAATTAACTATTTAGAATTAGTTATTATTTTTTTATTCTATGTTTTCTTTTTATTTATTATTCTTCTTCTTTTTTCTTTTTTACATTTATATAGCGCTTTTCTAGACACTCTAAGCGCTTTACATAGACAGGGGGTATCTCCTCATCCAAGTGTCTGCTAAATGAATAAGTGTAAATGTAATGTAAATGAATTGTTAAATGTAATTAATATTTTTTTGAGATTTGAATTTTACATTTACAAATGTTTACGTTTAATTTAGGATCCTAAAAACAGAAGTATTTTTGAATATCTCTGTACATAATTGAGGAGTTGATCTAATTCAGTTGTTTCTATTGTTTATTTTCCATTTTGTAGTGACCCATTTAATTCTATTAATTTTCCATTGAAATTAATTAGAAATAAGCAGATTTAAAAATATCTGATTCAAAATTAATATATCAGTCAATATAATTTGATGTTTATTTGAATGACCTGGTCTTCATCAGCTGAGTCAAGTGACAGTGACACTGAGAGGCCCTCTCCTCACGTAATTGGCTGATGAATGGATGAATGATCATGTCTGAAGAGTCTTAAGAGGGTTTTCCCTGAGCGTTTCTTTCACCCGGAGGGCTGCATGCGGTCTACTTCTGTTCATATTAATGGTCCAAGCCAGCTTCAGCGAGCAGATGAGCAGAAACTCCACTTAAGATTTCTGGAACGCAGCATGGGAGGGTTGGATTATTAACCAGCAAACACTCGGAGGAAGAAAAAGGCCTTTGTTTTAGATGCTCCAGTCCTCCCTCTTTATCACAAACCCCTCCCCTCCTTCCGCTACTCTTCTTTTAGTTTTCATTTCCTTTCATAAATGTAAAGATGGGACAAACAAGCAGCTTTAAATGCGCTTCTCGGAGAGACAGATGTCAGAGCTTTTGTGTCGCGAGGAGCGCATCATAACTCGAAAGTTCCCATGGCGGGGGGTTGAGGGTTTGAGAGCGGTCCGCAGCGCTTAATTTAGACACCAGTGATGATCGGTGCCAACTGAGAAGCTTTAAAGACACGACCATCTGAGAAAATCAGGTCTGCTTGCATTAATGCAGAGGTCTCTTCAGTATAGATGTGTTTGATTATATAACTGAATTTGGCCCCATTCATGTCCATTGTAGGGGCCACACGTTTAGAAAAGGAGGGTAAATGAAAACTATTTTTAGTTGCAATTGACAATATGCCTGTCTGTCAGTTATGATAAACTTGTACTGAACCTGGAATATTCCTTTGATAAATGCAGGACAACATTGTCTTTTCCCATATCTAGTCATTCTAACCGCTCGCAGTAGATGAGAAGGGTCAGTTATAAAGCCAAGATGGGATTGTTCTCTCACGTTGCTCTTGTGAGTTCAACCAAAGAGACCATCCATATGGCCTTATGATTAAATATTTACAGGCCACCACATTTCCAACCAGCTCATGAGAAATTCATGGAGATGTTGCATTATGGGATGGTTCTATTCCCGCTCGCTGCTGTTTAGCCGAGTCTAGCCGAGGGAAAGTCCAGATGCCGGTTAGTAAACAAGATGTCTCTCATGCTTTTAATGCGCACACGGTGACCTGAAATATGTACATTACAAGTGCTATATATATGTGATCTTGATGGCAATGATGCTTAGTTCACTGACTACATTTAAATTTAGTCATTTAGCAGATGTCTTTATCCAGGGCAGGGTACAAATGAGGAAAAACACAAGTGATTATCAGCTGAATTTTAAACTAGAACATTATGGAAGCCTGTTTCTGGTAACTGTGACTTTATATCTCACAATATGACTTTATTTCTCACAGTTGCCTTATTTATTCTTTATTCTTTAGTCTGAGGTGGAAACAAGCTTGCAACTGTGAAAAAAAATGTATCCTCCAATGTCCATATTTCTCTGTAAATGTGGATATTCTCAAGTTTAACCTTACATTATTAATTTGATGTTTTACTAAAAGGTAAAAGCAGCCCAAGTCAAGAAGTAGGTGGTTGATATTAGTGGTTCATTCATCACTCTGGAACTAGAAAGTGAAGTTGAGCACTTTGCATTGTGGGATATGGGATCTCTTACAGCGTGTGGCTGTATTATGCATCTTTTGGCCTGGAGCTGCATACTGCACACAGAAAATATATTATGGTAGTGTGCTAATCTGAAGATAGTCAAACTGTAGAAATGTTGGACTTCACCATAGGGTCTACAAGACAGAAGCAAACGATCAGCGCACACGCAGAGTGTGTTATTGCTCATATTCTCATCCTGCAGGCGGATCTGGAAGTCTCCGTGTCATTGTTTAAATGATTCCCCTTCACTGAACTGGGAACGAACCCAAGCGAGATCTACACGTGAAAGCTCCTCAGGAGGGACGCACGTTCAGCGGGGAGCTTTTCAATAATGGATGTACCACATTGAGCTCCCGTTAATAATGTGTTTCTGTCACTGCGGGAGACTGAAAAACGCATTTTAGAGGCGGACCAGAGAATAATGGGATGCGAAGTTAGGGAAACTTAGTCATAACTCACTCTGGCTCTTTTTCAGACATTTCCAGAGTCTTATGGCTTTGTTTAACAGGTAAAAAAAACATATTCACATTGTGTGTGTGTGTGTGTGTTTTTTAAAGCATATTGTCTTGTTAACCCCTGAAGCTGTTATTATCAGAAATGTGTTTATGATTTCAGTGTTTTCACTGAAGAAATTATGGATTGAAGCAATGATCCATATGCCAAAGTTTATTCATGTTACAGACAAGATTTAAAGGAATCTTTCAGGATCAAACAATTCTCCAACTGAAAAATGATGTGAAAATGATTTTACTTGTCCTTAGTTTGTTAAAAAATTGTTCACAAAATTCACTGAAAAAAAATGCATTGGTGTAGAATTGCAAAGAAATGCAAGTAGCACATTGAATTAAATGTTTTTTGAAGTAGAAAAAAAATAAATATTATTTTCTTGTAAATCTTTCTGCGATAATCTAATCTATTTTTTTTTTACAATGTAATGGCAAGGTTTAAAAGCAGATATGTGAATTAAAAATGGTTTGGTTTATTATAATATATCATGAAACAAAAAATTATTTAACTTTGCACAGACAATGTTAGAAATTGATTTTATAGCACTAGACTAGACACATAAAATGTTGAACTCTTGTGACTATACCTTTTAAACAGTGTAATGTCCTTTCCAAAATATTTTGAAGAATTTTGATTACTAGACCGTTTCAGTTCCCATTGACCTCCACTGTACTTTTGTCCATACAATGGAAGTCAATGGGAACCAAAATTGGTTTGTTACTCACATTCTTCAAAATATCTTCACATGTGTTCCACGGAAGAAGAAAGTCATACAGGTTTGAAATGACTAGTAATTAACATTTTTGGTTGGACTGTCCCATTTAATCTAGTTTCTAAAACTGGCTTCCTCATAAACATTATTGACTATTTGTCTTGCCACTCTCAAATATGAGAGCAGATTTTGTTCCCATGGCTTTGTATGTCCACATTAATAAGTGATTTGACACTTGTGTCATGCTCTCTGTGTCCGTCTATTGTGTCTTCACCCATTGGGGACTGAGCACGGCTCATCGTCCAATCAGAAGCTGAGCCCTCCTGCTGATGCTTTGAAAACGGATGCAATGCCAGAGGCACTAAATACAGTTAATGGTCAATAAATTCAAATGTCATCATTATCTAAACAATCCTGAGAATAAATCCATGTCTTCTTAGTGCTTCTCTTTAGCATTCAAGCATTATTCAAATACATTGTCTACATGAAATAATTTGAATACTTTTCAATATCCAATGCATTATCAATTTCACATTATATATATATATTTTTTTTATACATCTTAATGTTTTAATACCTGATTTTACATCATGAAGAATGAAACATTTATTTTAGTTTTGATTCATAATGTATGAGAGATTCATCTTTTTTTTAGTGTACAGTACATATGATGTATAGAATAATATATATATATATATATATATATATATATATATATATATATATGTGTGTAAATATACATACAGTATATGAAATATCACACAAGTAGCTTATAGATATAAATATGTGTATTTATATATACATATTACATATTTTAGTGTGTGTGTATTTGTATAGCAATATAATAATTATTGTAGGAAAATATTAAATATTATATACTGTAGACGTAGATTTATACATTATACATCTATATTGCTTTGAAAAACAATAAAAAATCAGGTATCAAAACACTGTAATGTATGAAAAGATATAATGTATAGAAAAAAAGGGTAACAGTTCAGTTGTTTCTAAATTTATATTGCAATATTAATATCGAAAAGGACATCCAACATTCAGACAGTTTCAAAATGAATCATATTAATATATTTTAGAAAATAAGCCAACAATATCTTCTTCCAAAACATATAATACTATACCTAAAAACTAGACTTGTAGGTTCTAGATGATCTTTCCATTATGAGAAACAAATCAGCCCAAACATGGTGAAAAAACTTGAATTGATATAGAAACTGTACTTTTGCAGAGATCATATGAAGAGATCTCAAACCCATCTGATGTTCTCACCTTTGTTGGGGTTGATGTGATCTCCGTGAGAGCTGACTCATCACACACACACACACACTGAGTCCGTCCATTGCTGTGGGTATGGTAGACTGGCAGAGGGGTGCAGGTGGCTCTGCATTGGTGCAGACCCCGTCCCGTCGCTCCCGTGACCGTGCCAGTGCCATCTGTCATCAGCTTGAACATCTGCAAATCCAAGGTGCCCTTGATGCCCGGTGCCACCGTGGCCCGCGGCAGGGGGACCAGTGGGTACACTAATCACATATTCACCACTAATCATCACGGCTAGGGCTTTTTTAATAATTCTAGCTTTGCCATTCCAGAAGTGTCTGCTTATTTATCCATATCTCATATCAGATGTCAACGGCTCACCCCATGACACTCACACAGTTCAATTCTAATGTGTTTGTCGAGTGCAAAGTGAGCAAGCCAAAGTGATTGTGGCCGTGAAAAAAACAACAACTAATAATGTTTAGATGAGTTGCAGAAACTATTATGAAACAAGAGTTAGTGAATACTCATAATGGAGTATGCTGAGGTCCTGAAAGTCTTCCATACCTGCAAGGCATCCATTAGACCACATTGCAATTAACATTCTTGGCTATGATCCTGATTACTTTGTAAGCAAAGCTCTATAATGATTTAGCAATAACATGTAACTAGATTTTTGAAGTAAAGTGTTGTCTCTGCAGCTGTCATGATGCTGGGCTGTTGTAGGAGCTTGTCAGGTATTGATATGACGTGTTGGGGTGGTTGTTAGTGCAACAATATACATTGCACAAGTGAAAATGTATTATAAAAGTATAATCAGTTGTGATCTGTTGCAGGTTTCTTTAGGTCTTAGTAAGATCTTTAAAAAAGTCTAAAAAGATCTTAAATCAAAACAGAAAGTTATTGAAATGGCATTCAACGAGTTCTGAGTTTTTCTGAGCCCATAGGCATATATATTCTTTCTTGTTTTAATCATAAAATCACTTCATTTTTTACCAATATCTCAGATTTTTTTGTTTATTTATTTTGCTTCTCAAGTAAATGCAAAAAACTAAAACAGTCACATAGAAGAAGTGACATTTAAAATTCTGAAGAGCACCAAGAAACAGTCATTGATTGAGGACAGAAATCTAAAAGAGAAAGAAAAGGGGACGAACACGTCTGTTTTGTTGGCTAATAGACGACCGCAGCAAAAAAGGCCTAAATCTGAAAGAGTAAAGCGCTGAAAAGAGAATACAAACAAACTAAAAGGCACCGAGATCTCAATGAGCTGCGCCAAAATAGTTTGGCACTGGTAGTTTTTAAAAGGAACACCTGCGCAGCGTCCGTCGCTCCTTTAGATTCTCCTGAAACCCCGCTGGTCAGCGCTCCACTGCTTGGCATCTGATCCTTTGGCCCGCACCGTCAGAAGCCAAGAAGAAAAGAAATCGCTCAAGACGAAAGCTCGCGTTTCTGCGGTGATAAAAGCTTCAGTTCCCCCCACACGATTTGTCACCTGCATGTTTGTTTTCCCACCCCCCCCCGAGTCGAGAGCCCACCTTAATCTAACTGAGCTCATTAGTTGGCAGCGTTCACCGCACAGGTTCACACAATGAGGCTCATAAACACGGGCGCCATCCACTAAATGAGGCCTGTCACCTCACGTTAGGCCGAAAATACCGGCTCGTTTATATGAAAACATTTTCATTTCGAAACTTTGCCTGGAAAATGGCTGTTTTGATGAAAAATGTGTTCAGCGTCAGACTTCATGGTTCTGGAATGTGTAGGGTAGGCGACTTTATGCTCCATTCCCTAGAAGAAAATAGAGGTGGATTTTTTTGACGTAGACTTTTGTGTCTGTTGGATACGGCTCAAAGGAACGGTATGGAACATAAAGTTCAGGTCGTCTTGGTTTCCTGTGTTTGGGATGAGGTCCCACAGCGTGCGTACCGCTCCATAAGATGATTTGTGGATGGCTTTCCTCACGAGGTGGCCAGCCAGCTCAGGGTTCAGATCAGGACAGGACAGACAGACTGAGGACAGCTCGAGCGCTGACGTGTTGAGTTATCCAGGCCTTGTTTTGATTCTAGTTATGTTTTTTTTCCTTCCCTGAAGGGGAATAAAGAACAGTAAAAAACAAAAGAAGATTTAGAAAATGGTGATATGAAAATCTGAATGATTCCCAATAACACCGAACATTCTCACAACTAACTAACTTTCTCTTTTTTAAGAGTTAGCTATATAAATGTTAGGGCAAAACATTCTTAAAGTAATATTTATGGAATGTTCTTATAACATAAAACTATTATTGATACGAATGAAGCCCCACACATGCAAGGAAAAATAAACTAATTTGTTCCCTTGATGTACTAAAACTTGTGCACAATTACTATTTTGTACCGTCAATTTTCTAATTTGTTATCTCGACTTATAATAGTGTGCATGATTTAGCAAATTGAGGGAACGAATTAGTAAGTCATGCGCATGATTTAGCGTACTATTTTTTTTACTGCATGCCATGTGCGGTGCTCCGTAACGTAGATCTACGTTCTCAGAATGTTGAGAGAAAATGTTCTGAGATCAACATTCTCGTAACGTCCTCATGTTATTTGTCCTTGATGAACATTCTAAGAAATGTTTTTGTGCTATTCATGAAATCTGGACATTTGAACGTTTCCAGAATATTAACAATAAATGTTCAAATAAAGTTATATCTTGGGTGAAAATAAACAGTAGAATATTGTAAGTTACGTTTTTTGAAACAGTGTTTTCGTCACAACAAGAAAACTTCTTCACAACAAGATAAGCATTTTAGTGTTCATATTCTGGGTTACATCTTGTAACCTTTAAATCCCGTTACATTCATGACGAGAAAACATGCCATTTCAGTGCTTCAGAAACATTTCAAAACAATGTTCCCACCACAATGTTTCCATAACATAACGGAGAACCCACTGCTCCGGGTGTGTGCTCACAGTGTGTGTGTGTTCACTGCTCTGTGTGTGTGCATTTCGGATGGGTTAAATGCAGAGCACAAATTCTGAGTATGGGTCACCATACTTGGCTGAATGTCACTTCACTTTCACTTTCACTTTCATAACCTGACTTCGTTACCAGAGAAAGAGAAAATGAAAACTGTGAACTTGCTATTCTTTCGTTCTTTTACCAAAGCAGTAGTCTTTCCGATTAACTAATCAAAGTTACTACATTTCTTCGCAAACTAGGAACTATATTTATTTTTTATTGCTGAAAAAAGTAAATTTTTGGATGCTTTTCCTGTGTAAAACGTGTATGGTTGCTAGGACGGTACTATGCAGTTGGTATTACTTTGCATTGCTGTGCTGTTTGGGGATGATTTCTAGGCCATTGCTTTAACGTCACTGAAGTGTTTGCAGTGTTTTTAGCTTGTTGCTAGGACGTAGCTCTGCAGTTGCTAGGCTTTTGCATTGCTATGTTGCTGCAAGAGAGTTGTAGGCGGTTGCTAGGCCGTTTCTATGTGGTTACTGACATTGAGCAGCTCTGCGGTTAGATGCATGTAGTAAGGAGAGCTGAAACTCAAAGCAGATGGTTGTGTTGGCACCTGTCCTGCTCTGAAATCAGTTTGGAGCTGTTTTCCACATGTATAAAACAGTCAAGACCTTCATGTGCCAAAAAAAGAAACACCTCCGATTTAACCCTCCTCTCACTGCGAGCCAGTCTCTTACAGTAACTAGTCATCAAATGTCATTTGAGAGCGTCTTTCTCACACATACAGTACATGTCATATAATAAGATACATCAACTTAAACGGTTGCATTTATGGTCTTGGAGACCAAAAAAAGAAGTATTTGCTTGCTCTGAAGTGGATATCTTTGATTGACTAAATGTTTGAATCCAGCAGGCAGTGTTGATGAATGAACAGAATACGGCTTTATCTCAAATGCTTCCACCATTAATCTGCATTACAAATAAACCTGCCTCCGTGAATGAGACTGTCATTAGAGTCTCATTAGTTGTGGAGCTTTATGTGCTAAAACAGCAACTAGGTTTTTAGTGGCGCTTACTGCCATAAGGCAAGAAAAGAATCAGATTTTACACCTTTACAAACATTTGTGGGAGACACATTTGACTGATTCAGTTCTCTTTCGAGTCTTACAAACCCTAGTGTGAACAGAAGAAATCTCTGTCTGTCTGTATCAGTGCAGTGCAGTGTCCTGAGTGACCCGTGTGTCATACGCTGCTCTGTGATTGGCTGACACTCAGCCTCAGTACGGAGAGGAGAGCTGAAACTCAAAGCAGATGGTTGTGTTGGCACCTGTCTTGCTCTGAAAATCTATTTGGAGCTGTTTTCCACATGTATAAAACAGTCAAGACCTTCATGTGCCAAAAAAATAAACACCTCCGATTTAACCCTCCTCTCTTACAGCATCAGACGTCTGATGTGAGCTGGAGAGATATCATTGATATAACTTGAAAACTTTGATTTATCTAATTAAATGGCATATTACGTTTTCAAATGCTTTTGTTTCATGCCACTTGAAATACTAAATTGAAATTGAAAAAATTAACTTAAATAAAATAAAATCTATATTAAAAAACGTAGTAAAGCTAGTTGTAATAAAAACTATAGACATATTAAAATAACATATACATACATTTTTTAATTGAAATTAAAACTGAAAACTACATTTAAAAACTATAAGGTTATAAGAATTGTTGTCTTAAACAGGGGGTCTGTATCACTAATTATTGTTTAATTTAATATTTGGGTTCTACTCCAATTCTGTATCCTTCAGGTGGTCTTTTAAAAGTTTAAAGACCCTAAGTGGGAAACGTGTGCAGTTTCATGTCCAGCAGAGGGCGCTGCAGCACACGCTTCTCGTGCACGCGCACCTGTGCGGCCTGACACTTGCTGAAGGTTTATGGACTATAACAGCGACAGTGAGTCAAACCACTGATTGTTACCATGTTTTTTACGCATAGTAACTCGTGTTTAAATTCCCAACACATTTAAATGTGCGCTTTCATTGCGAATTAAAATGGCATGGAACATTTAGACTGTGTTGTGCATAGTGAAGATTTTTTTTTTTTTTGAAAACACAGTCAATAACGGAAACCTTTTATTTAATCAAAATGTTAAATAAAGTGCAGAAATCATTTATTAAATAACCTTATCATTATATTGTAATTTAATTAGATTGTTTAAGGCAGTTTTATGTAGTGTAGATTTTATATTTAGTTTAATTTATATAGTTTATATAGTTAATGTGTATTGTTGAAGACAATCTCAAATTGTTAACCTTTCTGGTTTAATAAATAAATAAATAAATATATATATATATATATATATATATATATATATATATATATATATATAGTAATTAGCCGATATTTCAATTAATATTTTCCCAACTTCAAACTAAATCTTGAGGAGAACAATCTGTCTTTGTCCTTCATTCTGAATATTTATCCAAATGATTGTCATTCGATGTATTAAACATGTGCCTTTGGTTTGTAGTGATTATCAGCACATAAGAGATGCATTAGGCTGTAATAAAACCAACTGAGGAAGAGAACGGCGCGATGGGCTCCTTACGCTGACCTGTGTAATGTTACTCAGATCGATTACCTAACCATTTCTAAGAAACATATTCTCTTGATTTAATCAGAATTGGCTCCTTCAGATCCAAGGGTGTTCTTGAAATAGCCCAATTTAGTTCTATTCTATTCTTTTTCACAAACTTTCTAAGTCACTTCTAAGTCTAAGAAATTTATCCTTAGTCCTTTTTTAACGTATGTTTATTTGACTGTCCTCAAATAAAGTACAGCAAAGTGCATGAAGATAAATGATTCCTTTAAAAGAAGAGCCACTCCGCTTTTATCCAAATTGTAGAATTGTAGAAAAACAGAAATAATTTTATTTCTCTGTCTGATATATTCACATCTGCTTAGACTATCAGAGGTCAGATGAGTGGAGTATCGTGCTAATAGAGGACAGGTCTGGATGGAAAATGCTTTGTAAATGGCTTCTGTATGCTTCTGTTTTATATTCATAATGGATATGCACATATCAAACATCTGAAACTGCATTATACTGTCTGAGAAAATTAACAAAAGACATATTTTGATTTATAACTGGAGGTTGGTTTCTAGGTGATGATATTAAGGACAGAACTAAAAAAACTCTCTTTTATATAAGTAATTATATAATTTATTTTAAATATATAAATATATAATGTAGTTTATTAGCTAAATATTTCATTATTACTTTTGCCTGATTTTTACAACAGATGTCTTACATGTTGTTTTATTTAAATTTATTTAATTTTCCTCTGGACCGGCTTAAATATTTGGAGTCTTGTATTTTGCACAATTATATCACTGCCATATTGCAGCATTAGAGCTCAGTAGTGTTCAACCATTCTGAAACTTAATATCTTTTGTTTTATTTTATTTTATTTTGTTTTGTCCCATGCATTATTTTCAATGCAATTATTTTTTTTGTACATGCACTTCTTAATTTATATTACCCTCCTCATAATTTGAGAATTTATATTTTATATTTAATTTTGTTTCTGTCTGGGCAGACATAAATATGTGGAATCTTGCTGTTTCTACAATTCTTTAACTTCTCATTCTGCAGTATTTGTGCTCTTCGCTCAGTCGTGTTCTTGCAGTGTGAGAGATTATATATTATTGTGTCCGTTCATAACCTCATACATCAATTAAGTCAGCATTCTGTGGGATCTGATTAATCAGTTTTTTAATGAAACAGGTGCTTGGACAGGTGTTGTGTTATGAATATGAATATATGTCTTTCTGATTGCACATACAAGGGAGCGTACATATAAGAAATGCAAATTTTCCAGATCCTCCGGCTTCACATAAGAAGAGCCGTTTTCTTTGCTGCGAGGTTTCGCCCATCATTGATCAAGACTTTGGCTGGATGACGTGCACTTTTATTAAACTGGTTTGCTGTTGGGTGAAGGCAGCTGGAGACGAATCAAGTGGCAGATGAGCTGGCAGGCCGTGCCACAAGTGTGAGGTGAGGGCTAGAGAGATAGACAGATGGACGGACAGATAGATAAATCATTTCCAGTGGAAAGACTAGCGAGGATAAGAAGCAGCCTGGCATTATCCCGTGCCCTTTAGTGTTTAAAAGGATCCTGGCATAACATTGAGGTATTTGGGGCAGCAGAGCCACGCAGAAACACGCTCCCACAAACCCCCACCAATCATTTGCTTTATGAGGCGCCTGCTGATGCCATGGTAACCCTCCTGTCCCGGGCACGGTGCAAGCCCTAGTGTGCCAAACAAATGCCATGGGAACTTTTTTTTTTTTAACCCATGTTGCCCAGAAACCTTTGAGATTTAGTAAAACCAGTGGATTCACAAATTAGGCTCAGAGAGAGAGAGAGAGAGAGAGAGAGCAGAGAGAAACCTAAAGTTTAATGTTTACGGTTTCTATGCACAAATGACCCAGAAATGGTGTAAATTATATAATTATATGCTGATTTTAGTGCTTGTTTTAAAAACAAGTCCTATTTAGGGAAATTTAGGGGTACAATCTGTTAAGGACACACACACACACGCATATATATATATGTGTGTGTGTGTGTGCGCATCTTTTTTGCATTCAAACAAACACAACTGTTTAATGACAGTATAACATCTCTTCTCCTGTGATTTCCACATAACCCCAGGTTATCGAGACGCTCTCTCTCTCTCTCTGACATCACGCCAGCTTAGTGCCGGTCCTGCATCACACAGTCTCTCACACGCACACAAAGAAGTCTTGTTTAGCGTGTTTTAATTCCCTTAAATTAGGGAGCCGTGCCAGGTCCTGCACTAGCAGCCCTCACACCATAAGCAGACTTCTAATTGTCCCTCATCTGACACGCAGGGTCCCTTATCCCAGCTGAAGAGCGCTGCTGCTCCCAGGACTGCATGTGCTCTGTTGTTCACTTTCACACATTACATGCATGCATGACTGCACCGTTTAGATGCGGCTGGATGAGGATAATCAGATAATCAGCATGCAAATATTTCAATGAACTATTCTGAACTGAGGAATGCTACTCAATTGAGAAAAATAATAAGAAGAAGGAACTGACATGATGCTCCTAACCTAAATAAAGCTGCAGGACGCCTGCTTGTGCTTTACATTTTTCATTAGCGACTGCAGCATGAACATTTACCATGGTAACCATCATTACTGCTTAAATAATTACCATATAGTTACTGCTTTCTCATCATAGTAGATTAATATGGGAACTCCTTCAAACAATATAATCATTTGGCATTTCATGTCTTTTTTTTTGGGGGGGGGGGTCGACAGTTCTCTTATTAAGTTTAATAAAAACAACTAATGTATTTATATATTTTAAATAAGTTTGTATTTATTATTTCGTATTTCATTTATATATTTTAAATAACAGAAATAATTACTAAAACTATTTTAAATACATTTTGTCTATTTCTTGTATTGTATTTATTTAATTGAAAGAATTAAAAATATATTGTCCTTATTATTTTATATAATTTTCATTCAGATAAAGAACAGAAATAATAATAAATAAATTTGCTTATTTTGCATATTTTTATTTTATGTATATCTTTAATATAATTTTATTTGAAATAAGTTTATATCCATTTTGTCATCATTTCATTAATTTTATGTTATTTATTTTATTTAAATACATGAAATAGCTTTAAAAACAATTTGTCTTGTTTTAAATAAAAATATTTTATATAACCAAATATAAAAAAATATATATATAACCAAATATAAAAACTTAGATTTTTCTAAATGAATGCTCATTTTACACCACTTTTATTCAAAACATATGTGTGTGTGTGTGTGTGTAAATATATATATATATACACACATTTCATTGATAAAGCTGTCTGTAGTTGTTTATTGATTTATTTATTAACTGACATCTAAGTAACATTTATGGCTAAATATCTGCTGATTTATTGGCCTTATATTTATTGACAGGCCTCCAGTCTGTCATGCATAGACCTCCAGAGGGGCAGGGTTCAAGGGGCAATCACGGTTCGGAGAGGAGGGGATGTCTCCGTTGTCCCCTTCGGTTGGTAAGTTCTCAGTGTAACCTAACTCTAAAACATACTTAAAATTATTTTATCACAATGTATGTTGCCAAACAATCAGACACATACACGTCAACATCCAGGTCTCAGCTGATCATTACGAGCAAAAATTAGCAAACACAATATGTTTGCACTGTTGTATTGGCAATTAAATTTCACTAAAGTAAATTCAAATGGAAAGAGGCAGGTAAAGTGTGTAGATTAACAAGCACGTCCATGCATATCCAACATGAACCATACTGCTCCAGTAAATGCGGTCTCTGAAGTAAATATTTGTCTGTATGTTCACACAAACACTCTGCTGACACCCAGAGCCCAGTGTTGGTTGATGTGAGTGAGTCTGCTGATGGCAGGCGGGCGGCTGGCGCGGCTCCGTATGGCTACAGCTGCACGGATTGCACTTCCTGCCGTTTTCTGTGTCAAAGTCCTCTCTCCCTCTCGCTAACACATACTCACACAAACACAGGCATCCATGCTGGCTGCATCCTGCCCGCACGCTAGCTCCTCCTGATTGGTGCTCGCTCTGCGATCTTCTGTTTATTTATTCATTTTTTCCCGCCATCCCAGGAAGAGGATTTCTTCTGGCAGGAGGCGAGGGAATGGCGCAGGACAGGCAGCGTGACCCAGGGTTCAGGTGGCAGCTGTGTTATGACTTCTCTGCCAGGTCGTGGATGATGGTATGATCACCCTCTCTTTCTTTTCGCTCTCTTTCACTTGCTTAGCAAAATGTCTCCCACTTTTTTACAACTTCCTGAACCAATCAAACATCAGTTTACTATCTATCTATCTATCTATCTATCTATCTATCTATCTATCTATCTATCTATCTATCTATCTATCTATCTATCTATCTATCTATCTATCTATCTATCTATCTATCGAAGATTTGTATTTTCTATTGATGAAGTTCTCTTAAAGCTGTATGAATTGCTATATGCACTTTGATTGGACTAATATTCTGTTTTAGTATTTAATTTCACTTTTTACACTACATCTATTGAATGAAATAGGAAAAACGTAAAGATTCCTTTGCTTTAATCCTTTTACAACATTATATGGCCTTCCTAAAGACTGGAGCGACAAAGATCTGTGTTATTTAATACTAAATTACATTAGGTTTGTTTTAATTGAATTTAATAATTGAATTTAACAAGGTAGAAAAAGTCCCTTAGGACACAGCTACAAAGAAAATTAATCTAATAATTAAATTGGGGCTGTTCAAAACAATATCCTAATTAATGATTTAATTTTCTGCTTCGAAACGTCAGCTGTTTTTTTTTTTTTTTTCAAACATTGTATTATTGTTGGTTCCACCATGATGGATCTGGGAATATTTAAATTTTTGTGCTACTTTCCCCTTTTCAATTAAGGCTAATTAATGGTGGAAAGTGATGTAAAGCACAACCCCTAAACACAGAGGGTCCTCAGATGAGGGATTTCAGAGTCTTATCGGGGGATCTGACACAGTTTAAACCTCATGGGCCTGTCACAGAGACCGCCTGCTGTGCTGCTGTGTATGTAGGGCAGAGAGAAGCAGGCGCTGTGTCTGTGGAGGAAGACTGATAGAGAGCTTAAGTCCTTTGAGGAAAAACACTGGAGGATAATGCTAAAGGGTGGCAAAATCATGGGGAGATTATAAAGAGAACGGCTCTGTGTCAGGTTGGGGTTTCTAGAGATTGAACAACTTTGGTTTCAGTTCTAGAGGGGACCAAGACTTGTCATTGTCTAGTTTTGTAGAAAACCATCCATGTATTGGTGCTTTAAAGAACCCAGAAATCAACAGACTGATGTGAAACATCAAGAACTTACTGAGTCTCCAAAGAACCATACAGTCAAATCAAGGGCTATTCACAATTTTTCTTTTTTTTTTATTGCATTACTTTTCGATTTTTTTATGTGTTTATATATATATATATATATATATATATATATATGTGCTAAATGGACATCTTTGTTCACGTATTGACATAAGTTCACGTATTGAGTCTTTTACAGTGTTTCAGACTCAAATGGCGTTCTAAAAATGTAGTGCTCAAGTTGAAAAAAAGTTTATACGTTTTTTTTTTATTTAATTTCATTGCTCGGATCCCACGTCTCGCTTTTAGTGTGAATGGCCTCTTAAAAATGGTTCTTCACCTCAAGGTGCTAAAGAACCATTAAGGAACTTTTATTAATAGACTTTACTAAGTCAATACTTACTGATCTGAACAAACCCCTAACCTTGAGTATTTTACTTTATTATAGAGAATATTCCTCAGAATCATTTAACCATATAGAGACCAGAAGATATCCACATTATTACACTGCCCAAAAAAACGACATTTTAATTTGTTATTGCATTTCACTGCACTACTTTTCCATAGTTTTTCTGTATATAAGTGCTAGATGAGACCGCTTTTTAAAAACGAGACCCTCATGTTAAAATAAATGCAACTTGTAAAAAAACGCATCTCAACCTTGCTGTTTTAAATTCCATTTCAGTGCTCCCATCTCGCGTTTTTCAATGCAAAAACACTTATGGCCCCTAGAAATAGTTCTTCACCTAAAGGTCTTAAAGAACCACTAACACAGTTTACTAACACAGTACTTGGGGTTTGTGATCTGACCAAACCCTAACCTCCCGAGTATGAATCTTTACTGTGGGGAATATTGTTTAAATCCTTTTGAGAGGTTTGCTGTTACTACGATTTTCTAAGATTTTCACTTGGTGGACGATTAAACAGGAGAAAAAGCCCAATAGATTTGCATTGAACAATGAACTTGAGCCACATTTAGAGACCACAAGCTCATGATTGTGGACAATATTTGACCTACCAACCATATATCAACATGCTAGCATAATAGAGGAGACTTTTACATCCTGTATAAAAGGTTCTTTTATATATTCAATTCTAGTTTTAATGCAAGAATCGTTATTAACATATTCCAATTCCTTCAATCCTCCAGCCATCGCTTTCTCTCGCTCGCTAGCACATCCCTGTCATCTGTTCAGATAATCCTGCTTCCTTGTCCTAGTCCAACTTCCTCTCTTTTTCCTTCTCGTCTCGGCTCTCTTCATCTGTCCAAGTGTTTGTCAATCCCTGGCCACAGATGTCCACACCTCTTCCTCTCACCCGCTCCATATCTCTGTCTCCCTGTGCACAGATGCCCACTTTGGCCTGCAACAGCTGTCCCGCCATGTGCTGCTACCAAGTGTTGATGCGCTGTTGGGAAAGGAAAGGGAGGGGGTGGGCTCATGAATATTCATGTTAATTTGGACCCATTCTACCAAACAGAGCCTGGCACTGCCAAGGAAGCCCCTCCCCTCGATGAGACGGTGGAAGAGAGGAACCGTGAGACTAGGCCAGACTCTGTGGCCTGATTCCACCGAATAAAGGCCAGAGAAAAGAGAAGACGATCCCAGAAAATATCATCATTATCACACCGCCTGAGATATATGGAGAATCATTGGGAAAAAACAAAACACCCAAATTTCATTCATAAAGATGTGCATGGATTTTAAAGTCTGACAAACACTGGCCCATCATTTGCACATTCACAAGTGAGTGAACAAAAACGAACAGATAATCAGTTCTTTGAAGAATTAGGCTCTTCAGTGGTTCCACACTGGAATTGTGTTTGTGGTTCTTGGGAGATTAAACGTGTTTTTGACAATTAATCTGTAGGTTCTACGTATTTTTATATTGGTTTCTACTCACAGAACATGAAAATCCCTAGATGTTTTTTATTTCAGATTCATAAAAAAGCTAATAAGATGAGCCAATATTCAGTTGAGATGTTTACTTTTAAAAATAAGGTTCCTTTTTGGAGCACACTGGAATTGTCTTCAAGGATCTTTGGAGAATAAAACATAGTTTTGATGATGCATTTAGGCTCTTCATATTCACACATTGGTTTCTTCCTAAAGATAATAAGAATCTAAAATGCAATCTGATTGTTTCTCCTAAACCGTGAAGATGTTAAATGGACTTTCCTAAAATCTCCTTATGTTTTTCCTGTGAAAAGTCTTAATAATGTCTCAAACTGTGCTCAGAGTTGCACAAACTTGAACATTTCTCATCAAAAAGCATATGCTCTTTTATAGCTCTATACTCTTACTGCATGTCTATTATTGACTCATTTGTGCCTATTTTGATGAGAAATGTCAGAGACAAAGTTGATACGTTTATGAATATATGAGTATAAATGAAAACTTAACCTGTGAGCAATTGATCTGGGTTTTTTGAAGCACCAGTACGTTTTGCATTGTCCAATTACAACCAAAAAGTGATGGAGAAAGAAAGATAAAAAGGCTGCAGCAGTTTTTAGCAGTGAAGAACTAATCCTGGAAGGGAAGACAGATGAGGATTGAGGAAGAATGATGGGAAGGAGCAGAACGGTAGATGGGGCAGGAGAGGTGTATGGTGATAACAGATGAGAAAGGCTGGAGCTGGAGGAGGGGGTCAGTCTCTGGTGTGTGTGTCCTCGGCTCTCTTTCATGAAGAGCCAGGGAAGCAGATTATAGCAGGCCTCCTCTTTCAGTCTCTCCAGGGGAGGACAACCCCTCTCCCCCAGCAGCCACTGACTTTAATGCTCTGCATCCCGCTGGAGCAGCCTGGATCCAGACCAGATGCAGCGCTACACACACACACACACACACACTGGACCTCCATCCAACCCATCTGATGGATTGACCCTGCTGCACTAATATGCATATTTAGGCCGATGCATTGCATTTCTTGTTTTTTGATTCATTTTAATCTGTTCTTTCTCCATAATCATGCTCAGGTACATAAGAGGCCGGATACAGGGTTTACAGTGTGTGTTTGTGGATTGCATCACTATTATTTATTTACTCACATTATTATTTAACTTCAGACATTGGGGTTTTTTGTATCGTGGATGATAAAGTGAATGGAAACGGGAGGAACTCGAAGCATTATCTTGAGATCGGTTTTTGAAAGAAGTCTCATATGCTCACCTATATTTTTTCAAAAAATATTTTTATTCCTGTGATGTAAAGCTGAATTTTCAGCATCATTCCTCCAGTTTTAAGTGTCACATGATCCTTCAGAAATCATTCTAATATGCTGACTTACTGCTAAAGAAACATTTCTTATTATCATCAGTGTTGAATATATGTACATATATTCAGGATTCTTTTGATGAATAGAGAGTCAAAAGAACAGCATGTATTTGAAATATAAATCTTTTGTAATATTATAAATGTCTGTACTGTCACTTTTGATCAATTCAATGCATCCTTGCTGAATAAAAGTATTAACTTAAATCGTACAGACACAAAACTTAGTGTAATTATATAAAAGTGTGCACTATTATGGTGTAAAAATATACAATATTTTTAGATATGTATTATTTTGTGCCCCCAAAACACACTGTCCAGAAGGTAGATGAGTTGGGCTCTCTCTTTCTTTAATCAGGTTTATGTAAAGCCCTCTTGCTGGTGTAAGATAAGCTCGGCGCTCGCAGGCGTATCCTCCAGAGACTCGCTCTCCTGCAGCAATGCTGTGCACCGACCTGATAAGCTGAGAGAGCTGCATTCTGCTCCAATCCCGATGGAGCCTCACCATCAGTGACCAATCACAGCGCAGCTTCCCGTTGTCTATCTCATCGCTGAGCATACGTAATCTACCTGACTTGGTAGGGTCAGGCCGAGGGGCTTAAGTGATTTTGTATCCCTCTTCTATGATGCATTAGCCACACGTGCTGGTTTAGGATACGCTATAGTAGATTATGGCATTACAAACAGTGTTGAATAGCTCAATTTAGACCGTCACTTTAATAAAATAAACTTATAAAACCTTTATTAAAGAAACATCTGAAATATTGTTAAGCTTTTCCTGTAATAGTCAGATAGTTTGATCTCACAACGTCTCATCAGTCTCTGTGTCGTTCCACTTTTTAAAAAGCTTTGAAAGTCTTCTCAGTCTTTGCCAGATTAAGCATGTGCTCTTCAGGGGGGGGCAACACACACCTTTAAAATGAAAGGCACTTTGAACATTTAAATGAGGTACAGTTCCCAGGGATTATTTCCCCGAGCCCACAGAGGTAAACACACTTTGCTTTGAAGGTAAAACCTTCGGACAATTTTCTCTACTGCAGTCAGACTGTAAATGTGCACTACACATTTATATTCTTTTATTTTATTTTACAATTTCCGTATTTATATTACAATGTCATCAATAAGGTGAAAAATCTTAATAGAGAAGTACATGGTGTTGATCATGGACAGTGTAATTTTAAAGCATGTAAAGTAACAGAGTAGATGTTTTGGACATGTACAGTAACGGGAGAGGAGGTGTAATGGTTAATCCAGGCATATTCATAGCTCAAATGCTTCTTTTGCCTTAGGTTGAGGGATGTGTGATTATAGCTGTGCTCTACCTCAGTCGTTGGCCCGGTTCACCCGCCAAGGTCAGCATTCCTGGCCCTGGCCGTTGCTTAGCTGAATCTGAGTCTTTTCAGCTCTGAGTAGCCCTGCTAAATTAAAGACAGACAGTCAGAAATTAAGGCCAAGCCAAGGAACAGGCAGCAGAGCCTAAATTCAGTTTGCACCGCACAAAATAAATGACCCTCCTGTTTGAAGTGATGCAGGGAAGAACGAAGCAGGCATTATCTACCTTGAAAGAAAAAAAAAAGGTTTGAGAGTCTAAATCAGAAACTTTAGATATTTATTTATAAATTTTATCTTAAATCATGCATCTTGATCTTAAAATAAACCAGGGTTAAATAACATGCTCCTCTAGTGAAATTCAGTAAAGCTTATATTTTTATTATGGTAGATTTTTGAACCCACAGAAACCAGTTTCTGAGATGGATTCAGTCTCAGTCTATGATGTCTTCATTTCCGACAGCAAAATGTTTTAAACTTTGACCTGTTTTGGTGAACTGTATGTCGACCTTTGGCTGTTTTTCTAAGTAGCCATATGTTCTCTTGAATTAATCGTATGAAACAATTTTTTATAAATTATCAAAATGCATTACTACAACTGCAAGGAATTTTATTTTTGGCCTTTAGGGGTAAAGATCACGTGAGTAATATTGCTTTGAATATTTTGTGTGCACTTGTGTGAGTGAATATAATGTATATGTATATACAAGAAAAAAAGGCTAGAAAGAAAAAGTAGATTCAACTATATTACACTTTTTTTTTTAAATATTATTTTTGTATTTTTGTTTTAATGAATGTAGCTAGCGAATTATCTTTCTTCCTCTCTTTTTGTTTGCTCCAGTGTTTGCGGCGGTGAAATCAAAAACCTGTCACATGTGTTTTCTACATTGTATATTTGTAAATCACGTTCATTAAGGATTCTCTCTCTCTCTTGTTAGAAGCTCTTCTTCAGTTCGTTTGAAGAGCACCTGCGCAGCATCAGTTTCTTGTTCCTTTCGTCCAACATTTAATGTGATCATATACCGTTCAAAAATGTTTGGGAAAATATGACAGCTTCATAAACAACCAATTCAATCAGTGTTCATGTCTCTGGCCTTTCTTCCCGCGCTTTATTTAATTGTATTCATCATGTGCATAGTGTTCAGATTTATTTTAAGAAAAAAATTCAAGACAAATTCTCCATTCTCATGTGAATAATTTCATTGCGGACAGTCGATTTTTTTTAATTTCTTAATTTAAAAGTTTGCCTGTTAGCTATTGTTTAAATATTAGATACAATATTCTTCTATAAAGCGTAATAAAAGCATATATAATATTTACATTCTATAATATAATTTCGTTTAAACTGAGATAGTAACACATTTGTTGGTTTTCCCTCTTTGCCCGAGATGTTCAGATTAGATCACCGAGCTGATATTTGTACTTAAAAAACCTTTTAACATCGCAAACGTATAGCCTATTAATAAATATAGAAATACTGTAAATTGAAAGAGCAATAGCTGCTCGAAGTGATTTGTCTTATAGACCGTTTAATAATATTATTCTGTTTATTTGAAAGGATGAAAATATATAAACAGTGTTTGCAATTCACAAATAGCCTATTTTATTAGTAGGCTATATATTTTTATAAAATGAAATTGATTTTGACATTAATTTATTTATATTTAGAAATATTGTCAACTGTAAACGTTTTAACGTTTTATTCAAATAATGTTTTAAAGAAATCTTTGATTCGCATTCGTGTTTCTGACGGTGGTTTAATTTTTAATGCAGCAACCAATATTAGTAATAATAATAAATGAATTTATTTATTTATTTATTGATTACTTTTATTGGCTTAATGGAAAATAGTTTTGCCATGTTTTCAGAAATGTTTAAAAACAGATAAAATGGTGAGTGATTTAAAGGCTAATAATAGAAAATCTTGATAAATAAAGAAAATAAAATCGAAATCAAAATCCAAATAAATAATGTAAAAAAAATATTAGATAAAATATGCGGAGCATGGTTTGCTGCTTAATATTTTGTTTGTTAGATTTTCTTCTGTGATTTATTGAATATAATTTCGTTATACTACTTCCTTTGGGTGTTTTATTTAATCTTTTACCATTTTGGTTCATTGTATATTTTTCTGCCTTATTGTAGGCCTATTTTGAGATACAAACGAAAAAAATTACATGCATTTGTTTCGTAAAATTGCCGCATTATTAATAGAAAAAACAACTATAAAATGACAATCATAAATGCTAAAAAAGACTTTTGTGTCATTATAGTAAAAAAAACATTCTGTTTACATGTGCAGGGTTTATAATTGTATTTATTTTTTATTTTACTTTGCATGTATTATAGGAAAGGTGATTTGTTTGATAATGTAGTTGGCAGCTGCATCACAGCGCGCGCATCAGGGCTTCACTGAAGGTCAGCGCGTGTCTCTTTCGGGTCGTTTAGAGGTCTTTCTTCTGTTTTACAGCCAATGTATGTTGAATTAATTAAAACAGACGTAATTAACAAAGATTCCCCCAAATAAGACGACCTTTTCGAGTTTACCTTCAAACGCATCTGGCACACGTTGAATTAATTAAAACCCGTCTGCATTTACAAATTACAGCTGAATGTAACAATATCTTTTTTTTTTTTAAATCGTTATTTATAATTAAAATCAGAATTTGATTTTAAATAGGATAAAATGTAGCTCATTTCAAAAGAAATGTAGATTGTTACCCATCATCACAGCACTTCAGATTTTGCTGCATCGTCTTGTTTCATCAAATAGTGATCAGAATTGATCGGTGACCAAACTGCACTACACCTGTTCACCTGCCGACTGAACACTTTCACACCAGTGCACTATTAGTGCATAGTGTTTACTTGTGCACTCATTTGATAACATGACAAGAATAATGGAGACACAGAAATATCACTCTAAACACCTGAATTCGTGCATCGCTCGAGACGTCACCATTTAACATTGTGGTTGCAAAAGTGAAGTCACACACTTCATCCATCTCTGCTTCTCTCTCTCTCTCTCTCTCTCTCTCTCTCTCTCTCTTTCTCTCTCTTTCTCTCTCCGGTGAACGGTATAATCCCCTGCCGTCCCTGCTTCACTCCAAGCCCGTATTTAATTCCCTTAAACCCCCAGCTGCCGTTCTGGTTCCTCTGTGAACAGAACAGACTGTGAAGCGCTCCCGGTTATTAATAATTCACCAGCCACTGCACGAATCCGTCCACGAGCGTTCTGCACGGGCCACGCAAGGGTAGCACATGTATTTTAGCAACTGCACAGGCTACTTAACATACATTAATTAGTTATTTGAAACGTTAGTGCGGCGCCGGTATTCGTCTCGGCGACATCAAGTCTATATTCCTCACTCATCGCTTAGATTTCCGCGATATCTTTGCGCGAAATGACGTCCTCTCCGTGATAACTGATCGTGTATCCGTGCAGTGAGGAGGAGGAGGAGGTCATGGAGATCACCCTGAGGAGGTCTCCAGTGGGATGGATGGAGATTGAGCACCAGTTCACCCAGAGTCCGTGAGCTGAAGCTGCGGAGGCACAAAGCTGCTGTCGCGCGGCGCGATCTCGACTCGAGCCACGGAGAGACGCTCGAACCGGGAGCGATTTGTACCGGAGAGCTTCGGTGAACGGAGGAACGGTCGCGCTGAATCTTCCTCGGCCGCCAAGGTTTCATTTGAAGGGACAAGTCTTTTTTTCTTTTTTTTTTTTGGTACCTGCTGAAAGACAGAAACGACCCCCCGAAAGTTTCCGTGCGTAAAAGTTGGCTGTTTTCCGAGGTCCACGGGCCTGTCCAGCAACCCGGTTCTTCTGCTTCCGGTATCAACATAGAAAAAAGATTCATTTGCTTTAGCTCACCCACCACGCTGCTTTTTTTCGGGAGAAGTTTTTTTTTTTTCTAACGGAGTAAAATGGGTCTTTGAGACTGTTGGCAATATTCCCCGCTCCACGATGGTACGTTATGTGTAAATCAACTTTGCTCTTCTTATTTCTGCTTTAGAATGCTGGTAAACACAGAGATGGGGTTTAGATTGACAATATGACAGGCTAAATGTTCCAGAGTCGTTTTGGGGTGTTTTAGTCTTGCGCAAAAACTCTGGATGTGTTCTAGTTCTCATTCGGCTCGATGCGCGTAATGCCACTGTGTGTGTATAGCTGAAATAATGCTTGAAGTTGTTTATACTGATTGGGAAGCGTTTTGGACACTGCTGAATATTCTCCAGTATCATTGCATTAGGATTTTTGCGGTGCAATAATTTATCACTCGGTTTGCGCATAATATTAGTCTAAAGTGCCATGCAATATCATAATGTGATATCATAGTTTAACTTTGATCCTGTAGCATTCAGACTTTCAAAACAAGTGTTCTGGATCCATCCCATTAAGACGGTGGATAATGAAGTGTTGCGTAGAATAATAACCCTTCAGTTTACTTGTATTTCAGTGTTATTGGGATTACAGGTGACACATGCACATGTAACATGCCATTACTCAAATTGTTCCACTGCGCGAGCTTGTCACAGGACGACAGTCGCCGCCCACATGTCGTCTGTCAAAGAGAACAAAAGCTTTGAGGGGTTAAATATAGAACAATAGTGCTGGATGCAACTTAGTTCGTGTCCATACTAACTTTCTGCTGCAGAGCGTGTTGCACGTGAAGTCATTGCATTAAAGTGCATTTTGACTGGCATTGATTAATTGCATCGTTTTTTTCCTTGAAATTTATTTTGCTTGAACATAGTTTTGTAAGTCTATATAAACAACATTTAAATAAGAATAGTAATAAAACAATTTAATATTATTTGTATATATTAAAGAGGCCGATAAAGAAGCGATATTTAGCCGATATCTGTGTCTGAATTCAGTTTCAAAATCTAATGTCCAGTCCATGTATAAAACACAGTTTCTACAATTTAATTTGGTTCTTGTTAAACATATTTGGTAAAGTGTGCATGTCAGTTATAATTATAATTTAATCAGCTATAATTAAATCGTTTTGGAACTGACTGATTGTAGCCCTCATTGATCTGAGCTCATGCACCTCCATTTTTAAATGAACATTTCCAAAATGATCCATAGTGCTTTTTTCCACTTAAAACCTGAGGTGCATGAGCTCAGTCAAAGAGGCCTACGAGCAGTTGATTCTAAAAGAAATACAAAAGCTGTACTATAAATTGACAAACAGATAGAATCCAAGATTTGGTGATAATACAGCATAATGAGAGATTTACAGGCAATTTTAAAAGTCCCTTCATTTTTTTTTTTTTATTGACCAGAGCATGTTATTTATGGATACAGAAGAGGAAATATGCAGGCCTTCAATAGTTTTTTTTTAACAGTATATGGCAATATTTAGAAAACTAAGAACACATGGAACTTGCATTTGAAAATATCATATTGGCTGAATTTTGGGATCCTGATGCAAGGACATCTGTTCAGAGTTAGCTCTACTCTAACCTCAAGATATAGCTTGATTTTTACCTCTCACCAGTCAGGCCACAATAAGCCGATCTGAGGAGACATCAAGCTATTGGCAGTCAACTGAAGCACATTACCCAGGTGTCCTCATTTCAGAGTCGAAATGTTCAGCTAATTTATGCATCGGCCTTCTTTATTTTCAACTCGCTGCACACACAGTTTTCAGTTCTCCTCTACTTTGACCAAGTTCGGAATCCAGATTATATTTGATTGCATGACTGATGCAAGGTTTGTAGCGTACTTGTTGATGATTTCCAGATGGGCCTGAATATCAGCACATTAATGTGGATAATTATTTGTTTATCCGCTCTCTTAAATGGCACGCACCCAAATAGGCCACTGCAGAAAGAAACGAGGGAATCGATTCAAAGCTGACTCCACATGGGATTAACGTCTTCTCTTAAAATACGAATTTAATTAAGCTTCCAAACGATATGATGCGAGATAGTTAGAAGAGTTGACAGCTAGTTGCATTGCAGCTACAGCAGGCCTCTGTCAAATAAATAGATGCTTAAAAAGAAATGCCTTTGGAAGAGACTTTGATGACCGTTGAAATGAAGAACAGATTTATGATAACAAACAATGCATCCTATAGTCTGTTAACCAAAAAGCTTTCATGCAAGCTTTCACCATGCAGCAGCAGAATATAGAATGGAATCCATTATTTTGTAGTCAGTGTTTGATTTGTTTGAGTGAGAGAAGGTGTTGATGTTAGCATAGCAGTTGTTATACATTTATTTGACATTAAAGATGTAAGACATTTGTGTTACTTAATTTATTTCCAAGCCCCAAACTGAAAAGCCTGTGTGCCATGTGTTAGTGCTCCCTGTGGTGGAGTGCTAGTTCCCCTGTCAACTGGACTTGATCTTATGACCAATCAACATTATGAACAAGTCATTTGACACAGATGTCCCTGATTCATTAGCTATTGGTTTTAGCTTTTTCTTTTATTGCAAATCAATGATGTGATGTTAATGGAACTCTGGTTATCAGTATGTTGTCATGCACACCCGTTCATTATCATAGCTGCATGTTTATGAGCTGCAAGAGCAATGCATTAATCTGATATTATTTAGCATTTTCATTAAATATGAAAAAAGGTCTTTATCTGGACAAAGATATCTGTTAACATTCTAACTGATCTTTGGACTACACTGGGGTGCGTTTCCCAAAACCATAGTTGCTAACCTGTTAACTTGGTTGGCAATATGAAATTGCATTGGAACCAACAAAGTTGCTAACTTAGTTAGCAACTGTGGTTTTGTGAAACGCACCCCTGGTCAGTTTGTATGTTTTTGAAATAGGTTACTAAATCGTACAAGCTCATTTAATTCATTTATTTGCCATTCACTGAAAAGAACCTGCTCATATGAGTCATTTGCTTGAGAACTGGACTACACTGGCTGGCTACGGTGTATGTTTTTGTTTCACTAAAAAAGAACAGACACATACAAGTCATTTGTTTTTGATTCAGAAATAATAAGTGGCATATGTTTAAAAAAATAATAATACATCGTTCGTCTTTTATCATCTTGATTTGTTAAAAAGAACCAGTTCAAATGAGTCATTTATTCAAGAATCACTGTTAACTCTTATGGATGTCGATGTACTTTAAAAAGAACCAGCTCATATGAATCATTTGTTCGGGAATCAAACTACACTGGCCGGGTTATTTGTTTTTGATTCACTGAAAAGAACTGGATTACATGAGTAATTTGTTCATGAATCGGACTACACTAATCGTTTGTTTTAATAAAAAATAAATTAATAAAAATGGCTCATAAGAGTTATATGTTTGTGAATCCGTCTCTACTGGTCACATTGTAGGCTATGTTGTGTTCATTCTACGTGCATGTAAAAGCAAAGGAAAGACATTGCATATTATTTGGTCTTTTATTGCTTTACAGTACAAAACAGGTTATAAACTCACTTTTTATTTGTATTTATTTTTTCCTGTGGCACTGATTCAGCAACAGTAAAGGAAATACTTGAACACTGGACTGATTTTAAATGGTTGTCAATGAAGAAATGTGCTTTTTGTGTCCAGATGGTGTAGTTGGGACATCTACCAGCAGGGACTAACCTCTAACCATAAGTATTAAATTTAGTCATATAACAGTCATGAATGATTCCTGGCAAAAGAGGAGATAATTAGGAACCCCAAACACCTTAGCAACACCCTGGCAACCACACACAGCATCATGGTAGCATGTTTGCTCTTTAAACAATGAAAATTAGTTTCAATGTCACTCCCCTGCCTTAGTTTTCCCACTTATGCTAATGAGGCATTTCATTAAAAACTTTCAATGTCTTATATGTTGTATTTAATGTAGTAAAATAAGGATTCATCCTTTATGATAGCCCCTAATCTGACACGACTCTGGCTCGCAGTTCCTGTGCTGACAGAATCAATGTTTAGTGCCCAAACAGCTCCGAAAACAAACAATGAGCAATCTGACAGGCCACCCTCCTCCTCAGCTTCATCATTACCCCTGTTCTGAGCTCATTTTGCTCTCCAGCTCCTCGAGAGATGGAGGTATGAAATGTCACATTTTTCCAGCAGTGAAGTGGCCCTGGCAAGCGTTCACACGGCATGCATTTCTGCTTTCATATATTTCCCCCCTCGCCGCTTTTAAAAAACAAATCCCCCTCCCTCCCTCCCTCCCTCGCTTGGCTTTGATGTGTCTTGCGTGTTACCTGGGTTTGTAGAGCGTTAACAGTTATGCAGAAGTCCTGTCGACTGTCAGTTTCTCTTGATCTCATGAATTTGGATGTAAAGAGGGATATCGTGAATAGTTTTTATTTGGGGTTGATGAAGTTAAAGGTTAGATAAACGAGTAAGCTTGAACCTCACCAAAACATGCATAGGCCTTATTTCACTTTTTCAAAAGCATGAGAAATCACACTTGGCAAGTGTCACCTACCGGATGTTGCGTGCTTCTATAGCTGAAGCTTGGCCAGCCACAAACATGCCACGAAAGCTGAGTATTAAGAAAGAACATCACCCATATTCTTTTTTTTCTCTCTTCTCACTGTACGACAGAACGCGTGTCAGGAGAGCCAGCTGATGGTGTCGACAGACTTCCATGTGCTTTTCTTCTCTAGTCCCGTTTGGTCTTGCGAGTCTCCATGAGATCTCGTGTCACTGTGAAATTGTTCCTGTCCCAAATGGCACCCTAAGCCTAGTCTCGCGTAGCCAGACCGAATTCATGGCAGTTTTCATTGGCCAAGAGTCTGTTTGACCGACATGTCAAACAACCAATCACAGTTCATTTCGTTCATCGTCACATTTCGAGGCGTGGAAATGTCACCACAATAACAGACTCTTGGACATAAGATTCTATGCCGCGAACTTTAAATATTTCACATACTTTTGAAAATCCAGCATTTTGTTGACCCCGATAAGCGCTCGTCGTCACAGTTGTAAACTCGACAGCTTTCTTCTTTCTTGAAGGGGTTTGGCACCATGGTACCTTTGTTTCCAGGTGGAACGTTAAAGAACGCGACACACACATCTCCCAGAAATCCTGTAGAATTCAACCAATCCGGTGATGACTTTGACACTCCTGAAGTGTTTCCACTTTTGTGTCCCATATGCATTAAACCTTTAGCCAATGGTCCGTGGGCGTGACGTCTGAGGCTGAGACTACCCTAAACCCTCACGGTCTTCCTCTGAAGGCCTAGTGTGTGGTCTCGCGGTCTGGGCAAATTGTCTAGTGTACACACTCAGAGGATTATAAGGCTAAAAATCGACTGAAACCATCTTCATGTCTGTGGTCTCTCATAGTTTTAAAATTGGTAAAGATTTTACAAGCATCTAGTGTGTCCCTGACCTAACGGCACTAAAGATCTTCTTTTTGAAACTTTATTGGCAGTTGACAAAGAGCAAAATGGTGTATCCCCCCCCCCCCTTATATTCTCTCCCACAAATTAGTTATTTAAAGGTGCTGAAAAATTAAACTATTTATTTTGTAAAATATCTCTGTGTAAATTGCATAAAAAATTCTAAAGTTCAGCACTAGAGTTTTGGGATCTTCTGCGGGTTAACAAGAACATTAACCAATCAGAACACTCTCTCCGCTTCTGGCTCATTTTGCGCGTTCTGATTTGCTGATGTGTTTTTGGTGGGTGGGGTTTTAGAGAAAGCGTAGATGTCTTTAGCAAAATAAACGAAGTCGCGTACAGGTACAGTGATATAATTTTTTTTCCGTTTTGCATGGTCACATTATTGTTATGTCAGTTAATTGTATTTCTCACCAAAACGAATAATAATTATTATTAAATTATCATTACTGAAAAAATGTAAAACAAATTGGCAAATAATACAAAATAAAAATGTGTAAATATGTTAAATATATAAAACGTGTATGAGACTTAAACAAAGTCTCCAGTTGCTTTCCATTTAAAGCTTACGTTGTTGTTGTTATTGTTTTTTTTGTTAAAAATGATCCAAAATCAATAATTATTAGTGGGATTACTGTACTTACAAAAGATTTGTATTTCAACGACAATGAGTTCTAAGGAACATTAAATTGCTTTTTGAGGTTAAAAGTACAGTTTCTTTTGATGACATTTGAATGACAATTAGAAATCAGACTGTACAGAAACTGAAATCTACAGTCTACAGATAACACGCTACATAGTCACACAAAGTTTATGTTGTTAACATTTAACAAAATTTTAGAACAGTTTAACAATAATAATAATTTGCACGGTTTAATATGATCTGAGATCAAATGTTAGATTAAATCACCACTTGTAGTGTGATTTATTGTAAAACCGGGCAGATGTGTTACTTACCTGATCAAATGACATCTTCCGGTGAAATTTCTTAATTTGGACATACTTGTAAGATGTTGTATCTGTAATTCTGAAGTACAGTAAAGATCCACACTGCTGTGTTGACTGACAGCTCACACATACTCCTCAAAACATTAGATTCATCCGCTCTGAGGAGCCATGACACACAACCCACATAAAAGAAGATCATTCTGCAAAGAACTGCAATTGCAGGTTTCAAACAGAGATGGCGATGAAGAGGCAAATCTTACAGACTTCAGATGTAATTTAATCACTGTTTATGAGAAACAATTAAAGCAACAGTTCATCCAAAAATGAAAATTCGGTCATCATTTACTCACCCACAAGTTGTTCCAGACCAGTATGAGTTTCTTTCTTCTGTTGAACACAAAAGAAGATATTTTGAAGAATGTGGGTAACAAAAGAGTTCGCCCATTCAGCTTTTTATGTTTCAGTTTCCATTCATTCTGAAAGTAACAACCAGTTCATCAGAATTATATCCTAGTCCTGATAATACAGTTGTATTTTTGCTTTTTCTTTCTTACCATCGTTTTCAGATAGACATATCGCTCACACTCATCACACTTTCACTGTGATTACTACACGGTTCACGTTTTGTTTTCACATTATGTGTTACTACCTATAATCTTAATGGAAGAGCAGTTTTGGGATCCCCTGTGAGCAGACATGAAATGTAACAGGCCCATCATTTCCCATCAGCAGACATTCTGAATCTGGCTGTTCATTGTCCACCTCGAAATATATGTGTGCTGATATTCAAGAGTTGATTATGAAGGGCCTATAGGGAGCGCTTTTGCTCAGGGCTAACCATATGGATCGGGCATATGTTGCGTATATATAGAAAAGAGTGGCATGTTTAATTGATACTGTGCCATGCTCCATAAACATCCACAGCGAGGGAGAAAGAGGACAGAGCTACAGGGAACTACATCAAACAATCAGCGTAGACTCAAACAAACCATGTTACTTTAAAGTGTGAAGGCAAACCCAGCAGAAAAGAGCCACTCATCTGTCACTCTGTTTGATCTGCTCCTGTTTTTCATTAGAAAAGCTGTTTGACGAAGAGTATTTTCATATATGATTAAATCTAGGACAGTGAGGACACAATTAAATGTAAAAAAAATATATATAATTATGCATACTTATGTTTAGTGATTTGAAGAAACCTAAATATCGCTGTAAAATATGAATCTAGTTGTTATTTAAAAATACAAGTCCTTTATCGGCATCAATGGTTTCATGAAGAACCTTTAAAGGCACAGTTCACCCAAAAATCATTTACTCTCCCTCCACTTGTTCCCAAGCTGCATGAATTTCTTCTGCTGAGTACAAAATAAGATATTTTGAAGAATGTTGGTAAGTTGATGGTAGCCATTGGCTTCCATAATTTTTTTTTCCATACTATGGAAGTCAATGGGTACCGCCAAGTGTTTGGTTACCAGCATTTTGCAGAATATCTTCTTTTGTGGTCAAACTTGAGGGTGAGTAAATATGACAGAGGTTTCATTTTTGGGTGAACTATCCCTTTAGCATATATGGAATCTTTCCCTTTCACAAAGTGTTCTTTGGATATTTAAATGTGCTTCACACTAAGAAAAATGGTTCCAACTGTTCACTGAAAAAGGTTCTTTGGGGTTCTTCTGTGGCGTCACTGCAAAACCCCCTTTAGTAACCTTTATTTTTAAGAGTGTTCACACCCTGAAAGTAACAAGTTGGTTTAGTTAAGCGCTTTGATGTATGGATGTGTTGTGAGAGAAGAGAAAGCGAGAGTGTGTTGCTGTGGATATGAATAGCTAGTGTTGCAGCCACATTTTGGTTAGCCAGTGTCTGGGATCTATTATAGCACTGTGTTTGTGTGTGTGTGTGTGTGTGTATGTATGCGTGCACACACACATCTATGCGTCTGTTATTTTAGTGCTGCATGTATTTTTATAGGAGTGCATTTTGGAGACAGGTTTAATCCAGGGAAAGTGTGCAGCAGAGTTTACTCCGATCTCAACCGCATTCAAATACAATATATTTCTTTTTATTAAGGAAAACAGGAATTATCCTCATCTGGGATACTGGAGGTTTCTTCAGAGGTCATGAGAAGTTTCATTTTATATATATATATATATATATATATATATATATATATATATCTCAAATAACTGAGTTCCCATTAGTCTCATTAAGATCAACCTGTGAGTAATGGATCTTTCAGTCTGGCTCTTTGTGTACTAGTTAATCACTTTTACTTAAAATCGACTGGTACAGACCTCTTGCCACATAATGCCGCTGTGTGAACAGACTCCGCTTTTACCCTTGGCTTTACTGTGTTATTTAACATCGTCGTACTAATGGATAAACTGGAATGGGGTCTTATTCAGCCCCACACACACAGTCAGTGCAGCTCCCAGCATACAAATGAACTGGGATGAATGGACACCACACTCTGAGAAAAAAACCAAGCCACCTTGGCAGTCGTGTCGGGAGAAAGAGTCGCTGTGTGAGAGGTTTGTGCTGAATAAGTCTCAGATATACTGGGAAGTCTGAAGGTGTGAAGGGGACGCAGTTTGGAGAGTCTGGTCTGACTGTGCGCCCCATGCAGAGCTGCATTGAGTCACAGCACACGGGCGGCACAACGTTTGGACAAGATGTGATGAGTTCAGTCACAACTTTCAGAACAGATTTGACTCCTTCTGAAGTCTGCTCTTTGCCTGTTCAAAATTCACCGCTGTGATGATTGCTAAGGTGTTCTACGTGATTAAGTTTCATTCTTACTGGATTAAGTGTCCACCTTCAAGTGTCTATGATATATTTTGGTATATATATATATATATATATATATATATATATATATATATATATATATATATATATGTATATGTATATTTATATGTATATTTATATATATATATATATATATATATATATATATATATATATATATATATATATATATATATATATATATGTGTTTTATGTGTATTTAAATATAAAATAAATGTAAATAGATCATAACAATATACAAAAAAGGAGTGGGATGATTTGTCTTTATAATAAATTTATAGATAAATAAAATAATATCTTAATTATCATGTTTTATTTTAACATTATATTTAAATTAAATATATAAATAATTAAGAATTGTATGTTTATGTATGAATATATTAGTATAAATATTTTATATTATACTTATATAGTTATATTTAAAAAAAATTAAGAATTAATAGTTGTCAATTTATAAACGTTATGTGTAAATTTATATATCAAAAATCTAAAATACCAAATTTATAAACATAAATATGGTGCAGTATGCGTTGTCTTTTTGAAATGCTTATGTGATTATTAGAATAGATATTTATGAACCGTTATTTGATCTTATATTAAGACCCATTATCTCAACTGTATATATTAGCTTTAATATTATATATTATTATTATATTTATGTATATAAAATGTTTATATATATATATATATATATATATATATATATATATATATATATATATATATATATATATATATATATATATATATATATACATAATAAAATAAATAAAGATTAATAATTGTATGTCTATGTAGGCTACTTGAAATTTAGAAATATTTTATTATTTTAAATATTTACATTTACATGTAGATGTATATACTTTTATTAAAAATGTATAAACGTATTAAATGGTGCTGAATGATGAGTTATATATTTTTAATATTTGTGTGATTATTTATTTATTTACATGTTTTGTTAGTGTCTAAACATTTGTATTAAATGTTTTTTGTTTGTTTGTTTGTTTTTTACATTTTTAAAGCCTGATGTCCCTGCACAGCCTGTAAGTTCCACAAAGGGCTTTTTATTTTCTAGATTTATCCAAAACCATCAATGATTTATGTCTAAAGAACCTAGAAACTCAAACACTGATCTAAAGAACCTATAATATGGTCCTATTATTTAGAACCTTCAGAGAACCATATAGCAGCCCTGCTAAAATAGTGGCCAAGAATTAGAACGAATGATAAGAAGTAGCTAAAGCTCTGGGATTCTAACGCTGATGACTGTTATTGATTATATTTCAGGCCACCGAACCGTTTCTGGTGAATGAAGACCCGTCCAGAGGTCCTGGGATACCAGAGTGCTTCGTAGTTTCGGATTCCTACAGGGTACGTCTGTCTGCTTATTACTCCATTACTGCTTCAGCATTACTATAACTCTGATTATTATTTCCATATGCAGTGAAACGGAAAAAGAAAATGTGCAGAAAGTGAGTCTTAGAACTCCACTGGAGCACTGTTTTCTTGTGGGAATTGAAAATTATAACGTGCATACTTCTATAAAATGAGAAGTATATGTGAGGGCAGGACTGCAAGGAAGGGAGGGCGAAGAAAAATCAGAAAGAAGTGCAGCTTTTAAAATTCCACCCAGCGAGCGCGCTGGATTTACAGCGATGGGAGTGAAATAAAACAGTCGTAAAAACAGAAGGGCAGGACGGAGAGATGGAGAGATGGAGAGATGGGAAGGGGAGTCTGTGGATGACTGAAAATGAGACTGTTAATGAGCTGGGAGCCGCTTTTCTAGTCCTCGTTTCCAGCGGATCGCTTTTGCCAACGTTTTGGAGAGAAAAATATGGGTTACTCCAGTGTCTCTGGGAGCAGGCAGTCAAAGAAATGGAGGGAAAATTATGAAAAGTGATTGGCTGAGAGTACAGAAGGGGCTGAGGTGTAAAATATAGCTGCGTTGGATATCAGGAATGTGTCAGACTGTATCGTCTCTTGAGATAATTTAGAGGAAAAGGAGGGCCTGGCTGTATTTTGTGCTGATTTTTAATAGAAGTATGCTTTTTTATTTTTGTGGAGAAACCAGCAACAGTTCATTGATTGCACCAAGACAACTGCTTTATGATGTGTTATGATGATGTCTTGTTGACCTCACAACCTCATACTAAATCAGTGGTTCTCAACCGTTTTGACCCAAAAATAGGACAGCAGAGAGAGAGAGAGAGAGAGAGAGAGAGAGAGAGAGAGAGAGAGAGAGAGAAAATGCTAAATGCAAGTGATAACCATATAAGCATGCATGCAGACAGCAAAGTTAGGGATGAGGAAACTTTTCCCATTTACTACTGGTCAAAGTTTGAAAGAAGTCTCTTCTGCTCACAAAGCGTGCATTTATTTGTTCAAAAATACAGTAAAAGTTTTATTACAGTAAAATTTCAAAAAACTGATTTCTATGTGAATACATTTTCACATGTAATTTATTCCTGTGAATATTCATCATCACTTCTCCAGTGTTTAGTGTCACATCATCCTCATCAGAATCATTATAATATGCTAATTTGATGCTAATTTTTTTATCAGTTATTACTGGTGCTCAGTTATTAATAATGGTTGTTATTGTCATCAATGTTTAGATTATTTCTGGAAAACATGAAACATTTGTTTCAGGATCCTTTGATGAATAGAAACTTCAAAAGAACAGCATTTATTTGAAATATATATATTTTCTGTAACATTATAAATGTCTTTATTGAAACTTGATCAAATTAATGCATCCTTGTTGAATAAAACTTCATTCAAATTTGTCTTGCCTCAAAACTTCTAATGGTAGTGTCTCACAGTTTCTACAAAAAAATTTGAAGCAGCACAGCTATTTTCAATGTTGAAATATTAAGAAATTAGCATCAAAATCAGCATATCAATTTCAAAATGATTCTGGAGGATCATGTGTCACTGAAGATCGGAGTAATGATGCTGTAAATTCAGCTCTATATCACAGGAATAAATGACAAAGTCAAAATAGAAACCATTGTTTTAAAATAAAGTAATATTTAACACAATTTTATCAAACAAATGCGGCTTTGGTGAACATAATAGACTTTTAAAAAGTCTGTATTATTCCAAACCTTTGAACCTGTCTTTTGTTGTTGAAATCTGTGCCTTTAAAATCAGTTTATAATCACTGAACTTGAACTTGCAAACAAAATGAGCATGCAATATAAAAACCCTGTATCTCAGAACAAGTCAAGCTTTCACTTGCAGCTTTACTGTTTTGATTTCGTAGCTGATAAGTGGTAAAGCAAATAAATGTCATGGGTTTGATATCCAGGCATACAACTAGGTTTGCAAAAGGTGGAACATTTCCAGGAATATATATATATATTTTTGGAAACTTTTATGTAAATCTAGATCTAATACTCTGTTTAAAGATATCCAGCAGCTGTTGATTTACCGCTAGCGTGCGTGTGGTTCTGTCGTGAACCCACTCAAACCACTAAATGTGGGGCACATTGAGAGGTGGTACACGAGTTATCACATTGTGTATGACGTTCCTTTGGTTTGGAGAAACCTCCTCTCCTCTCACCACTGCAGGCTTTGAACTGGTTTTGTGGCAGTTCAGGATCTCGGGGCGGAAAACACTAGGAAATTCCCTTCATTTTAATCCACCTGCTTTCATGCACTTTCAGTTTACTATTTCCAGAAACACCAACATTATTTCTAACACAAGGTGTCAATGGATAGCTGACATGAATTTTGTTCTGCAATGTGTACTGTACTGCATCTTAAACCATTTTAGATATTACTTATTGTACATAGTTTTATATATTTCATGCTAATTTACAGTAAGACTCCATTTGCATTGGCATTAGTTAACATGAACTACCAATGAAAGATACAATAATTCTAAAGCATTTAGCATTTAAGTTCATATTAATTTCAACAGTTACTAACACATTACTAAAATGAAAAGTTGTATCTGTTAACATTATTTAATGGATGTAAGCAGATGTGAACGAGCATTGAACAGCAACAGCTGTATTTTTATTATTAATGTTAATGATATCTATTTCATATTTATTCTATATTTTTATTTAAATTATTTGTACATTTTATGCATTTTTTTATTTGTGTTTTTCAGATATTAATTTGGAACACCAAAGGACCATTTAAGTTCAAATAAATACATGAATAAATAAATTCATACATTTAAAAAAAAAAGGTAGAAGGTGACTTAAAAATAACAACACTGTTAGTTAATGCATTAACTAAGGTTAACTAGACCTTGTTGTAAAGTGTTAAAGTTTACATTTTTATTCATAATTTTTATATTCATTTTGAATATTTGTGCTTTAAAATGTTTAAGGAGATAAAAAAAAAATGTGTCCCTATTATAAATCTTCTGATTAATATATACTTTAACAAATGAATTGCTCATTGTTAGCTCATTTAACTTAATGCATTAACTAATGTTAACTTACGGGTAAAGTGCTATATTTCTTTCTTCTTTTTTCACATTTCTCAAGTTTTATATACATTTGAAATATTGTACTTTTAAATATTCATATGAGGACTGTTTACTGTAAGTGAACATTTCCCTTCTATGAATGGCTCAGTCTGAAGCTAAAATAATGAGTTTAAGTGCTTAAGGATGTGTTATTTGGGAACCACCCTTAAACACATGCCAGGTCAAAGGTCACATGAGGTAACTGGTGAGAAGCGCTGATGATTCACGCAGGTATGTGTTTCCTGTGTGGTCGTCCTTTCCTCTCTCTCTCTCCACTCCCCCGGGTTGTTTCCCTCATCTCCAGCGCTCTGTCGTTCCCGGGATCCTTTGGCAGAGGGCTGTAATTGGCGGCACAGTGCCGGCTCTCTCTTTGTTTCCCCTGCAGTGGCTTGCGGTGGAACTGCACAGGCAGTCGTCCTCATAAATCTCCAGGCCTCCGGTGGCACATCCAGCCTTCAGCTCCGGTTCTGCTCAATGACTTCACCCCCACCAAAAACCCCCGCCCAGGGACGCGCTCCAAAACTTTATACCTCCACTCGCTGCCTGCTCTTGCCTTAATATACACTGCTTTCATGTTTTTGCAAGGCACATTCATTTATACGTTTGGAAAAGGACAGCAGCATGTGCTTCTCCGCACATCTTTTACAGCTAATACAACACTGAATACAACACATTTGACAGTCATTTACAGACTACTATAGACTCTATATGTTATAGATTTATTCCTTTTTAAGGCATAACCACACTTTTTCTTAAAAAACTTAATTTGCTTATTAGTTAGTGCACATTAAGTTTGTTCATAAAGTATGTCTGCATGCCATTGCAAAAATCTTTCTTTATTAGCCTAATTCCTTTATTCAAGCTTCTTTATAATTTATTCAAAACACCTTCCTTTATAATAATAAATAATTACTAATAATTATTCATTATTTATTATTACCCTCCTTTGTTCCAGCATGCCATGAACACTTCTTTAATACATTCATATTCACTTTTGAAAACATTAGTCAAGATACAGAAATATACAGCAGTTTAGGACTTTAATTTATTTCTTAAATTTACTTGATTTTTTTTGTAAAGAATTGTAAAGGTGAAAAAAAAAACAATCCTATAAAAGAAAATCTGTTTATTTATTTATTTTAAAGCATTTGATTCTTAGACGATTTTTTAAAATATATTTAGTTTTGTTTCATTTTATATATATATATATATATATATATATATATATATATATATATATATATATATATATATATATATATATATATATATATATATATAATTACTATTATTAAATTAATAAAACATTTGAGACGCATATCCGTCAGGCTCATAAGACACTTATTCACAGAGACAGAGAGAGAGAGAGACAGAGAGAGAGAGAGAGAGAGAGAGACGCGGTGGAAAAGGGAGGGAGAGAAAGTTTTTCCCTTCGCAAAACTTTGTGCAAGCTTTCACTTTCAGCCGCTTTAGGCGGAGTTAGAGCAGCGTGCAGTGAGCGCGAGCGGGACGGCAATGCCACTTCCATCCCGCTTCAGTCACGCATCTCACATATAAGCATGTACTCTCCATACTGCCTCACACAGGTAACGCGTTCCTTATTCTTCTGCTTGATTGATTCGCGTGCTCGTCTGTCAGCTGCTCCCCTCGAGCGCGGGACTGTTTGTGTTGTGCGAGAGCGCGCGTTCGGTGGCACGTCTCCAGCTGACCTTCTTTACGCGCTTTCAGTGCGCATGGTTTGGGCAGAAAATGGCGCTTCGCTGGAAATCGATTTAATATAAAAGGAGCGCCGAGGAGGAGGAGTGGATATGTTCATATAGACAGAAACTGCGAGTTTAGCGCTTCGTGTGGTTCTTTCGCTTTGTGCATAACTTCATTTGGAGAGATTGTAAGACGCGCGCGGGCTTTGGAAAGTCCAGTGTTTGACGCTGTTGCTGTTTTGAACTTGATCGGTTCGCCCTGTGATTTTTTTTTCTTTTTTTTTTTCTTTGGGAAATGTCAAAGGTCGCAAGCATTGCCCCTAAAATACCAGTTTACCAGCTTTTTCTGATCTGAACTCACGAATGATCGTTGTGCATTATTTATTTTATTTTGCAAACTTTGCAAAATGCATTTCTTAAAAAAAATGCATTAAATGAATGCTTTGGGATTGAGAAATTAATGAAATACAGCTGGATACATTTTTTTGGTTTCAATGCATCTGTTGCGAAATCCGTATGATTTCTAATGTAAATCTGAAAGCTTCTGATTGTTTATGCACAAGTTATAGTTTCTCAAAATGAGAGTTGCAGATTTAAGTCTCATTAATTCGTGTTCAAATAATTATCATCTGAAATTGTAAGCATGAATTTATTGTAGTTTATTAGTTTATCTAGTTTTATGTTAAGCAGCACTGCAATGTTGTTGTTTTTTTTGAGCATTTTTTTATATTATTATTTTTAAAACCATAATTTTATAGAGTAAATAAATTCTGCATATACATGTGGGTTTTGCCTTATGATGTGGTGCAGTTAACTGTTTTGGGCTCATATATATATATATATATATATATAATGTGTGTGTGTGTACACTTCCATACAAACTCTGACAAACTTTTTTTACTGAGAAACACTACAGTTTTCAAAACTGGTGTTTTCAGATTTGCTGTTTCAATCATGTCAGAAACCAAGAGAGCTTCTCATTCATTACATCTATTTCTAAACTCACAATCGTACATCATAGCGCAGAGCTGAACAGGGCTGACAGCTCTTTTTCTCTGGTTTCTAGAGGGTCTTTGTCTTCAGTGATATAGCTGGCTCTAATTCCTGATTGTTCCTGAAGTTGTCCTGCGTGAGTTAGTGCAGTCTCTCTGTCATACGCTGCAGTTGTTTATATTTCTGCCGTGGAGGACAGTTGGGTTACGCTGTGTGTGTCATCTGTAATTCATTCCTGAGTTTTACAGTGGTTCTATTAAAACTACTTTACTTCCATACCCCCACAGCGTGCTTGCAGAACCAGGGAGCGTGTGTTTTTCTTCAGGCATGCAAGCGCCGGCCTGTTTCCCATTTAGAATACAATAGTTACTGTGCACAGCCGGGTTCCTTAATTGATTGAAGCGGTGCAATTTGAACAAGGAATAATTCTGTGATTTAATAGACATGTTGAGTCTAAAAAGGGCGTTGTGCTTGTATAACAATGAAAATGTAAGCCCATAAGCATTCTTTTTATTGTTAATGTGTGTTTATGTACAGGGACTGTGTCTCTGATATGATTTGTGCACATAACTGTAAGTGTAGTGTAGGTGGTTTCTTAGTAAGCGGACTGCCACAGATTTATCTCTTTGGTCTGAAATGGACATATTTTCTTGTTTATATTACACTGAATCATACCTGTGTCTGCTCCAGAGAAAACAACGGCACTGGGTCAGTCGAAACTGGAAAAGCAAATATGCTATATTTTTATTATTATTATAATATTACTGGATGACTTGAAGTTTTTATTGGCTCAGTTAAAGGCTTTAGAGCAGAGAAAGTGACATTTTATAATTTATTTACTAGATTATCTGTCTAAAGTTATTATTTTGTTGTTGTTGATTAAAATAAAATAGAAATATGATTCTATTTATTATTATTTTATGAATATATATTTTTAATAAATGGGGTTGTAATAAATATTGATTATTAAATCATTATTAATTAACTATACTTTTTATGCATTATAATCAATAGATAATCAATTAAATTATTTTATTTATTTATATCTATCTATCTATCTATCTATCTATCTATCTATTGATTCTTGCAGCAATTTAAAAATAATTCACAGCAGAATTTGAAGCAATTTCAATGTAGTTCTCTCAGTATTTTAATAATGTTACGGAGGTTTAGGATACGGCGAGTCCTTACACTGCGAGAGGAGAGAGAATAAGGTCTGCGTGTCTCCAGTTTTGCGCTTGAATTTCGGAGCTTTGTGTCTGACGAATAAATTTACATTTTGGCTTGTTTGGTGGCTGTGAATAAAGCAGGCCTAGAAGGTCATTAATGATATTAAATGTAAATAAAAAGGTTAAATGAGTCACTGAACAAAGCTCCATCTGACTGAACAAGTGCTGTGAGGAGTTTTGGGAATGGTGTATAATGCGGCATGTAGAAATGCACTGGTTAAAGATCAGGTGCATCAGATGTGAATGTTGTTCAAGATCTGAATATATGCTGTAATTAATGTTAAACAAACAGGAATATGACTTTGTTTAAAAAAGCAAAAAAAAGTAACATCTGTTTCACAGCTATGGAAAAATGCTATTCAAATTTAAATTTTACCACATAAAAGTTTAAAATTCTACTTATTAGAGCAATAGTTAGGGAAATGTGTGTGTGTTTTTTTTTTTTTACTTTTCATTTAAATGACTAATGCCACTGAATGAGTTTCCTCTTATTTAGGAAAGAAATATTGCTGGCCACTGAAGGTCATTTTGAATTAAATTAATTGGCTTTGTGTTGAAAATGAGGGTCGACATCAAAAATTATATCTAATTATGTACTTGTGTTTTGTATAATTAAAGTGTGTGTGTGTGTGTGTGTGTGTGTCACACACAGCTGCAGGGTCACACCTGCCTGTTTTATGCCTGGATGGATGTGCAGCTCACTCTCAGTCATCAACACTGGTGGATATTTCAGTTTCTGAATTTAGAAACATTACGCCTGCATCCCAGACATAATGGTTTGCACGCAGTTTTACACACATACACACAAAACAGTGGTCAAAAGTTTGGAATAATTAAGATTTTTAACGCTTTTAAAGAAAACATCACTGTTGTTAATTATAAAATGAAGGAAAAGGAAAAAACAATATACTTTAATTAACTTGTAACTACTTAAAAATGACTTTTGATTAACCAGCCACTAAGCTTAGTGGGTGTAACTTTTGTGGTTTGATTTGCAGCCAATTTTATGACCGTTACACATCTACGGCAACCGGGTCCGCATTTCACCGAGCTGAGGAGAAACCTTTTTATCTCGCTTCAGAAAACGTCAATCAGTAGCGATTCTAGCGAACAATATCTGCGGATATTCGGCCAAATAACAATCTGGACTGAGATGGATGAGGCTGTTCAGCCATGACAGGCTTAACTTTCTCCCAAACCTGACTTAGTCACTCTAGAGTCGCTCTAGATGCTCTGGTTTAGCTCGCTCCCTGGGCCTGGAAAATGAGTTGGAACAGCTGCTCCCGGGATTAAATCTGACCGACACTCAGTCTGAATCCACACAGTACTTTGAGAGAGCAGAATTGAACACTTTTATCATCTTTCACATTCTGATTCCCTCACATGCCACTGTGTCTTTGAGCTTGAATTCCTTCTTGTTCGTTCGTTCGTTCATTTGTCCTTCATTTTCTAATTGTGAAGCTCAAGTGGTTTTATCGCAGGATTAGGGAGCGCTGCGGGACTGCCGTCAGGGGCCGGCTGTCTGTTACATTCTACCCATTTCTTAGCCACCAGTGACTGTTAAATACACAATCACATTTAGAAATAAAAGTATTAAACTGCTTTTTTGGACATTTTTACATTTTTAAGGCAAAAGTGTGCACATCCAACTCAAGTGCAGGAGCAAACAATGCAATAAATGTGAAAAAGAGTAAATAATTGCTTTTGGGAGATCTGTGTACATGCCATATGAATAATATGTATGTGAATATGGTAATCATTTAATACCCTGGTATTAACTTCTGAACACTGTACCATGGTACATTCATAGTAGTATTTTAAAGTGTAATGGTGGCCCAATAAATACATTCAAATCAACAAACAGACTTAAGTTAGTTAGTGATTAGCTAATTTGACCACCAGATGAATTTAAAGAAAAGTTAAATTGAAATAAAAGTAACCCATACTGAGTAAATTCCACCAGTTGCATTATTTTCTATATATTTAACTATATTTTTGCATATAAATGTATATTTTGGTAGGATTTTTTATATTTTTTTATATACATTTATAAAAATATAACATAAAACTAAACTGGATGTTTTATAATTATGCAAGAACTTGTATATTTTGCTATTGTTTTGGATGAATTAGCCCATGTCATTTTGCACGCCAGGACCCATGATTACACTTACAAAATGCTTTTAAAAGTTGTAAACAACAAAGATTATGAGAGTACAAGAACAGTTTTTTTACTTCAAAATTACAATGTACTAAAACGTGCACACAATTACTATTTTGTTCCCTAGTTTACTATTGCGTTCACTCGATTTATAAATTGTGCGACAATTTACTAATTCGTTCCCTCGATTTGCGAAATCGTTTTAGTACATTGAAGGAACAAATGAGTAAATCAAGCGCACAATTAATTTATTTTTTCTTGCATGTCGTGTGCGGGGCTATGTATAGAAGTAATTTTCACTTATGAATAATGTTTATTGATAAAGTATGGTGCGTTTGTTGCTCAAAGATTTTGTTCCGCATTGAAATTCTCAGATGGATCCCGGTAGTGAAGCTTGAAGAGCAGAAGAAGTTGATCTTGCGTTTCACTTCAGAGGGCCGTGACGGTATTGTGCGCTCATGTGATAGGCAGTCTGTCGGTGAAACCAGAGGCTCCCGTTTGACCAAATGGTGTCCAGTGGCATTGAGTCGAGCTGGTTTCATGGCACAGAGACGGGATGGTTACAATGCCAGACGGGCACAGGGACACTCCGTTCCTTTTACTTATTCATTCTCACGGGGCGTCAGCCGTGTCCCCTAGCCGACTGTCAAAGCTCCCGTTCACCCGCCGTACAGTCAACAATAACAAAAGACCACAAACAAAGACATTAGCAGTGTTCAGAGACTACAGGATCATATCGTATTTATTTATTTCCCTCAGGTGCACTTACAGTGTTCGTCAGAGTTTGAAAACATTTGAAATTTAGTTTACCATTACCCTTTTTCATGCACTCTCCATTCCTTTGCAATCACATGTTTTTTTTCTGCTTTGCCTTTAAATGAATATATTTTATTAATTTTGCCATTTACTCATTTCATGCTTTAACTGTTCTTTTTCCATTTTTATATATATATATATATATATATATATATATATATATATATATATATATATATATATATATATATATATATATATATATATATATATATATATATATATATATGAAATTTCAAAATGGAAAGTTTAACTTAGTTTTTGAGCACCAGAAGGGACTTTTTGCTGTGTAAATGTTGATGGTGGTTTATGTGTGTAGGTTTTTGAGATTAGAAATCCAATAAAATGAGACTTTTTGCAGCTGAGTTTCAATAACTGGCTTGAAAAAAGTCTACAGTTCTGCAGAATATGGTATGTTTACATAATGTCATACTCATTTATTCATACTCTTATTAAACTTATTTTATTTTCAGATCTCATTTTCTTACTATTTTTATTTATTTATGTCTTTACACAAAAAGACCCTTTAAATTATGTTCATAATCATAGTTTTTAATTTTTCCATTTACTCATGTCCTTCCAAAAAGGACTTTAGCAGAATGTTTTAATCTTTTTCAAAAGTACAGAGAGTGAAATGCAAATAAAAGAGAGAGAAAGCAAATGAGGAGACGGGAGAAAACTTCATCCCATTCTTTATACCAGCAGTCCACTGCTTAAAAAAATAAAAAATAAAAAAATTATGACCATTTAATAAACTTTTACATTTACTCCCCTCAATATGTTGGATTTTTGAGATCAGAAATCCAATCAAATTAGATATTTCTGCTGCTTACTTTCAACAAATAGTCTGAAAAGTATGTTTACTTAGTACATACATACTATTTTAGGAAATAGTATGTACAAAGGAAAATATTTTTCAGTATATAACCTCTCTAATGTTATTTCCATTTGTCACATACTCTCTCAATTCATGCAGAAATGTTTTCAGAAGTCATTTCCTTACAGGTTTTTTTTTTTTTTTTTAACACAAAAAGAGCCTTCAATTGAGCATGTCTAGGTTTATAGAGAGAGAAACACCAGAGGAAATTTTCAGTTCATAATAAACGTAATAAATGTCAAAGAGCTGTTTTATTCTGCCGTTCACTGTATGAGGTGGTGGCAAACACAAAGCCGGCCTGATGATCAAATGCGTGCTGGCACGGAAGAGGACGGCCTAGAATAAAGTACCTAGTTTTTATCTTAAGCTTTAATTCAGAAAGGCCCAGACCAATCGGCTCTCATCTACTATCTGCACAGCTGTCCCAGTATCCGTGGAGAACGGATTCCTACTGCCATTGCCATGGGAGTCTCCAGCCAAAAGAATAGGAGGATATCCAGTGTGTGTGTGTGTGTGTGTCCGTCCTCCTCCTCCCTTCCCCTTCGCTCATGTCACTCCTGGCATGGATTAGGCTTTGGCAGCGGCCTGGCAGTGTCCATAGCTCCGCTGTGGCTCTGTGCTTGCTGATATGTTGTGTTGTTGCGATGGCAACGGGACACACACTCGAACATAATTACATAATTTAGCTCACATATACATAAGCCGGGAAACATAGGTTTTGTGCGGTCGGCTAATGTACGGTTGGAGCTGATCAAAACCATCTTTGTGAAAATAGAGAAGGCTTCTGTCCATCAAACAGGAAGACAGGGTTCCCATAGCAGCTGTTTGAGGGACCGATCGTAATCTTGCATTGTGTACTGCATACGTTCAAAATCAGATCTGTTTGCAATGGAGACCATCTAATCTCCTAAAAATAAAGGTTCCATTCTTTAAAGTGGAAAAGGGAAAAGGGAAAAGTTATAAGAAAAACTGTTTACTAGAAGATTCCAAAAATGGTTCTTTTTTTGGCATCACTGTGAAAACCTTCCTTTTGGGGTCTTTATTTTTAAGAGTGATGGTGTGTGTTTCGGACGCCCCTGCGAGGGGGTTGCTGGATTTATGGGTTGCGTCGGATGGCTATGCCAGCGTTGGCATGGGTAGGGTTTGCAGTGTTGCTAGGCAAATCTTCCCGCTCTGGCTTTGCGCTCCATTGGTTCCATCTCTGTCGGAGCAGATCAAATTCTCTTTGTTTTACTTTGTTTTTGTTAAAGTGCCACTCCATGAAGGACCAGAGCGGGATGGATCAAACGCTCTAGACATTTAAGACCGACATGCTTATTAAGAGTCGCAGCCGGAGGTCAAGGCCACACGACCCTGTTGAGGGATGCTATAAAAGCATGACGCAGTTATGAAATGCACTGGTCCTAATATAGACCGTGCACACCAGTCAATAAGAGTGGGGGATATGACCAAAATCTATGGTAATAATAATAATTAATTACTATTAATTGTAATGTTAGTTTTTAGAAAAGTTGTATTTTATGAAATATGTTGATTTATTAAATATTTTTGTATTAATTCATTAGAAATGGTTTTATATTAAATTATTAATTATTAAATAATGATAGATTATTATTGTTATATTGGGCTTATATAAAAGTTTTTTTTTTTAAACTAAACAACCCATTTATTTTCTTCTAAATGAAAATGTAGAAGTTTAGAGACTTAATCTGTTTATGTGAGGCAAGGTGTCTTGCTTTTCTTGGTAGTAATTAAAGTTTCATGATTTTTAAAGCTTAATTCTACTCCCTTAGAATGGTTTTGAATTGCAGGTCTGCATCCTGTTTGCTACTTCAATTAAAATAAAAATCCTTTTGAAATTTAAAAGCCATTGTCAATTCAGTTCTGTAATATGCAAACACATTTCCACCATTGTACATAATATAACTCCACTTACATTATTTCTCTTAGTTTCCTTCCTCTGTTTAGCATTTTTTTGTTAATTAACAACACAAATTTAAAACACTCTTCTCTCATGCATAATGCATTTGGACACACACACACACACACACAAACACACCCTCGCACCTGCACACACTTAAGCACATGAGACACAGATGTGCATTCTTTGCTCATCCGTGTCAATCTGGTGGTGACTGCACATATCACGACCGGCACCGACAGAGCACATGCGAGAAACCGCTGCCACGTGTGCCAGATCCTCACCTGACTCTAAACCCAAACGGCCTCCACAACCTCTCACAGTCAACCTGCATCACATTAGCACATTTCCTCTCAGCCTGGCCACGCCCACTGCCACACATGTGCATCACACCTTACCAGCAGCCACAGCTGTGATTGGCTGTTTATAGTTTAGGTGGGTTTTATTTATTTTTTTCCCAAATGTTGTTGGTTTCCCAACTGTTTCTCCTAGACGGCAATGGGATTCAATTTATCATGTAATCAAAATTGACCCTATTTACCTGTTTTGCCTATGATTCATTGCAGCACATTAATCCAAATCTTAATCTTTCATCAGAATGTAATAACTTGCTCTGCCTATGAAATGACTTTCCTGTTTTGGCTCACATCACAAAACGTATTCAACCCCTTCAATCACTTAGTATGTAACTCTAACTCTTCATCATTCAATCTTTTCTCAGTGAAATCTTGTCTTCCACGGTTTCTTTCTGAATGTCACATTAGAGAAGAAAAATTAGTTGCGAATGGCATTTCAGAACAAGACTCAATAACTTTTTTTTTGGCCTGCTTCTCAGATATTTATTTCCAAGAATCAGATCCAGTACTCCCACATGGATTTTCTAGAGTCTTTCGGTTATGCTATTCACATGTCTTTAATGCACTATAAAATAGATTGTATATATCAGCAATTGTCTCATTTGAGTTTACTATAATTTTTTTTTCTTTTACTTATCACTGTTCTGGGTGTGTGTGTGTTCACTGCTGAGTGTGTGCACTTGGTAGGGTTAAATTCAGAGCACTAATTCCGAGTATACATATTTTTTTCTGCCATGGAACTATAGGATAAACATCTGAGACAAAATTGAAGTCCATTTCCACTTCAAAATTCTCACCAATAATATATGGAAGTCACAGCTGGCGAGAAATAAAATGATGAGATGAGAAACAATTGTTTTAAAATAATCTCAATATGGGAAATATAGTCACAATTGTGAAAAAAAAAATTGCATTTGAAAGAATTAAAGTTTGCTTAAATGCTGTAAAAAATAAAATAAAATAAGTCAAAAAGGAGTCAAATTTCATTGCAAAGAGTTTCAGAAAGTAGGTTTGTGTCCTCTGCAGTCATAAACTCTCATCTCAGATAAGATTATTGAGCCTAAAAAAATCATTAACTAAAACATAAGTGGGTTCACAGCGGGACGCTGAGCGCATTTCACCCTGAGGCATTTCACCAGTGTGTGAGAGCGCCCGAGAGCAAGCGTCTCATGAGTTAACCGTGCAGCCAGAGGCGCTTTTCTTGTCTTGTGGGTTGGTGGGTGTGGATGTGCGAGAGGAAAGCTGCGGCTCTCTTTTTCACTTTTCCAGAGTCCGTCAAAACTCACTAAGTTGCTGCGCTTTAACCCGAGGGATCTGCGTGCATGAATGTTTCTGAACTGCGTGAAAACAGAAAGCAGCAGCGAGGAGCGACGGCAGATCATAAACAACCGTGTGGAGTGTTACTCCCGGCCTCATGGCATGGCGCGCCGTGCTGTTTAACCAAGCAGCTCTGCAAGGAATTGCTGCCTGTTGCTGGCAGGCACAAAGCGCGGCAGCTCTCGTCGCCCGTCTCTGAGTGAGCAGGAAGTTGGCCAACCTCCAGCGGTGGAAAATCTATACACGGTTGCATAATATAGCATATCTTTACCTTGCATGAACCCTGAGGAGGCCCGGCAGCTGTGAGCAAACAGAGCGAGGGAGGGTGTGTGTGTGTGTGTTTGCACGGACAGGATTCCTGTGAGCGCCTGCTGGCTGTGGTTGCAGGCCACAGGCTGCATAGCTTTTTCTGACAGGCCCTATGTAGGTTAGAATAAATGCAATGAAAGTTGCCGCCCTGCACCACTATGACATTGTGCGGCTCTACCGAACAGTTAATCATCTATCCCAAGTTTTACAGAAGGATGTTATGACTGAAATCCGTGCGGTCTCTTACCTTGCACGCGAGGTAAGAGACCGCACGGATTTCGACTGTAATTTTCGTGTACTAGTTTTCCGTTTCCTTCTACAATGAAAATTACGTCCATTAGGTGAGCTGAAACGGCCAGCAGGATTTTTTTTTGGGCTGTTCATTCAATTCAGCTCCCTCCATTAAAAACACACGCAGAAGCAGGGCTGTGCAAATGACAAATTAAAGAATTACCTCCTTTTCAAAACCTGAGTGTGAATTTTAATCAAACTGGCCACACCTCACAGGAAGTTGAATTGAAATTTGAATGAGAATGACAGGAAAAATAATGTACCGGTAGATGTACTGAATTAGCATTCAAAGCAATTTAACTCAGGTGATGCATTCTGGGACATAAAGTGTTGTTATTTTACATTAATTAGACACTGAATGAGTGACAACTAGACTCAAAGTTTTGGATGGTTTTCTTATGACTGGAGGGTCAGGAAGTAACATCAAGTAACCCCATCAAAAATTCTAGCAACTACCTAGCAACACCATATTAACCACCTAGAAACACCTTAGCAACCATACAGAACACTTTAGCCACCATCTTGCAACATAGAAATGACCAAGCAATATCTGTTGTTTTTTGGATAGACTACTAAGGTCAATTAGCAACCTCCTAGAATATCCAGAAACTACCTAGCAAAGCCATAGAAACCACACTTAACATGAATTTAATTTGATTTTAATTCTACTTCTTTGCATGAACATTTGAATTGCAATTCTGCATCTTGTTTGCTTATTCTGTTCAAATGTTTCCTCAAGTTCAGCGATTGAGCTGAGAATATGGCGTGCTGTAGCGTTGCGTTCATGCATTTGAATGCATTTTGGAATGCAAAATCACATGAAACTGAACTTGTATATAGCTTGTAGCGTTTGCATTCATGTATATAGTGTCATATGTTATGCACACAAAAAATAAACAGACTTTATAGTTTTGTGCACATTTGTTAATGAGCTGCTCTGGGACAGATTCATGTAACGTCCCTCCACATATCATCTGGAATAGGATATGGACTGAACTCGAGTTAGCTGATGATATCGCATTTGTGGCTCCCGGTCGGCAGTGGAGTGTGTGTTAGACTAATCACGGCTCCACGCTTTAAACAGCTCAGGTAAAAATGCTCTGTTCCCCATCTGACCGTTACCCTCAGAAATAACCAGATGTCCAGCTGTTTTTATTCCTGTTTTGGTTCGTCTCTTTAAGAACAATGTCTTTCTCATATGACCGTACTCTTGTAGTTTTGTGGCGTTTTCCCTGTTTTGTCTTAAAATTTTAATGGGAAGAGGCTCCTTGGAACCATCAGTAACCTCACCTCGGTTTACCCGTCCTCCCGGTGGGCTTTGGGCGGTTTCAAGAAAAATATAAACGAAATGCAAATCGTGCGGCAGTGTAATGCAGAATGACATTTACCATGTGCCGTTCTTACACAAACAAAGAGAAGACGGGCCATCCAAGAAAAAGTTCCATATCTCCTTCCTTACATTCGCTTGTGTTTGCTTTCATATGTCATTTTTTTATTTCCATACTAAAGTTAGAGCGGCATTGGCCGGAGCTCCGCCAGTCTCGCAGAAGCCAGGAAGTCATTTGGACCCTTTCACTCGAATCCCGTGGCCAAGTGTGCGGTTGAATTAACCCCAAGACGACACATAAAATGATCCGAGAACTGCAAGCAACAGACATTTTAGGATTTCTAAGGTTATCGTATCCTTGTTTGACCTGAACTCAGAGATTGTTATTTGAACTGGGTGTTTTTCTTTACATGTGTAGCTGAATTTAAACAAACCTCTGAGTGTGTGTGTGTGTGTGTGTGTCTGTAACTCGTCCTGCACCATTTGTGCTCCAGACATGAACGATTGCATGTTTTGTTAAAGAGAGGTGTGCCGTTACTTTCTTTATGCTAGAATGTTTGATTTTCACCTGGTAAGTGATGAACATAAAAATAACAAGCAATTGAGACATTTCTTTAGACTTTTGGATGGGCTTGTTTGACTTTGGTTGGTGAGCAACCATTTAGAACATATTAGCATTTACCTACCAACACTTTAGCAACCACCTTACAATGCCCTAGCAACCATTTACAAAACTTTAGCAACTACCAAGAACTTTCTAGCAACTATCTAACAAAGCCATAGTAACCATTTAGAACATTTGCAACCACCAAGCAACCTAGAAATGTCCTAGCAACCACACAGAAGGCCCTAGTATGAATTCCAACCACATAAGACCTATACAGATCTAGTTGGCGTGTGCTGCTTTGGTCTTTTTCTGGTGCTGTATGTTTGGGAGGGTCTGCAGACGTCCTGACGAAGCTCTGACAAATACAGTACATGTGGAATAGGAGCCATATGTGAAAGCAGGGGAACAAATGCACACAGCCCAGAAAACAGGCCCTTTCCACAGAAACCACAAGCCAGAGATCAAGTGCAGCTACGAGCTCGCATGAAAATCCAACCAAAAGTCCTGTGTGAAGAATCTCCAGTGCTGTGCGTCAACATTTCTACCAAAAAACGAAACCTGTTCAAACATCCTTATAGTTTAGCCATTAAATGCTGGTTTCCTGCTAATGAGACGCAGCCTGTTAGCATATGCTCAAAGTGAGAAGTTAGCGAGAAGTTCATGCACAGCATTTTAGTTGATTTTATTGCATTTGGCATTCATCTGGAAAGTATACAAATACAGCATAAACATAATCCATCAGTTAGGGCCACTTTACTGTGTTTGAAGACCCAACATCTTCCTCCTGTAAGATCTTAGTGAAGTACGAGGCACAACAGCAATAACGGCCAAACAAGCGAGATGCCTTCGGCCAAATACGTTTGTTGTGAGAATGGCATGTCGCTGGTACAATCCATCCACTGTAAAAACAATGGTGCGGTTGTGCTCCGTAACCCAATTATGCCCCTCTAGAGAGCAAGAGAGAGAGACTCTGTTAGCAACTCTTGATCCATGGCTTTATTCATTTCACTCTGTCTGTGTTGCCCGCCAAACTGGAGATTATATTTGAATTATTCCTTCTTATTTTTTTTTTACATTTTTTTTTATAGCAATACTGATAACTTTAATTCCACTAACTAAAATGCATTGATTTCTTTCATTTATCTTTAAGACATTTATATTGAATAAATGTAATAAAAATAAAAATTATTATATTTATTTTATATAATAATACATTATTAATACATGTCAAAGTTTATTTATAAAGCACTTTTTTAGAAACAACATGTGTTTACCAACGTCCTGTACAAGCATGAATAAGGCAATATGACAAAAAGAATAACAAAGTTAAAAATATTATGAAATATTATAGAATAATGTGAAATAAAATAGCAGCTCTCACAGTGTTAAATGCCATACTATAAAAGTAGGTTTTTTAAGCTAGATTTAAAAACAGTAAGTGTTTGGGCTTTTCTAACATGTAAAGGCAAATTATTCCAAAAGCCCGCCACCAGTCATTGTTAGTTGTCCCTCGTGTAAGGCTGAAGAGCAGGGGTGACCGTGGTCACCATCATGGTCACCGTCAAAAGCACGGTCACCCCTGCTCTTCAGTCTTACACGAGGGACAACTAACAATGACTGGTCCCCTTGACGGAGCATATGAGCATATTCAATTCTTTCAAAATCTTTGAAACTCTGTAAAGATTTAATCTTAGAAAGTTGCCTCATCTGGAAAAAACTGGATTTAATTACCAAATTAATCTGATTATCCAGTTTAAAATTACCCATTAAACCAAGTTTTTTGCAGAGGGCTTTACAAATGGTTTTAAAACAACTAAATCCAGGTCAGGAGACCCACAGGCACTCCCTGGAGTAAACAATATAACTTCCAATTTATCCTTGTTAGATTAAAAAAAAAGTACTGCCATCCAGGCTTAAATTTCCTCAAGGCAACACAGAAGTGGTGCTATAGAATTTGGATGTTTTTGTTTCAATGGCAGATATAATTGTGTATCATCTGCATAACAATGAAACAAAATATTATACTACCTGAAAATGGATCCTAGAGGAAGTATAAATATATATAAAAAAATAGAATAGGCCCTAAAATGGAGCCCTGGGGGACCCCACACGAGAAACACACAGAAGAGGACATAAAATCACCAACAGAAAAGCTTTTGCCAGACAAATATGATCGAAACCACTCCAACACAGTACCCTTAATGCTGACACAATGCTTCATATGAGATCAAGATGTTATGGTCTACAGTGTCATATGCAGCCGTGAGATCTGAGAGCATGAGAACAGCATAGTCACAAGAGTCAGTGGCAAGAAGCAGATCATTAAAACAATTCAATAGGTCTATCTCTGTCACACTGAAATACCTCATGAAGACCATGTAAATTTAAAAATGAGTACAGTTGTGTGAATACAATTTTCTCTTTGAAAGAAATGGGAGTTTTGAAATGGGCCAAAAATTTGCAAGGACCGATGAATCCAAATTATGTTTGGTATGATTTATGATTTTGCATGTAATTACTATATGATATTTATTTATACTACTCTTGTTCTTATTATTATTAATAATATGGAATATAATCATTATGATTAGAAAAATCAATATCTAATGTTTATTTATTCATGTTTTTTATTATTATTGTGTAGAGATCTGATTGTGAGATTATATTTTAAATTCTTGTTTTTCCCCCCTTTTGAGTCTAAATGTTAAGTTTAAACTGACACTTTCTAACTTGGGAATGAATAGTTGTTAGGGTAAACTGTTGAATATTTTACGGAAAAAAATACTTTTCTTAAATATATGGTGGTGTAATGGCATTGTGCTATTCTTCATCTAATTGTTTAATCAAAATATCTGATGTAAAAAAATAGGCATAATAAATTTGAAAAAGTATGAATATCGATATTTGTCAAACAGATTTTAATCTTTTGAGATATAATATTTAGAAGAAAATAAATTAATATTGTTAATTCATTTCAAGGTGGGGCCAAAAACCTTTAATACAGTTCGCAACCTTTGAAATGTGGTCAGACTGAATGTGTCTGTGCTTATTTCGTTTTATCCGACCTTCCGACACTCTCTGCCTTCATGCATCAGATTAGCAGTGTGAGTTCTCACGTCTGCCGGTTCCTTTGTTTTGTTTGCCTCCCACCGGTGTCTGTCGTCAGCCCGCTGCTTTCCTGGAGAGCTGAAGTTGCTGTATCTTTATTAATTCAACAGGAGGAAGTTTCGACAGGAAATGAGGAAAGGGATGTGGGCAGTCATATTTACCGATAGGAAGAGAGTGTTTAAGTTCTCTCCTCTGAAATCTCTCACTACGGCTTGACTTCAGCATTTACACTTTTCTCTTTTACTGTCAGACCATTATAGAAGGAAACTTTTTTCTAGGCATTTTTATTTCTTTAGAATGTACGACTACATTACTACTACACTTGTAAATGAAAATATAGATGATTGGTAGATAGATTCATGTTTAATAGCTCAGGTGTGTATGTGGTTTCCTGTGTGTGTGTGTGTGTGTGTTGGAACAGGTCTCTTTTGCCTGTGTAAGGGTGAATGCAGAGGAAGCGTCTATTGGTCTTTATTCAGGACTTTCTCCTTCCGTCTGTCCCTCTTTATTTCTCACACATTTCTCACACATATCAATAGCCTGATTTTTCTCATGAATTCCAATTATAATCAAGATTTGTTTCATCAGAACAGTCATAATACAGATTTTCAGACTCATTTTACCACATTTACTGAACAGAACTATGTCTGCATATTAGAAAAAAGTATTTTGTTTCAAAAAAGTAAGCATTTTTTTATTTTATGATATGGTCCAACTAATTTACTCATTTATATCACCATCCAATCAATCCTGATGTACAAAATCAAGTCCTTCCCTATATTTCGTTATTATTAAATATCTTATTTCATTTTTTTAAATACATCACCTAATTTTTTTTGTTATTAATTCACATAAAGCGTGAAAAAATATAAATGTTAAATATTGAATGGAAAAACTTGCCAACTAACTAAAACTAAAAAAAATTAAAACTAAAATCAAATAAAAGTTAAATAGAAATATTAAGAAGAGTGTCAACACAATAGGCTTCCAGGAGATTTATTAATAATATAACCAACATTTCCTCATTGTTCATTCATGTTAACGTTAAGTAATAAGATATTATTGTAAAGTGTTACCAAAATGATAAAAGAGCTTAACAAAATGACAAAAACTCGGACTAAAATGAAAGCTGAATATAAATAAAAGCTCATTTAAAATATTAATGAATACTACAATAGAATACTTAAGTTGATTCCCCACAAACTTTTTTGATGATCTCATGCAGCCTAACAAAGTGACATTTTTGACATCATGTGTTCAGTTTGCCTATTCTATTCTTCTTCTTTTTTTAAGCGCCAGGAAGAGGTGTGGTGTCGGTGCACAGATACAGAAGGTGTTAAACAGGACACAAGACCACTTAAAATGACAGACAGAGTTGCACAGACCTAGCAGAAAGGAGACAGTAGGGGTTGTGATTTGGGGATGGTAGTAAAGCATTTGCATAAAGGGCAGGGCAAAGTGCCCGGCGGTGGAAAGCATTGGCACCACGCCTCGCAGACTGGCAGAGGGGCGACTGAAGAGAGAAAAATAGTAGAAAGAGAAAGAGCGAGGAGGGGAGGGGGATTCAGTCAATAGTGCATCCCTTGTTCTGCGAGAGGAGGGCCGGTTTGTTGGCAGCGGTGATGGGGAATCTCTTGTTTGTGTGCTAGATTGCCCCTTTATTTCTTTGATTGCGAAGCGTTCAACACTCGGCAACTGTAGTGCCTGTGTGAATGTTTACAGGGGCATCTGTTCCCGTTTCAAGGTCCCACGTTGTGCGTCTAAACTGTTTCAGGGTGTGTTTTAAGTTCATTTAAATTCATTTCGCTGTGATTCCGCTTCCACAGCAATCAATTTATCAACGTATTCAGTCTAATATGTGATGCTAAAGCTATTAAAAACAGGTCTCTGGGTAATCTCCTTCATTCTGGGTTCTTCATGGGCACAGCTTTGGCACACCGACTAATCTATTTGCATGCAACGTCTCTCTGCCAACCAATCAGAGGGTTTTAATCAAGGCAGAGAGCCGTGCCTTTGAGCTGGAACGCCATGGAGCCGGCGCAGCTGGATGATGTCATAGACCCGGCCTTCATAGTGACGGTCAGCACTGGAAAGCTGCTGGCATTTTGTGTGCTGGTTGACATTTTCGGATGTCATTTTCAGTCCAATTTGCTGATCTGTGGTTTCAAGAAACATTTATTTTTATTATGCAAACATAAAATAGAAATATTGAGTGTCCCTAAATCACAAGTTCAATCTTTTGTTCGTTTGTTAAATATATTGGCTAATTTGACTGCACTTTACACATTCAATAATACCTTTTACCACACTGAGAAATAAAATTGTCTAGAAACAAATTTCATTCAGAAATTGCTAGTAAATTTCACAATTAATACAATGAAACAGCAAGTAACAATGGAATACAATAGACTGAAATAAAATTTTCTTGTAAAACATAATCCAACATCTTTCTTTGTTTTACAACTTTGAAAAAACAACACTGGAGCCCATCGACTTCCATTGTATGAATAGAAAATAATACTGACCCATTTCTCAACATCTTTTAATGTTCCGCAGAAGAAAGAAAGTTAAAGTACATGAAGACAGAACTCATGTTTTTTTAGTGAACTGTCTCTTTAAATCCACATCTCAGAAGGAGCTGTCTGCAGAGTCCGTCTGGGCCTGCTTATCAAGAGCAGAGATATTCAGGACTAATGATGTTTCCGGAGGTTTCCTGTGTTCTCCGTCATGCTCCGTAAGCAGCGCTAAGCCTCGGTTTGATTCTCTACGCACGTGAACTCAGTGCTGTGGCGGTGGTGTGCATCGGGCCGTGCAGGTAACTCTGCGGTATGTTGAAATCAGACACAAGATTTCTGATAATGCTACACTAACAATGCAATTAGACGATCAAAAGATCTTGACCACCGGAGATTTCATGATCTTTAATTCATTGGAGCAGTACTTCCCAATTCATTTATGTTAATACTTGAGCTTCAGAAGTTTGATTTTGAAGTTGTTTTTATTGTCAGTTTTTGTACACTGGGATTTATTTTTTATTTTTTTATTTTGCAACTTTAGCAAAACCTATGATTTCTAATCTACCTGGATTAAATGTAGCATGCAATTTAAGCAAAAGTTTATTTGTTTATTTATTACTTTTAATATCCATGGAATAAGATTTTTGTCATGTAATTTACATGATACTTTCGCCCAAAGCAATTTACAGTGCATTCAAGCTATATATTTGATCTGCAGCTGCTTTTCCTGGGAACTGCAGCCGTGACCTTGGCATTGCTAGTGCTAGGCTCTGCCAGAGGAGCTGCAGGAACATCATTACCAGCTCGGCTGTGCAATCCTTCATCCATTATTCCTTATCAAATCTCTTTGCCGCTGGCTTTTTGTGTTTGTTGTTTGTTTGTTTTTGCTAAACTACATCCTGTGCTACAACACCTACTCAAGGAATTATGCAGCAATGATTTTTATCAGCGAGCCATAATTGTTTGCATTGCATTTGGTGCAATTATGTGTTAGCCAGACGGAAAAGGAAAAGTGTGGGCATGCACTGTATGACATCACGGTTTGATGACAGTTTTACTAGTATGTTTGGAAAAACCCATTTTGTAGATTTAATCTGTCATGTCCTTTTCACCTTTCTTTAAAATGTCCATTTACTCTGGCGGCTCCAAAGTTTGGATAATTCAGTTTTTATTATTAATTTATTTTACTCACCCAGGCTGCATTTATTTGATCAAAATTATAGTAAAAACAATAATATTGTGAAATATTATTACAATTTCAAATAACCTTTTTTTATTTGTATATATTATAAAACGTAATTTATTTATGTGATCAAAGCTGAATTTTCAGCATCATTGTTTCAGTCTTCAGAGTCACTTGATCTTAAGGCATTAGCAATTGTTCTTCTTATATTATTATTAATGTTAACTTTTTTTGTCTGTTTGTTAATAACATTAAAATTTCTTTCTGACAATTCGGATCAATTTAAAGTGTCCAGCTGAATGAAACTATTATTATTTATTATTTATTTTATTTTAGTTACCCCTAATATTTGAATGGCAGTTTATCACAGCTGTATAGCATGACTGTTTTTAACATTGATAATAATAATACATGTTTCTTGAGCATCAAATCAGCAATTTAGACTGATTTCTGAAGGATCATGTGACATTGAAGACTGCAGTAATGATGCTTAAAATTCAGCTTTTTAAAATTACATTTTAAAATATATAGCAATATAAAACAATTATTTGAAATTGTAATAACATAACAGACTTCCCTCAAAAATAAAACAAAAAACGTATTTATTCCAGATTTTTGTCCAGTAGTGTATGCAGTCGAGTGAGTTTGGAAGACACTGCTGCTGGTCCAAATCCGGCACATAGTGCACCACACCATTTCCTCTTATTAGGCCCAGAGAATGTGTTGACAAATGAGCTGATGAATTTCGGGTTGATATTTTGCAGGCCTTAACCCTACACTGCGGTTCTTCCCAGAGTGCCGGGCGTTCCATGCAGCTCTCAGGGCCCTCTGGGATACATGTGCCTTTCCTTTCTCTCCGCTGCCACAAATTGCTTGCAGACTTTTCACACATAGTAATGTGCTGGTTTGTAAACTGGGGTAATTGCAAACACCACCAAACAGCTTCAGCTATCGGCATGCATCACTGGCTAGCCACGATCTGTACGGCTTGGGTGCGTCCTCTCGCCTGACGCAGTGCATGTTGATAATAAATTCTGCCATTTGGTCATTCAAAAAGGAATCTTGCATTCATGCTTTTATCAAACAGGGTTGTACATAGAGAAAAGAGAGTGTTTTAGCTCTCTTTGTGTGTATAAATTGATCTGAGAAACACTTAAAATGACAGTTATACATAGGGCAAACTGGGGCTAGTTGTCACACTTTGCCCAAATATTTCTCGGTGCAGAATTATTTTTAATGCCAGTTTGGGTGTAGAGTACCATTCAAAAGTCTGAGGAGAGTGCATTTTTTGTACTTATATTTTCGGATACTGTGAGCCATTTTTTCAAGATTTTTTGATTAATAAAAAGTTGAGAACAGAACTTCAGCATGGATGCATTCATTTGGAAGCATTAATCAAAAGTGTCAGAGGTTCTGTCTTTAAGAAAAAAAAATTACAAAATCTTCAAATTAACAGCTATTATAAGGCCTTATTAATAGGCTATTAAGCTGAAATTTAATTAAATTAAAATCAATTTTCACTATATACCCGACATTTATTTTAATGCATGCCAAAAATATATATACATCAACATTTTAGTTTAAAAGATAAAATTCACAAAAAATTCTGATATTAGAGAATTTTGAACAAAGTGTTTGTGACTTGCCCCAAGCTCCCATATTTCACAGCTGCTGGTATAAAATCGCTTGTGTTCAGAATTTGCAGGTGTGTCTCTGATTGTGATGACAGCATCTTATGTCATTCGTCACTGCGAGGGCGAGTTTTTAGTGTGCCTGACCTATCTCAGACTGCCTTTCAGAAATCACAACAGACCTGCAGCGTATCAACAGAGAGAAGAGCGGCGAACATCACCTGTGCCAACACACACACACACACACACACACACACACAACTGCTCTAACTTCACGCTTACACACATTCTCACACGGCCCACGTTTCTGAGATGCGAGGTTATACATGAGTGTGAGACTGTGTCCAGTGTCAGACACAATAGATGGCCGTCTGTGTGTGTGGTCAGCTGTGTCTTTACCGCCATGGTTTTGTCCACGCTGGCACGCTGACATGTCTGGACTGGCGTCCTCATGATAGCGTGTGTTAGCACATGATTCTCCACCTCCCTCAACGTCTGTCATGTTGGTATTTATCACATTTTTACTCCGTCTCTCACCGTCTCATTCGAGGCCTGCCTCCTTTCACTTTTAAAAATACTTTTAACAGGCTCTTTGTCTCTTAGTTTCTTGTGTTGTCCGAGTGTCTTTCTGCTGTAAGAGGGCAGACTCAGCCCTCACGTCTGTCTTCATTACGGTGTTTCAGGGTCACGGTGGGTCACACCCGCAGGGAGGGTCACGGACGCACAGCGGGCAACCAGCAAACCCAAACCCTGAAATCTCTCTCATTAAACATGCCTGGTTTACCCAATGGTCCACACACGAGAAAACTACTGGAGGACAAAAACCTGTCCCAGAAACAACATCAGATATATTACACAACAATAATGAATAATTATTATTCATTTTATCTCAATAATAAAAAAAATATTTTCCATAATTAATAAAGTATGTGCTTCAATAGCTTTAATAACTTTAATGAATTATATGCTAAATCTTAAAAATATTTCACCTTCGACAAATATTAAAATACACTTTTTCATTATCTATGATGTTTCAGGTTACTAAGGTTCCTAATTTAGCTTTGGGTATTTTAATATTTTAATAATAATAATATTGCACTTATTATTATTTTTTTTTAAGAATAAATATTTCATATAGGAGAAAACATGTTAATTTCCCAGTGCTGAAGGCTGAAATATAAGACATTGAGTTTAAAGCTGAATGGGTTTCACACTAAAATATAACATAATGTTTTCACTTGCTGAGTTGTTTCTAAAAACAGTATTTATTCACGATAGAACATAGCCTATCATATTTCATTTAAGAAATATTTGTAGGCTATCGTTGTATAAATAGCCCATCAGTAAAGTCTGCTGTGCCAAATCAGTTTGCTGACATTAAAAAGCGAGGTGAATGCATGATATATTTAAACGGATTTGTTTTATTTCGTTTTCTGTTTTTGTAACTCACAGTCGCAGTGTTTCATTCCTCCGGTTTCGCGTATCTCAAAAAATGATTTGCTGCGAGAATATTGATACTACAGGATATTATATTAGCTTACTATCTAACATTTCGTTTAAATCTGCTTCTTGTTAATATAACTGAATTTTATTCAAGCCAGACTAATCACTCCAGTGGTTAAGAATGATTTCTAAAGCGCTGGACTGTAATCGAATTCATCTTTCGTGCAGGAGCCTTTCCTCCATCATTCTCTCTGTTCCTCCAAATAACCTGATAAATGCGCGTGGACGTCAGTATATTAAATAACCGAGTATATAATAATCTCAAGTGTTTAAACAGAAAACATCCGAAAAATAAATAAAAATAATTATCAGGAAAAATAATCATTATTCAATTACCAAAGGCAACTGCTTGATTGAATCGCCAGTCGGATCTGAGACGCTTTTGTGGATTATTCAACCCGAGTGTTTCTATTCCAGTGTTTATGTTTTTTTCTTCTTCTTTATTGTTGTGCCAGCTCAGTAAAACTAGGGTAATGATCACACTTTGCTTTATAGAACTGTATAGTGCAACTTTGCCAAAGTGTTCAGTGTAAAATGTAGGCTGCTATTGTTATTAAGCACGAGTCTCTGAACAAAATAAACTAGATAAATCAGTTGACTGTGTAAAGCGTTGATGAAGAAAGAAAGTTTGAATAATGTGCCTTACAAAATAAGATTTTCACCAGACGATCGCAGCTGGTCCTTTACGGTGTGACTTGAATATGGATTTTGAACATTTTATGCCAGGAAAATGAATTAGCTAGTATAGACTATGACAGTAAGTTATGCCATGCAATATTTTGTAGTACAACCTAAATTAACAAAATTGTGCGTGCTTGAGTGATCAAGTAATTTTCTTTGGTCGAACTAGTTTTTTCTGCATTGATTGAAAGGTGCTTGGGTGTGTTTTTGCTACTATTAATTGATTTTACCGTCAGTGACAAACTAACACAAATGATTCTCTGGCGCGCGACACCAAACACTCTTTCCAGCTCGCTCATTTCCATCCGCCTGCTGGCACACACTCGAGAGATGATGTCTTCTCTCTTTTAAGCATTAATGTTGTAGGAACAGGCGAAAGGGAAAAAATAACAGAGCGATTATTTTTAATTGAGCTGGCAGAAATCTTGCGCTCCTCGTAGTTTGTGGTCAGAACGGCGCACGTGACGCGCAGGTGTGACGCGTCACGCGCCGCTGATGTTACCTGCACAAAACGCTGCTTTGCAAACTGTTAACCGTATCTCAGGGTTTCTCTGACCTCTCTGAGGAGCAGTAAGACTCGGGCTGGGAATTAAGGTGAGAAACCAGGCCGTGCTTTGTGCGGTTTTGATGACAGGACGGCCACAGGTTGATGAAAGGCGATGTTTTGCTACATTTTTAAAAAGTATATCCCTTCCATTGGTTTATTAGCTACGTTTGTAATGAAATAGTGTCGTTTAATAAGTTTAAAAAGCTTGAAATAGATGACAGGCCCATGAGTAAAATAAAACAAGCCACGAGATGTTTGTTTTAACTCCTCGTGCGTTTATTAAACGGCAGCATCAGTAACGTTATGTGATTCAGTCGACAAGTGTTCAATAAATAGTTAGTTTCATTGATGATAGTAACAACAAAAACGAACAGTTAGTTCTTCCGCCGAGTAATATAGTTCATTAGTCTAATAACCGTAGGGTATTGACGGTTGCCAACAACCTGGCGGATTAATATAGCCGCAACTGTCAGTTTCATACTGAATATTTGGACCCGAGCCTTTGTTTTCATAAATTTCACGGCGCTTCGTAAAATTGAAAACAGTAATAGAGATGTTTGTCCATAGAGTCCAGTTTTTTTTTTTTTCTTTCGTAATGTTTTTGTCATGAATATCAAGCAGGGGTGCGTTGCGGTCGTAGTGAAGATTTTTTTAGGCTGGATCTGTTTGTCTTATAACAGTTGAATATTTAAAATATATATATTTTTTTATACTATTTAAATAATTGTAATATTTTATCTTTTAATTAATTAAAATATTACTTTGCAAAGTACTAATATGTCTTTTGTCAAATGCTTTTATTGTGGCCTATTCTCTGTTCTATAGAATAAGCGAGTTGTGCTTCAGGCAAGTGAGTTTTCAAACGCACATGTTGATCAGAAGCTAATTATCTCATGCTCGCACTGGTAGCACTAGAGGAAGCCATTAAGGGCTGTGTTTCAAACAGAGAAGGGATTGTTTGAAATAAAGGTGCTATTGAAACAAACGCATTCATAAACAAATTCTGCTCTCCTCTGGCTGTGTGCTTCAATTAGCATCTTATTAGAGACCTCAAGCAGGTGTTGGTTTCGACACATAGGCTCCCATGTAAAGGAGGAAGCACTAATGAAGAGTTTTACTGAGATGGGAGAGCGTTATCACCATGCATCCGTCCAATGATGTCTTCTTGGTCTCTCATTTAAGAGATATTTGCATATGTTTGTCCAGCTAATCCAGCATTTCAAATCAATTTTTCGGGAAGAACAGCATCCAAGCAAGTTATTCATTTGATTTTTTCTTTGTGGAAAACGTCAACAAGAATTGATCAACAGCTCTGTCTACAGTACGTCTGGTTTAGTCTCAGGGTTTCAGATCTGAATGTCTCTAGTAAATCTCTGCTCTGCTTTATGCTGTAAGAAGCTGTTGTTTTATATTCTTTTTGATTGCAATATTAAAGTATTCCAAAACTCAGATAGTTAATTATGATTGCATGTAAAAAAAATAATAAAGAGCACTGTTTACACTCAGTCAAATCAGTCAAGAAAACCATGACATTTGAAAAGCATTTAAAAGCATTCATTGGCAAAATTCTGATGCATATTATAATTTGTGCAATTAAACTTTCCAAATTTGACAAAACAGTGCTTTTATTTTTGCTTGAAGTGATCTTATACGCTCATTAGTGCTTGACCATTTTTTAATTTCTAAAATCAGCTGATGGCAGATTTTGGAGCTGGCACTTCTTCTGTAATAAATTATTAATATGTTTTTTTGCAGGAACATCGTTCCGAACAACTTTTCGAAGTTTTGTGAGCAACTTCAGATCAGATATTCAATCTCCCATCCTTCAGTCTGCTGCGTTCGGCCAGAGCTCCTCGTTTTCTCAGACAGACACAGCATATGTTTGTTTTAAATTAGAGCTGCACATGGGGAGCGAGGGGTGTGCGGTCGCTTTCCTCTTTGTCTTAGCCTCTAAATCCACGAGCAGCTGCCGGCTGCAGGGTCTGCTGGGAGTTGGAGAGAGCTGTGTGCTTTCTCCCATCGCCTTGTGCCAAGGTGGCATTACACAAGCGGCAATGGTGACCCAGACTTAAGAACACGGTTGCCATGACTAGCTTAATGGGATGGTGAACTTTGGCTCTGTGGTGGATCGGAACTTGTCAAACTGGCAAATTGTGCACCACCGGACTGGACTGTGTGCTCTCTCTCGCTCGCTCTCGTTCTGCCTCCAGCCCCCCCTCCACCCCCACCCTCCTCTCTTTCCCCTCCCTTTCAGCTCTTCAAGCTAACGTATTGGCTGAGCTACAGGCATCTTGTTGCCAAATAGGTGGGCCCTACTCGTGTTGGCAAAGACTCAGGCAATGGTTAAGGAAAGAACGTGGAGAGGACGAGAGAGAGAGGGAGCGAGTGAGCGATCGAGAGAGAGAGTTGGAGAGAAAAGGAGTAAAAAAAGCAGCAGCACTTGGGTTTGCCAGCGGTCCTGCGAGCTCGTCCAACATTGATTCGGTTCTCTTTTTTTTTCTTCCTGCCCGTATTCTGTGCTTTGCATTAGCCAGCTCCCCCCACCCGCCCCCCTTCGTGGCAGGAGTGTGCATGCATGTGCGCGCGTGTGCCTGCGTTATGTGTGTGAGTTTTTGGCCGAATCCAAAGATCTAAGAAAACTCTCTTTGCGCTTTGCCAAGGATTTTTTATATTTAATTATTTTTGCTTGCATTGTTTAGATTTTAAGTAGTATTATTATTATTTGGAAGGCAAAAGCATTTATTTTGAGTGCTGCTGCTTTTCTATCTCTTTTTTTTTCTTTTTCTTTTTTAATTGGATACACCCCTTCATTTAATTTTTTTTTAGGAGCAATTATGTTTTTTTTTTAATAACCAATTTTACCTGGAAACGCATAAGAAAATTCCTGTTCTTTAATTTTTTTTTGAAAACTTCTTTCTGCTGGCAATTGAAGCATCTCCAGTCTTCTTTCCTTTTTATCCAAGCTTCCTCTTTTTTTTTTTTTTGGTCGGCAATTCTTCATCTTTGCCAAGCCACCAGTTGTTGTTTCGGCGTGAGTGGCAAAGAACTGGTGCGGGTGGATTCCCCCCCACCTCATCCTGAACGGCGTGCCAAATTTATGATGAGAGTGCAAAATGGTAACTAGCAGCCTTTCTCTCTCTTTCTGCTCCTGTCTACAGTGTGTGCTTTTCACGGTGATATCTGACTTCTCGATTGTTGAAATGTGAACATGCCTGGATTTCTGCACGACAGCAGCCCGCAGAGAGGATTTGATGGCAGGTCTTGAAGGGACGCAGTTTAACCGCGGTCTTGTTGTGACGAGAGTTGGCGGAGAGGGTCTGGGGCACGGCGGCCCTGGCACTGGGGCACCGTGGTGCGGTTTAGGCTTTGTCACTGAGCGTTGTGTGGTGAAGGTATTATTGGAGAGCTGAATGAGTCTTCCGTTGCCGTGGGAATCGCCAAGCTTTTCTTGGCCTGACTTGAGCTAAAGAAGCTGCTTTCTGTGAATTGCAGAATCCCGGAATTCCTGCACAGCCGCTGAGATCTTTAAAAACTGATTTGTTTAGCTTCCAATTTGCGTTTACATTCATTTAGTCTTTGTATTTATGTAGAATAATTGTGTCTGAACTTAAGGGGATTTTTCTTTATGCATGCTAATATTGCTAAAAATATTTCAATTGAAAATAATTATTGATCACATTTTTCTATTTGCTTTCAGTTTACATTCTATTCGGTCTTAATATCCAGTGTTTTATTTATATATTTTTATGTTTGCTCAGCACCGAAAAAAGGTCAAAATTAGATGTTAAAAGCAAAAAAAAAAAGGAAATTCATGACAATCAAATGGCTTTAATGGAATGTGATACCAAATTAAATAGAATGTAAGACTATAAAATGTTAAGTCTGTATTATTTTAAATGAAAATAATTCATATTTTTTTCAAGCTTAATTTCTATAATGCCAAAAATGTATTTCTTAATTTGTGTTTTAGTTGTTTTCTAGTAAAAATATCTTTAAAACAATATAAACGCACTTGGAACTAAATATTTTTAAGATATTCTAAGACTTGTTTCCAGAGAAAATCCCATATCTTTTTATTTTGCCTTGCGTTTACCTGATTGTCAAAAATATTTATTCATTGAAACTGATGATTCGTAAAACCTAAAATGTATTCAAATGGACCTAATTTACCATGCGTTTTCTATTATAGATAGTTTTAATGCCTAATTGTGCAGATATGTAAATTCAGATGCATCCAACACATTATTTTCCAAAGCTCTCAAACATTTCTCTTTAAGTTCCACAAAAGTTTCTGAAATCATCTCTAAAATTCCTCTTTTTTTAACCACCAGGATGAATTTCATCCCTTCATCGAGGCTTTGCTGCCACACGTCCGTGCGTTCTCCTACACCTGGTTCAACCTCCAGGCCCGCAAGCGCAAGTACTTCAAGAAGCACGAGAAGCGCATGACGAAGGACGAGGAGCGCGCCGTCAAAGACGAACTCCTGGGCGAGAAGCCCGAGATCAAGCAGAAGTGGGCGTCCCGTCTGCTCGCCAAGCTCCGCAAAGACATCCGGCCGGAGTTCCGCGAGGACTTCGTGCTCACCATCACGGGGAAGAAGCCGCCGTGCTGCGTGCTGTCCAACCCCGACCAGAAGGGCAAGATCCGCCGCATCGACTGCCTGAGGCAGGCGGACAAGGTCTGGCGCCTGGACCTGGTGATGGTTATCCTGTTCAAGGGAAGTCCTCTGGAGAGCACAGACGGAGAGAGGCTGATCAAGTCACCGCAGTGCTCCAACCACGGCCTCTGCGTGCAGCCGCACCACATCGGAGTGTCCGTGAAAGAACTGGACCTGTATCTGGCCTACTTTGTCCACACGCCAGGTGAGTCACACACACACACAGAAATACACCGCTGTGTAACCCGGTTCAGGAAGCACGGTCTGATTCAGTTCCGGGCTGGATTCCAAACATGTACTTAAATGCAAATATATGCAAATACAGGCTTTTTGTTCTGTTTATTTCTTTGTTATTATTTGTGTGATTGTGATGGAACTTGAAGGAGTGTGTGGGGAACTGTGAAATTTACGTGTGTGTGTGTGTGAACTGGTTTACAGGTTATGTTTGCTGTAGTGTGTGTAGCATAATGCAACCATGCCTTTGATAGTTGTGTGTACGTTTGTGTGTAAATGTCAGTTTCTGTATTGTGGCAGTGACAGCTGGCCTGCTCCCAGCTGGTGTGAAGGCCAGACACACACACAAACACACACACACACACACACACACAGGTTGGTTAGTTAAACTACTGCCTATAACACACTCCTAAAACCTCAACGATCACATTCTCATTGACAGAACATTTACTTTCGATCTGCAGTCTTAATTTATGTATTTAATTTATTTAGTTTTAAGTTTTGCTCAGCATTGAAAGAAACGTAAAAATTAGATTTCAAAAATCAGAATGTTCACGTTGAAATTCTAAACAATCAAACAAATTTCATGGAGCTTTATGATAGACTAAAATGTACAAATATTTGGTTTTATAAAGCATTAACAAAACAACTATGATAAATATATTTCATATTAAATGTAAAGGTTTTTATTCCAGGTTTTTAGAAAGAATATATGCATAATTATTATAAAAAATAAATGACAGATATTATTTCTAGACACTTAAAATAACACTTTCTTCAACTAATACAACAATATAAATAGTAAATTAAAAGATATGATTTATAATAGTTTATTATGTATTCTGATGGTGATGTTAGGATTGGTGAGTGTGGTTTTGTTGCGGTTATTTGTTTGTCAGATGCGCTGTAATGATGGTCACTATATTGGCGGCAGTTTTTGGCAGAACACAGAAAGAGACACTCACAAACAGCGCAATATTATATTTGCAGCTATTTACAGGCAGCTCAGTTATTTAGCTATTATCTGTGCGCTCAGAGTATGTGAACAGGCAACATTTGATGGCGGTTTTTCGCCTTTGTTGTGACAGAGCCATAATTCTGTTTGTTGGCAGGGCCTCCGAAAGAGATTTTGTTGCCCATGCCGAGTTTCCCTTTCTCTCCGTGTGGAACTCAGCATCAGTTAGCCGGTTCACCGTGCCGTTCTTTTCCTGTTTAACGGTATGCCATGACTCAGATTACCTCCTGCCGACCCGGCCGAATCTCCAGTCTTAATCCGGACGCTATAAAAGCGGCCCGATGGCTCATTGTTCTGGCCACATCCACTTTACCAAATTGTGATAATATTACTGCAACGTTTGCTCATGTCCCTTGCACCCTGTCAGACCCTGTTTTTTGCGAAGATTATTCTCAGAGCAAACATTTGCACTTATTTTTTGACTGCAGTTTTAAACGACTAGCGCCTGCCAAAAACGAGGCCTGGTTTAGATCACTTCTGCTTTCGCTGTCTCTGAAAATCAGCGTTTACATTTTGGCTCCAGCATTCGAACAACTACATGTACTGTGATATTTTGTAGTGCAGATCAGGAGGCACGATTTGTGTTTAATTGACTCTCCTGGTCCTGTTTCACTGCTTGTTTAAGATGCATGTCATATCGGCGATGGGAGCGATTAATGATGTTAAACTTCGCCGGTAAAACACTCAGGAGCACGATGCCGTAATTACGCTCGGTCTTCTTGCCGTACGCCGGCTGTATTAATGATGATGATTAATGGGAGTTTTTGACCAGCACCTTGGATCGACCGTCTCGCGCCGCTCCAGAATAAAAGTTGTTGTTTTTCTTCTGCGTTTGTCAGAATGATCGATGCTTTCTCCAGGTTCAGTCATCTCTGGAGCTCGCCACGTCATGCGGCACCCATTATCACACAGTCATGATAAAAACATGTGCCTGCTCTCATCTCTACTCGAGCTGTGTCCAGCTCAGACAGCCGACAAAACGCCGGCCGCGGTGCCAAGATCTGTAGTCAGGCGACAACTATACAGCTCTGTGTTGTAAAGGAGAGAGAGAGGGATAGACGCTGAAAAGAGGGGAACTAATGGTGGCCTTTTCCTTTCAGAAAAGGAAATGGATGTGTATAGTGAAATGACAATGGACTCTTAAATAGCCAGTATTTTCTGCATGTTTTTTTTAGCAGAGCGTTTGTGTTTTTTCAGAAGTGAAATGCAATGACTAATGCATTAAGGTTGTTTGCCGTCTGGCCTTTGGACAGCAGCGTTCCTTCTTGGCTGGTCATCGAGGTGTTGTGGACCGCTAACAGAGGCTTGTAACCAGACGGACAGCAGACAGTCACCCGCACTGACCGCTGACACGCCGCTTCACGTGGTCACCTGCACATTTGATTTGATTTGGAGCTGGATGTACTTTGACTCTTTCAGCAATGTGAAGGTGTTGCTGGGGTCATACTCAGGAAGCTGGTTTCCCTGTCTTTATTGTGTTTGTGTGAGAGAGTTTGTTTAATTACAGGTGCTGGAAAAATAGTAGTCTGTTTGGATCCAGCTTTGACTTTTTTTGCTGTTTTTAAAAATATGCCATTTTTATTTGTATTTTTTTTAAATATATATATTTGTAAATAACATTATTTTTAATTTTGTAAAATAAATGAAAATTTCATGAGATAAGAATTTAAATACTTTTTTTCCAATAAATATATTCATAATTTCATAAAATCTAAATTTAACAAAATGCATATTTCATTCGTTTTAGTATTTTTATTTATTTATTTTCTTTTAAATAAGTGTATTCATAAATTTTTATAGGTATTAATCTTTCATTTAACAGCACATTTCTGATGCTGTATTTTATAGTTTGAATTTGTTAAAATACAGAAATGTTTAAATGACTATATATATATATATATATATATATATATATATATTTCTAAGCAGTATATTTATAATATGGTAATTAAAAATAAAATATATATATAATATAGCTATGTTTTGCTTTAACGTGATGATGAAATATACAAATAATAATTTCCCTAAAGATATTTACTTAAATTAATTTAGCAACTGTGATACGCACAAAGCATATCAGATAATATAAATAAATTTATTTATTAATTTGAAGCAAAAAAAGATGGAAAATGCATGAGAAATGCAGGAGAAGCATGTGTTTGAAAAGCGCTGTTTTAGTTGTTTTTCCTCTAATATTTAAACACTCGTGCAGCACAGACTCGTCAGCAGGAGAGAAAGTCAAAAACGGCAGAATTCAGAAGATCACAATAGCTGAGGAGGAAATGGTGCAGCTGACATGGAAAAACAGGAGAAATGTTGAAGGAGCAGAAGGATTGACTTTGGCCTGAGCTCTGCTTTCTTTACAGCGTTTGGATGGAACAAGGCAAATAAAACTTAGAGGTAAAACCGTAATGCTCCATTACGGGATGCATAAACATATAAGCAAACAGAAATCATGTTAACCAAAGATATTAATATTCTCTGGCAGTTTAATGAGATTCTATCAACAATAACCAAAAAAATCCTCCTCCGCCTCCTGATCAACTATTAATTATTAGTAATGTTATTATTTGCATTGTTGCATTGTTAAAACTGAGAATAAAACAGCGTGCAGAGAATTAGGACGGTGTAAAATGCCAAAATGGAAACAAAAGGCGGTCTGCGAAGGGAACTTCGACTGGTGTGTGTGTGTTTGGCACTGCTGCGCGGATCTCAGCTTTTCAAATCACGCCACACGCTCTGCCAACATCCCTCTCTCTTTCCCAGCCTCTCCTTCCATTAAACCCGCTTTTTCATGCCCTATCCTCTGCTTTCCAGACACATCCTCCCTATATCGCCATCTTAACACCTGACGGGAAAAACAAGTCTTTACCTCACACGCAATTCCAAAATATACCCATGTCGCATTTTGAGGGTGCATTTTTTTTTTTTTTTTTTTTTTTTTTTTTAGAGCAATTTTTGCTTTTAATGATTCAGAAATTGTGAATGATCCCATTCGCTGAGAAAGCCGCGTTCCAAATCAAAATGGAGAGTTTGGCAGCGCTGGCTTTGGCTGTCGGGCTTCTGTCTCAGATGTTAAGACGTGAAAAAAATACGTGGCCGATAGATCATCCAGCTAATCGTGTTTAAGTACATATATTTTTACACAAAATCACCCTTTAGGCGTCTGACCCGAATGGTCAAACTGTCGCCAGCGCAATTTAAGTTTAAAATGATGCATTTTAACTTCTGAAGTGTGTCAGGAGACCCGGCCTAAGCCGCATTAGCACATGACACTTTTGACAACCGGGCTTTACCAGATGAGAGTTACAGAGTTTGACACAGGCCCTCGTTGGAATGTGTGTGTTTTTGTGTATTTGTGCTGTGACGTTATTTTTTATATGGGTGTGTATGGTGCACTTTGAGTGACACCCCGGACAGGCTAATAGCGGCAGTCAGACCGAGCGAATAATGATTGGAGAATGAGGGCTATTATTGAACTAGAGTAAACAGCACAGGACTCTGCTGAAAAGAGCTCATTCACCACAGCGCTGGAGTGCAGCGGCTTTCTTCTCCTCAGGGGTCCTCCTGCCGCTCTCAGAATCCGTCTTTTGTTCAGCACAGAGAGAGCGAGAGGGGATGAAGCCCGCGCCAGTCTAACGAGACCTTCGCTTTGTCGTGTCGATGAGGCCGCTTCATCACTGCAACAGTAGACACACACACACTGCCCTTGTAGACATTTAGCCTGGCGCACTGACAATGAAAAGCACTTTTCGGTACTACTGTTATTTTTTTTCCCCCAACACATGCAGGACATTTATCAGATGCTGATTTGCAGAAATGTACCATGGTCCCCTAAATGGTACCATGGTAGAAACTGGTGCCATAGTAGTTTTTGTACTGCTTTTTTACAACCTTTTAGCACTGCTGCTTTTTTACTGTACAAAAAATACCTGCTGATTTATTTACCATTATTTGCTAACAAAAAATACCCTGGAACTACATGCATTTTGACATAATACAATGCAGATATTAGTATCAGTGGTACTATGTCTGTTATATATTTACAGAGATTTTTACCAATATGTTTTATTATGGCACAGTTATAATACAGTAAATGTATGACCTGCTAATTTGTATTGCTCTTACAAAAAATATATTAATAAAATGACTATGAAATTACAAGATTTTTAGTGTGGTTAACAAATTTAAGGATGTTTGAGTAACTTCTCACACACTGCTTTAGGGCTCTTTGGTGCATCATGTGAATGCTGATGTATGGATATTTGCTCGAAGCAGTGTGTGAGCAGGTTCCTGTGGAAGCACATGCTTTCGTGTGTGTGTGTACATGCAAGTGAGCGATAGAAAAACAGGGCAGGGATGTGGAGTGTAAACTAGGTGCTAATGCCTCCTTTTGCCTGTTTTGTCAGTGCAAACGCTCTAATTAATGGGAATGGAATAAATAAATTAAGCAGCTATGTCTCTCCACAGCTGAGCAGCGAGAGAGAGCGGCTGTGAATCTCTCTTCCTGTTCCACTTATGTTATGTCCTATTAGCCCAGGCTTTGATGCAAAGGCTTTTGTCAACACACACAAAAAACTGCTTTATTCTGTTGGATTGATTAGGTATTCATGTAACTAATAAAATCATTTTCCTCCAGATTTGGATTCATTCTGCATGTAATTAACTTTGCAGAGAGCACGCTAAAATATATGCAGCTAATGCTGGTTGGGGGTGTTTGCTAAGTCAGGCATTACTCATGCGGTTACTAAGAAGTTAAAAGAATCGTCTCACCCTAAGGCCATCCAAGATTTAAAGTTTCTTTGTCAGAGCAGATTTGGAAAAATGTAGCATTACACCACCTGCTCACCAATGGATCTTCTGCAGTGAATGGGTGCCATCAGAATGAGTCCAAACAGTTGATTAAAACATCACAATTATCCACATCAGTCCGTCAATTAACATCTTGTGAAGTAAAAAGAAACGTCTTTGTAATTAACAAATCCATCATTAAGATATTTTTAACTTCATATTGTTGCTTCTGGCTAATATACCTCAGTCCTGAATCCATAATATTGTTTTCTCCAGTAAAAAGAGATACAGATCAAACACCATATACAAACAGTCCAAAATGGTTCTAAACAAATGTGTGTGGATTTTGATGTGAGCAGACGACAGGAGATGAACCCCCCCCCCCCCCACTGGAACAAGCATTATGGATTATGTAGTCATATTTTGTACAGTAGTGACTGTTTAAAATTAAAACACCTTTTATGATGGATTATCTTTTTACAAACATGCAGCTTTTCACTTCACAAGACATTAATTTGTGGACTGGAGTGGTGTGGATTAATGTGATATTTTTATCCGCTGTTTGGACTCTTATTCTGATGGCACCCATTCACTGCAGAGGATTCATTGGTGAGCAAGTGATGTGATCAATCTTGGATACATTTGTGCTATGTTTCTGTTGGGAATACCTCTGTGCTGTCCCATAATCCCTTGCTCCATCCACAACCTGTACAGACCCTGTTTTTTCTGATATGTCTTGCCGTTCCAGTCTTTGCTTCTCTCTCACACAGAGGACGACCAGTGCAGGTGCAGTGATTAGAGCAGATTTATTATAGTCTCTTGCTCTCATTTAGTCTAATTTTATAGAGCCGCTTTAATTACAGTGCAGTCCTGAACCTCTGAACCTTACCTGCTCTCTTGAGAATGCCCCATTCACTCGGGAGGAGATTTGAAATAGATCATAAAGTACATTAAAGGGATTATTCACCCAAATCATTTACTCACTACATATTCTTTTTCTTTCTCCAGTGAAATACAAAATGAAAAGTTAGGAAGAATGTTCAGGTCGCTCTTTTCTTTACTGTTAAAAGTGGATTGTGATTTATACTTTTAAGCTTAAAAAAAACACCATTGCAATGACTTTTGAAATTGCTAAACTTTTACACTGTTTCAATTTATTTAATGTCTTTTTAGTAAATTGTACTTTTTTTTCTGTCTATGTGGCATCCAGTTTAGACTACAAAATGGCATTTTAGTTGGATTGGTTTTATTTTAGCAGGACAGTTGTTCTTGATCACAAGAATTAATACAAATGCAACATTCACCATATTATTTGTGGCAGTTGCACTTTTGTCTTATTTAATAATAAGTAATAAAAATAATAATAATAATAAAAACTGAGGTGAAAATTCCACAAAAATGTAGGTATTTTTCATTAATAGGGTTACTAATAACAAAGTCTTTTTACGTTATTGACTATGATTGGATTATTTATAACAATCATATTCTTTCTAGATTTTCCTCTTGCGCAGGGTTATTAGTCTTAACTAAAAACATATAGAAAAACTTTTGTTACTTCAAATAAAATAAACTTTAACTGAAGTAAAATATAAACTTTATAAATGTAAACCTTTTATATGAAAAATGTAAATTAATAAATACTATATATATACTATACTATACTGTCACGTCACTTTCATATAGACATAAAAAAAGATAAATGATAAAAACAACAATTCTTCTTTTTTTTTTTTTTTGCTAAAATGAAAACATACGTTTTAAATGTATGTAAAAAATCTATCTGAGCGTATTTGAGTGTTTCCTCCTGAGATTGTGGAGGAGCTACACATGTTCTCTTACAAACATGTTTCCTTTCATTTTATCATTCTGTTTTTCTCCCCTCATCTGTTTTTCTCCCCTCATCTGTTTTTCTCTTCAGTCAACATCATCCCCTGTGACTCCTTGAACCAGAGATACAAGAAATTGTGTTGGTGCCTGTGTGTGTGTGTCTGAATACTGAATGTGCACATGTGCATTAGAGTGTGAGACTAGGCTACTACAAACGGCATCTGCAGATTTCACATATGGGTAAAACCATCACTGACCCCCACACACACGTCCCAGAGCAGCCGATCCCACTTCACACCTGATGCTGGGGTCTGTGTGTTCTCCGCTCCATTCCACAAACACAGATGGGACTCTGAACCCCTAGGACGGGCCTCAGACCGGGGGCTCTCCTGGTTGTCGGTCCAGGGCGGTCGGCTCTGATTGTGGGTGTGCAAGCGATTTTGACAGGCTGGTTCTAAATCCTTAGGTCTGTTTGCTTATGTAACTGCTGCACATTGTGAGTGTTTAGAAGGTTTAAGATCCCACATACAGGTTAAATTTCCAATTTTAGAAGAGTAAATTAATTCTGAATAAATTATGCGACAGTTAGTTACTTACTTTTCTTTAACTGGATTGGCCGAGCAGCATTCCAAGAGCGCCGGTGTGAATATAAAATAGTTTGTTGAGCACAATTCTTTTGCTTTCTTTCTTGATGAATTTTCTTATGGAACAGGACATATTGAAGAGCTTGACGTTATCATTGTTTTGGCCAGATTATCAATCTTTCTGTCATTCTATTGTTATTTAGTTCTGTCTATTGTTCTAAGTGTCATTCTATCTGTCTGTAAGATTTAACTTCATCCAATCCATCCCTTCATCAACCCATCCACTCAAGTCCAACTATCCATCCATCCATCAATCCAAAATCAACCAATCCAACATCATCACATCCATCCATCCAACATCAACACATCCACCCATCCAACATCAACACATCCATCCTTCCGTCGATCCAAAATCAACACATCCATCCACCCCTCAAAAATCAACACATTCATCCATCCAACCCTCAAATCAATTCATCCATCCATCCATCCATCCAAAATCAACCAATCCACCCATCCAACCAAAATCAACCAATCCACCTATCCACCATCAACACACCCATCCAACATCAACACATCCACCCATCCAACATCAACACATCCACCCATTCAACATCAACACATCCATCCTTCTGTCGATCCAAAATCAACACATCCATCCACCCCTCAAAAATCAACACATTCATCCATCCAACCCTCAAATCAATTCATCCATCCAAAATCAACCAATCCACCCATCCAACCAAAATCAACCAATCCACCTATCCACCATCAACACACCCATCCAACATCAACCCATCCACCCATCCAACATCAACCCATCCACCCATCCAACATCAACCCATCCACCCATCCAACATCAACCCATCCACCCATCCAACATCAACACACCCATCCTTCCATCCCTCCAAAATCAACACATCTATCCATTCATCCATCACACCCCTTCAAAATCAACACATTCATCCATCCACCCATCCAAAATCAACACGTCCATCCATCCACCCACCCATCCAAGATCAAGAAGTCCATCATCCACTCATCCAAAATCAACACATCCATCCATCATCCACCATACAAAATCATCACATCCATCCACCCATACAAAAGCAACACATCCATCCATCCACCCATCCAAAATCAAGAAGTCAATCCATCCCACCATACAAAATCAGCACATCCATTCATCCATCCACCATATAAAATCAGCACATCCATCCTTCCACCATCCAAAATCAGCACATCCATCCGTCCACCTATCCAAAATAAAGAAGTCCATGCACCATACAAAATCAACAAATCCATCCATCCATCCAAAATCCAAGATCAGCACATCCATCCATCCAAAATCAACAAATCCACCCATCAATCCACCTTTCTCTATTCATCCATCTTTCTTTGTTTTATGATCATATAATTCTGTCCATTTTTCTCAGTTGTTCTGTCTGCTTTTATGGACTATAAACTTTACTTTTTCTGATAAAATCAGAATTTTAGAGTATTTTGATCAAAAATGCTGTTTGCATGATGTAAGGTCTTGATTGGCCTTTAGAGCTCATCTAACTTTGAGTTGGGGTGGAGGAGTTTTGTCTGATGATGTGTTGAAAGCGAGGTATGCAGCCGCTAGCGTCATGATTGAGTAATTTTATAGAAATGCTTCTCCAGAACTTTCTGTTTGCTCTTCTTTAGAATCAGATACTGGTAGATAAGACACGCATCACCACTATGTATGGCTGGACAGTCTGTAGCTGTAAATAAACCAGTGAAAACAATGACTCTTTTGGCAGCCTGGTGTGTTATTTTAGTGAAATGCTCTGCACTTGTTTTAGCACACTCTGGGAATGTCCATGTTGAATAAATCATATATGATACTACAAAAGCCATTTTCATAGCAAGGCCTGTTCAGCATTAAATGTTAAACTGAATTAAACCTTGCAGAAGTTGTCAGCAAAGATTTAGGTTTTAAAGCGAGATGCTGTGTTTATTCTAAGAGCAGCTGAACATAAATGTGTACACACACACACGGAGTATATCTCTTTCTGGCCTACTTTTGTGGTCAGATTTTAATCTGTGGATTTCGGCCCCAGGAAAGCCTAATGTTTTGCTTCTCCTATGTTTCTTTAGTTACTGTCTTTCATCAAATGTGAGTTTCTATCTTTCACTGTGTAGAAAGTCTTTTAATGTACAGTAACAGAATTTCACTGTGCTGCTTCATCAGGAAGGTTGTTTCTAATGTGTTTTAAATAGAGATTCGTGGTATTGGTTATCTGTTTATCATGAATACATACTGTACAGTTCAGAACTTTGCGGTCAGTGTTTATTTATTAATTTTGAAAGATATTGAAGAATGAATTTGATCAAAAATGAATGTGAGGACATTTAGAAAGATTCCTATTTCAGATAGATGCTGTCTTTTTGAATAGGGTTTCTACAGAAATATTAAGCAGCACAATAGTTTTAACACTGATGATAATAATAAATGTTTCGTGAGCAGCAGTTAATCTTATCAATGATTTCTGAAGGATCATGTGACTCTGAAATGATGCTGAAAATTCAGCTTTGATCACAGAAATAAATTTTATTCAAAAATATATTCAAAAAGAAAATATAAAAATGTTATTAATAGAAATATTTAATATTTAACTGTTTTTACTGTATTTTTGACCAAATAAGTGTTATCTTGGTGAGTATAAGTGACTTATTTAAAAAAAAATATCAAGAAATCTTACCAACCCAAAACTTTAGATTTTTCTTTTTTTTTCAAGTTCAATTTATTTGAATATATTCTAATGAATTATCTATAAATGTAAATGATAATAGATGCCTTTTGCATCGTTACAAAATGATCTTTTACACTTGTGAATGTTGTATTTTAATTGCAACATTTTATTTTCCAGTTTCAGTTTTTATTGTCAGGTGGAAACATCCTTCCATAATTTGTTCCTTCTGGTGTCAATTGATCCATGTTTCATATTGCACATTGTCTAAATCATAAGGAAAAAAAAACTACTGCATACACATTATTTATTTAGCTTTTATTGTGTTTAATGTAAATGTTTCTGGCTGATATTGACATCAAAACACTAAAAGCTACAGTAGAATGAATAGTTGTGAATTTAGGCATCAGTCATGTGAATGTGGAGTTTTCATTGTGGTCGGAGTTCTCTGTTGTCCTAAAAACATCTGTGAAGGGCCTCTCACCGCTGCTGGCCTGTGATTATTTAGCGAACGCAGCCACAGAATTTGCGTTTATATAAGCTGTGACATCATGGTTCGGTTTTTGATGCTGACTTGTGATAGGACACAGTTTAATGTTGCAGAAACGTTCTCACAGTTACGGTTTGAGAAAATAAAGAAGCTTTTGTTCTCTTGCTCACTTCGTGGTTGACTTGCTTTCATTTTCGAGGGGGGAAAACCTCTAATTTGCCCGCAGGTGACACACAAAACCAAAGTTACCCAAGCAAAGTCTGTGTCTCTGTGCTCCTTTGGGGTAATTTGATAGCCAAATGCAATGCAAACAGTCTCAAATTACGCATTTTTCCGGTTATCGAATCACTGTAACGGTTTTCGAAACTCATTTGCTCTCTCCTTCTCACATTTTACAGTACATTTCTCTCACTTTGCCTCTCATTTTTTTCTCACTCGTTCGCTCACGCTCGCTCTCTCTCTCTCTCTTTCCGCTCATTTTCTGCTCTCTCTGTGGAGTTGTCCTGGTTAGACCTCCGCTCGAAACGCTCGGCAACACAGAGGCTCTTTGTGGTTGCGTTCTTTCATAAGGTGTTTGTGAGAAAGAGCAGGATTTCGCTCCTGTGCTCTCCTTTCCATCCTGCTTTTTCCATTCTGTCTCTCTGTGGTTTGCTTAGTAAACAGTTGTGTCCTACACATGCAGTTCATCATATCGAAACAAAGCTGCTAGCAGACCAGATTAAACACACACCTTCGCTTCAGATTCTTTCTCTTTAGGGCTTTTTCCCTGCTTGACTTGGCCATCTCAACCCAGGCTTGATTTGAATGCCCTACACACACACACACAGATGTGTATACATGCATACGTTTTTTTTTAATTGTATCATTAATTCATCCTAATGTCATTCCAAATTACTGACTTCTCTTAAATGAAAACAATAAAAGAAGATATTGTTTTGGGCTCCATAGCTTTCATTATTCAAACAAAAACAGTCTTCAAAATATCATCTTTTGTGTTCTGCAGAAGAACAAGTAATTTGATGAATGATGTGAGGATGAGTAAATGATGACAGTTTTTATTTTGGGGAAAATTATTGTTAACTTGTTGATTTTGTATACTGGGGGGGGGGGGGTGTTAATTAAGAAACAGTTGCTTTCCCTTATAACTGAGATACGATTATAGTTTTTATTCATATTTTGTATCTTTATTTTTTTTAGTGTTCGTTTTTTGTCACTTAGTAATAAAGTCTATTCATGTCTTATTATTATTATTATTATTAATACATTTTTTCAGTTTTAGTGTGTTTTTTTTTTTTTATTTCTTTTCAGTTAGCATTTAGTGAATTTGTAATCCAAATTTGTATAGAGTAAATTGTTATAAATACTTAGGCAAATGGATAGATGAAAAATTAGGTTTTAATGTACATATTGAAAATCTCTTGAAAAAGCTTAGACCAAAACTGGGTTTCCTCTTTCGTTTAAAGAAATGTTTTCCTTTAGAAGCAAGAAAGAGAATTATTCAAAGTTGTTTCCTCTCCGTATTCGATTACAGTGATGTGATTTATATGCATGCAAGTTCATCTTCTCTAAAAAAGTTAGATTGTGTATACCATGCTGCCTTGCGCTTTGTGACGAGTGCCTCTTCACGCACTCATCATTGTACCTTGTAGGAATTGGTGGGTTGGACAAAAATACACATGCTGATGTTAATTGCTAAGGCATTGTTAGGAAAACTTCCAATTTATATTTGTCATCTTTTACCGTATTACACCTGTACTTCTAGCACTAGATCTAGAGTTAAATTGCTTTTAAAGGTTCCTAGAGTACGTTCAGAGCTTGGTAAAACTGCCTTCTCTTCCTATGCTCCCTGGTTATGGAATGAGCTGCAGAGTATAATAATGATAGAAGCACTCCCCTCTTTAAAAGTTTTAAAAAATCTCTTATTGACCAATTTAAGGGAAACGTGTGTATGTTTGGTTAGGTAGTTTTTGTTTTTATTTTGAGTGCTGGACAACATTTTATGAAAGATTCTGAGTTTTATGTTTGTATGTAAAACATCTTGGCCAGGACTCCCTGGAAGAAGAGATTTTATATCTCAACGGGACTATCCTGGTAAAATAAAGGATAAATATACGATTTGCACATGTTGTTGTTTTAGCACCCAATTCTCTTTATTGAATTCAGGTGCAAACAATTTTGTGGATATGGCACAATCTATAATAAGCTTCATTTGCATAGATATGATAGATTTGTGCTCAAAAGAATGACAATACTCACTGCGCAGTGCTATTTCAATGAATTTCCAGATGTTTCTTGTGGATTGTGGATCATTAATGAGCGTGAGTTTTGCTGTAAAATACCATGTGGCTGACTGGTTTCACCCCAGAATGTTCATAAACATGTGATTTCTGATTTTATTCAGTAAAATTAGATGTTGATGATGTATTTGTGCATTTAGCCCAGAAAAACAAATGTATTGCAGCAAATGCCTGTTTCAATAGAGTTCTCAATCAAATTCATTCAAAATCAAGTATCAACGTTTGTCTCAGATTGAATCAAATGAGGTCAGTGTTGCTGTTCAGTTAGTGTAGAGCTAGAAAACTTAATAACAGCTCAGAAAGATGAGATATTCATATCGAGATTTCTTTTGATTACATATTTTGGCACTGTATTAGATCTGTGCACAGTTTGAAATACTTTCTAGAAATCTGGGGGAGACCAATATAACATTGTGAAAGATGTGAGAAATGTTCTGAGAAGTATTCTCCTGAAAGCCTCAGTTTGCCTTCCATTTAATTTTGATTCTGTCTAACAATTGAGCTATTAAAGAAATCTCGTTCGTTATTTCTATTATTTACGTGTGTTAACTACAACTAAATTTCTGTAGAGAACCATTACATCGCACACTGTTTTATAAAAAAATCAAAGTTGTAGATTATTGGAGTACATTTAACAAGAAAAAACCGTTCCAGTTTTTGTACTTCAGAATTTTACGCTCTTTGTAATTGTATTTGAAATTTACTAGCAATTTCTGAGCGGAAGTTGTTTGATCTTGTTTTGGTGAAGCAGCTGTTTAAAGAGAATCTTTCTTAAGTTAGTTATATTATATATAGAGAAATTTAAAGAGAGTGTTTATAAATAAGAAATTCCTAAACACAGTGAATATTTTTTTTCATAATAAAACAAAGATTATTACAGTACAAGAAAATTCTATTTCAGGATTTCTACTTACTGTGAAATGTAGTAATTTTCTGAGTGAAAAATGTTCCTACGCCAAATGTTTTTCAGTGCATTTCAGAATCATAATAACCTGGTTTAATAGCTCTCTTGAGATTTATTAACACAGTAGTGCAAAAACATGTTGCAGAAGTTTCCTGAACGCAGGTGTCTCTCATTTTTTACACATCTAAACATACTTGCACATCTTTAAAGACATAAGACTTGCAGCTTTATGCACTTCACAAACAAACAGAAAGGCACACATGCATGTGGGCAGAAACACACACTTGTGCTCCTCCAGCCCTGTCATTAGTGTGGCTTTCATGTGGTCAGAGGGTGGTACAGAGGCTTTTACAAGCCCTTTCACTGTCTTCCTTCGGTTCTCTCTCCCTCAATGTTGAATCCTAAGACCCTTAGTGACTTTATAGGAGTAAAACTGTTCTGCCGTCACACACGCATGTTGTCTTCTGAAGTGAAACGAGAGCGCGGCCTCAGGCTTTTGTTTTTCAGTGATGACGGTGGCCAACACAGACCGTATTTGTGTTGAGATGATGTCATAGCCGCGTGACCCCGTGCCCTACTGTGTTGTATATTTGGCCTTAAGCCTCTCACATAAATAAAGACGCCGTCGGTGTCTGCAGTTAAGAGCTCAACATGGGAAAGTGCACGCTGCTGCCAGCCAATGTGTTTTCCTTTCCTGATTTACAGCCTCTCAATTGTGTTTATTAAACACTGAAATGTATTTCTGTTGCTGAACAACACTATAAAAACAGAGAGGAATGATGGATAGATGGAGAAGGGTTCTAAATCGATTAATGGATAAAAAAAAATTAACCTATTAATTGCATGATGGTCTATGTAGAGAAATAACTTAAAAATAATTACTTGGAACGGAATGTGAGGAGTCTTTCCTGGGCTAAGGAGAAGAAGAACTGGACTGTTGGACAGTGGTCCAAAGTCCTCTTTTCAGATGAGAGCAAGTTTTGTATTTCATTTAGAAACCAAGGCCCTAGAGTATGGAGAAGCTCATAGCACAAGATGTTTGAAGTCCAGTGTTAAGTTTCCACAGTCTGTGAAGATTTGGGGTGCAATGTCATCTGCTGGTGTTGGTCCACTGTGTTTTTTGAAAACCAAAGTCACTGCACTTGTTTACCAAGAAATCTTGGAGCACTTCATGCTTCCTTCTGCTGACCAGCTTTTGAAGATGCTGATTTCATTTTCCAGCAGGATTTGGCACATGCCCACACAGCCGAAAGCACCTAAAGCACCAAAAGTTGGTTAAATGACCATGGTGTTGGTGTGCTTGACTGGCCAGCAAACTCCCCAGACCTGAACCCTAGAGAGAATCTATTGGCTATTGTCAAGAGGAAGATGAGAAAGAAACCTGGGCTTCCAGACCACCTCAGAAGTGCCACAAACTGATCACCTCCATGCCACGCTGAACTGAGGCAGTAATTAAGTAAAAGAAGCTCCTACCAAGTATTGAGTACATGCACAGTAAATAAACATGTTTTTTATATTGGTCTTATGAAGTATTCTAATTTGTTGAGAGAGTGAATTACTTCAGTCTGTTTGCACTGAAATTATTTAATACACAAGTTTCAGAATTTGAGATGAATTACTGAATTAAATGAAGTTTTCCACAACATTCTAATTTATTGAGATGCACCTGTAAATACATTCGTCCTCCACTGGTTTTTACATTTCTGTGTTTTATTTGTGAGTGATTGTTTCACTTGTTGAGCTTACAAATGATTTTCATTTTGTAAAACATTCTGGCTGGGACTCCTTTTGTAAGTTATTCACCTGTAAAGACCAACTGTTCTGATCAGTTTTAGAAATAACACAGAATGAAATAAAACCATTATAATGGCGAATTGAAAAAATGAAACTAACAGTGCTTAAGGAATTAACATAAATATTTGAATGAACAATTAAACATTGATCTGGACACACCTAATGTAAACCGATGTGTCAAGATAGATACACAGAGAGATGTGTTGATTGATTATGTGATGATTTAGATGGTTGTCAGCTGAGGGTGTGACGGTGTGTGTGCTAGTTCACATGAGGACACAGGGCAGGTAAATCCAGTTTTGTGTTCTCAGCCCTTGGGCCCTGAATGTTCTCTGCAGGATCGGCCCTGTCTCACCTCTTCTCCCTCCTCCTCCTCCTCCATCTTCATCTGCTCAGGGAAGCTGAGAGCGTTCTTGCTTGCATTTTTCTTTCTTTCATTCTTTTTGTATTAAAAAAAAACCGATTACTTGTAAATATGTATATATGGTTTGCATAGATAAAGTAATATAACTTAATAATTGCGCAAATGCCTATTTATAGTCATTTACTTAAAAATAACCTACATAACCATAACTGTGTAAGTACATTTTTCTTCTGTTTTTTTTTTTTAACAAAGGGAAAAAAAATAAAATTTTAGAGTATTTTACTTAAATTAACTTAACTATAACTGCAATTAAAAATACATGTACGTGAATGTTTATTTTTGTTTATTATTATTATAGTTGCAAAAAAATACAATTACCGGTATCATTTTTTTGCTTTTTTAACTTAAAAAATGAACTTGAATCACTGTAACTGCAATAAAATATACTTGTAAGTATATATATATATTTTGTATAGATATTTATTGGTATTATAAAATTAATAATTGCACAGATGCCTAAGTAGATTCATTTACTTAAAAATTAACTAAATAACTACTATAACTGCAATTAAATATATGCGGAAGTAAAAAAAAATCACTATTTATTATAATTGCAAAATAGTAAACAATAGATTTGCTTTCTTTCTTGCTTACTTGCTGTTTTACTTGCTGTCTTGTTGTTCATGTTGCCCTGATTCATTTGTGATTTCACATATTTATGCAACTTAAGACCAGCAAAAGTTTTTCGAGTAAATTGGAGATGGCCCCTGGCCTCACTGGTTTGCATGAAAAGGGCTTTGATATAGTGTGGATGACCTGATCAGAGATCTGTTTGCAGACAAAGTCAGTACAGTTCGCCTCTCATGGTCTTGTGTCCTTGTCTTCACCCATTAGCGTGTGGCTGTAATTATCACAGCTAATGTAGTTAGATGCTAATTTTATTTTTGGTGGGAAACCCCATGACCAGTCTGAAGTAATTTCCCATCAAGCTCTGATTATATGCTGCTGTCCATTTGTTCAGGGTTTGTTTCAATAGAAATGGTGAAACGGTTTACATTTCTAGATCACCTTTCTATTATTGTGGTTTAGTTTTTTTGCAAATTGCTCTGATTTTTAGTATTTGTTTCACTAATGTGCAACTTTAAAGTCAGGATAGCTACCATTAGGACTGAATAATGCTCTTGGGATTGTCTAGTTAACAGCAAGCGTGTACAAAATTTGTGTGGCTGAATCTTATTTGTTATTTCAATCAATGTGCTGATCAAAAAGAGCCCATTAGAGAACCTCTCACTCAGTGAAGGAGTCTCTCAGCATCTCTGGGCCATGAAGGGGCAGGAAGAGCAGTTGGTCTGGGCCCAGTGGGTCTCCTGAGGTCAGAGCTGTAGCGCTCACAAAGACACGGGGAATGCTGCGCAGCCGCCAACACAAACACACAGCTCCACTGAGAGTCCTGCAGCTCGCGGGGTCTCGACCATATCAGACTGATGGCCAGAGGGTCCGCAGATCCTCCTGGTGAGGTCACACAAAGACACAGACATGTTTATTGGACTTTAGCATCAACAGAAGCATGATTTCAAGTGGTAAAGCTAAACTAGCACATCATCATGTTTAAATTACATATTAATGCATGAATGACAATAGACAATGTTAATTTTGTCAGCCATATTTATATTTTAGTCTTACTCTTTTAAATCAGTCTTAGCCCTGGTGTCAAATGTTCTTTATAGTTATTATATTTAGTCTACTGTCCTGTGTTTGTTTAGTCAAGTTTAAGTCAACTAAATGTCTGAACGTTTTAGTCTACAACATTTTCCGTCACATTTCCGTCATGCTGCATAATAGTAAAACTGATTTAAAAAAAAAAAAAAACTTTTTTTTTTTTTAAGGTAGTTGTCATGTGTGAAATTAATTTTTAAGCAGAAATCAACAGAATGTGGACTCATACGCATGGTTTATTTTGTCTCATCTAGTGTACTCATTTATTGTAGGCTGTTCAATATATAAATAAATATCACAGACTTAGAGATGCATGCTCTGTCTACTCGCTTATGAAATCTGGTGAAAACAAACAAAAATATTTTAACAGAAAAATTCCTAGTTGTAATTCCAATAATTCCAAATTGCAATCATGCGAGTGTGTGCGCATGGTTGCCAGATTGCAGAAATAACCAAAACACGTCTCCTTTTAACACAGAAGCTCTGATTTGCGTATTTGAACTCTTGACATTTGGCAAATGCACACGTGAACGCTTGTGAAGTAGAGTATCACATGATTGTCTGTGATTAATAGCAATTAATTGCATTGTTATGCGCAGAACTAATAATGCATTCAAAAGTAGTGTATTATGCACTGTTTTTCATTTAAAAGCAGGCCTATTGCTATATGAACAAAAGTGCTGTCGCTTGATTTGCAAAGACTTTAAACAAATAAGGTGCTTTTTACAGCAGTATTCCTTTCGAAGCACCTTTGTTTTAAAAGGAATAATATTTATAAATATTGTGTGTGTGTGTGTGTGTCTGTTCAGTGCAGAGGTTTATTGTATGAGTAATTGTGCAGTTGTGTGTTCATGAACGCACCAAACAACCCCAGAATCACACAGATATGAGTCTGGTGCAGTCGTGAGAACACTCCACATATTCTCAGTATAAATGCCTGTGAAAATGACCAAGAGCATGAAGGATCCATCTTCACATTTGCTATCAATTTAGGACCTGAAAATAAGCAGCAGCTCTCTCTCTCTTTCTCTCTCTCTTTCTCTCTCTCTCCCTCTCTCCTGAGTAGGACCAAGATGAGGAATGTTTTTATATCAGTGGGGAAAAAGGATTGAGAGGGGGAAGGTATAAAGATGGCGTGTAATAATAGCAGTCTTTCTCCAGATGTGTGGCAGAGATCTGACCTCAGCGTGACCTGTAGTTAGATCAGCGTCAGTCATCTGCCACCTGCTGACCGTACAGAACATGCACAGATAAAGTCACATGTAGAAACGTCCTGTGTGCATGATGTTATTCCACATGGTCGAAAGCCAAATTCCAGGACACATACAAACGGAGTCATATTCATTCTTCAAGGCCGATTGCATTCGCCTGTTTCATGCAGCAGTGTATGAGTGGAAGGATTCCCTTGGTTTTACTGTGGTTTTGGACTGGAGAGTTTTTGGAAAAGCTGTTAAAAATATTGAGTTTGATGCTAACTTTAATCTGATGTACTTCCAGCCGGTGTGTCAGTGGGGACTTTAGCATGTGTGTACAGAGTGACCATGAAATAGAAACCAGTACAATATGGCATCATTTAGATAATTTCCAAACATATATTTAGTGGTATTTTTGGAGGTAGGACCCCTAGTCATATTTCAAGACCCTGACCATACGTTTTACATTTTGACACATAGTACGTCCAACATTGTTTGTGCTAAATGAATGAAATTGTATGGGTTTTGAGGGGAAATGTGCTTTTCGTTTAGTGGAACACACACACATATATTATTTCACACACATATCTCACAATATTATTAATTATACTGCATTTTTTGTTCAAATAAATAAAGCCTTGGTGAATGTAAAAGAATTCTTTCATTAAAACATCACAAAATCTTACCAGCCTCAAACATTTTATTGTTAATGTACAGTGAATGTACAAAGTCATTTCTAGAGACCAGAATAATGTAGAAGCTTAAGCTTAAACTTTTATCTGTTAGCGGTTCCATTGCAAATAAAACAAATTAGATGGATATAATGAGATTCTTCGGATCATTCTGGAGATCCTCGCTAATGGCTGCGTCTTTGCACAATGATCTATCCTAACAGATATTTTTGTGGACCTCGGTTCCTCGGGGTACAGCGTCGTGGTCCAAACAGAGAGAGAGACCAGATGTTTCTTTTGTTTAGATTTGAACCGGGCGGAAAGGAAGGGTTTAGGAGTCGGTGGGCGGTCGGGTATAAGGAAACTAAACCATTCACAGTTGAATAGCTCTGTACTGTACAGTCAGTGTGTGTCTGTGTGTGTGTGTGTGTGAGGCAGAGAACACACGTGTGTCCTTTATAAACATCTGAATGTATACATCAGCGTTTCAACTCAGGTGGGTCGCTGACAGACAGCGATGGAAGGAAATTAAAGTTGCAGTACTACGGAGTTAACCTCATTTTTTAAATATCACACTCGTAGCCATGCAATATGGCTGTATATCAGCACACTGTGATTGCCTATTGCCCATAACACCTGAGCAGTGCCACAGACTGATCGACTCCATGCCACGCTGCACTGCTGCAGTAATTCAGACAAAAGGAGCCCCAACTAAGTACTGAGTGCTGTACATTCTCATACTTTTCATTTTCATACTTTTTAGTTGGCCAAGATTTCTAAAAATCCTTTCTTTGTATTGGACTTAAGTTATATTCTAATTTTCTGAGACACTGAATTTGGGATTTTCCTTAGTTGTCAGTTATAAACATCAAAATTAAAAGAAATAAACGTTTGAAATATATCACTCTGTGTGTAATTAATGAAAATAATATAGAAGTTTGACTTTTTGAATGATATTCAAATTATATGACCAGCACCTGTATTTTAGTAAATATATAGAGTATATTGTAGTACTGTAAGTAGTTTTGCTTTTCTGGTGTTAATTGCAATTTCTTTTATATAAAAGTAACAAATCTCTGACAGAAAATGATCCACTAAAAACATAACTAAATATACACTGAGGAATATAACAATTATAAAACCACAAAAGAAAATATAATCATTGGAGTAACCAATGCAAATTAAAAGCAATTATAATAACCTTGCCTAAATCATCCGTATGAACCTGTTTAAAAGAGCAACTTTTCCTCACTTAGTGGTGTGGATCAATAAAAATAGGTTAAAGGGTTAGTACACCCTAATATTAAAATCATGTCATTAATGACTCACCCTCATATTGTTCCAAACCCGTAAGACCTCCGTTTATCTTCTGAACACAGTTTAAGATATTTTAGATTAAGAATTAGTCATTGAAGCTGTGTGTACGGTATACTGTCCATGTCCAGAAAGGTAACATCATCAAAGTAGTCCATGTGACATCACTGCGGAGTCGTGAACGCAGATTGACAACAGACCCGGAAGAGAAGACAATGCTGAATAAGTCGTAATTTTTGTTATTTTTGGACCAAAATGTATTTTTGATGCTTAAACAAATTCTAACTGACCCTCTGATGTCACATGGACTACTTGATGATGTTTTTCTTACCCTTCTGGACATGGACAGTAAACCGTACACACAGCTTCAATGGAGGGACTGAGAGCTCTCGGACTAAATCTAAAATATCATAAACTGTGAGTTATTCATGACATAATTTTAATATTTGGGTGAACTAACCCTTTAAGGTTTTGTGTTTCCTCTTAAGTGGATGTCATTCTACAGTTTTAATGTGAATGCTGTGATTTTTGGGATGATGTATGACTGTATAATCGCTGCTATGGGGTTCACAGTAGTTTCTCTGGACGCTTGCGTTCCTCATCAGCAGATAAGAGTGCATATAAGTCAAGTATACAGCAGAAACACATTGTTCATATCTGTCTTTTCCTGTGTGTGTCTTTGATATGTGTTTACATGTGTTTGGTGCGCTCCGGATCAGGATGGGAGAGAGTGTAAATTAGGAAACCACATTCATACTATTGCTGTGTCTCAGCTTTACACAGTGTAGACAAGATAAACCTCAACATGTCCAGCTTCCCCTGGATCTGTTCCGGGTGACTGTCAGGATTACAGTGAGTGTGTGTAGACGTGAGATTTGTTGGCTCCAGCATGAAGGTTTGTTGAGCTCCTTGTATGTCCAGACTCATGATTTCTTGTGCTTGCTCACATATGTCTGGGATTTATTGTGTTTATGTGTGTAAATATGAGAATGCCAGACGTGTTTATAAGGAAGAGGAAAAGCAGGGTCATATGACAGGAGCTAAAGACGTGGAAGGAAAGGTTTAGTTTTTTTTTTCCTGAGCGATCACATTTTTTCATTATTTTGAAGTTGCATTAGTTTTTAAAGGTGTGGTTACAATTATTTGTAAAAAAATATATATTTCATAAAAATAATTATTACTATTATTTTATTCATGCATTTTACAAATATTTGTAAAAACGTCTTTACCACTTCTTATATGTATATATATATCTCACAAGGCATTATTATTTTTAATTATTATAACCTTTTATTTGAGATAACTGATTATACAAGTATTTGAATATATTAGACTTTGTATAAGTATAATACATGTTATTTAGACATTATAATGACTATTAATATTAACAAACATATACGTAATTTTTTTTGCAAAATAGTTGTTTTACACAAGTCAGGTTGTCATAAAATGTATTATTGTGATTGCATATGATAATATTGTATGATCTATATCACTTCTATGAAATATCTGAATGGCAGTACTCAGTGTGTCCCAGCTGACTCATGTGCGGTCAGCTGCTCACAGATGTTGCCTCATCCTGCGGTCTCTGACTGGTGGACGCCGGGGTTTGAAGTGGTTGGTGTGAAGTGTGTCGGGGTCAGAGGTTAAAACAATCTGCCCCCCTCCCTTTGTCCTGTTCTACCCCCATCTCTGCTTTTCTCTTTCACCCTCTCCTCAACACTAGATCACTTCCAGACCCTTTCACCTGACCCGAGGGGAACTAGCTCTGATGAAAACAGCTTTTACAAGCTTTTATTGTGAAACCTCAAATGGCTGTAGTGTGTTTGAAAACAAGTCTCTATCTGATTCTGATACTCTAATGAGCATAAAATTAGACGGCATGCAAATATTTGGTGAAATAGTATCTACTTCACTATTCTAGTCTGCTTCACGTCATTGACACCTTAAAATACTGCCTACGTTTGCAGGTCGCTTGGTTTTTGGAACATAGCTGTGTTCATTTGTCAGAGGAATTCGTCCAAATTAAATCAAATTGCAACATGTTTCTGTTTGTAAAGGATTGCTGAAGCTACCTCATCAGATTGATTATTTATTTATTTATTTTATGGAGCATATTTATGTTTGAATTTATTTTTTATTTTTTATTTATTTATTTATTATGGATTTATATAATATTTAAATGCTTGTTTTATGGTATTAAATTTTTTTAATTATTTATTTTTGACTTTTTTGGATTTATTTTATATTTTTTCATGGAATTTCACTTAAATAGAATCATATGTTATTATATATTATTTAAAAAAGTATTGTTTGGAATTTATTTATTTATTGTCTATTTATATAATATAATTATATATTATAATATATATTTTAAAATATTACTTTTTTCTACCTTTTAAATGACTAATTAATTTTCATATTTATTGTTGGAATTCGTTATTTTTTTATTCATTTTGGGATTTATTTATTATTATAATTATTTATTTATTATAGTATGACATTTCTTATTCAAAATGTGATTTTTTTTCTTTTCTTTTCTTTATTTACTTAATATTTTTATGGAATTTAGTGATTTTAATTTTATGTCTGGATTTATTTATTTATTGCAACACACTTATTGCAACACTTACCTGATTAAAGTTATAAGGCCTTAGGCTCATTTTTGAGTTTGCATGGCATGTGTTTATGCTTTAAAATTGTTCAACATGTGCAGTCATTGTACTTCTCAAACAGCAGAAAGCTTTGCTGCAAGCTACACTGCGAATGTGTGTGTATGTGTATAGGACAGTATGAGTTCATGTAAGCCTCTCAGCACTCGCCATGTGAGGGAAAAGCCTTGTAATTCTTATGAAAGCACTTCCAGTTTCGAAGCCCCTCAGATTGATAAACTACAGATGGAAGGAAAGACAAAAGACTCCAATTAGGATTTTTTCACATACAAGCAGATTCCCACCACACGCAAACACGATCACACTTCAAGACGTACTGAATCATTTTCACACTCTTCACACTGCCATCCAGATCTCTTCATCCTCTGATGGTTTCTTCACTTTAACACACACTCATCACTGGACTTAAGGTGTATAGTGCATACAGACCCTGACTTATTATCTGTTTTTTCCTTTTTTTTCTCATTTCATGTGCTGTGGCTTCACTCAATGCATCTCAACCACAGGTAAGAAAACAACTTGTTTTCTACTACTGCATTTATAAATGCCTTTATTAACATATCCATGCTTGAATCCCTATTATCATCAAATTAGAGCTGCACTCCTAGCCCTGTTGGGCCTCGTTCTCATTCTTTGAACACGTTTAATTTTTAAAAATAAAAAATAAATCCCTGTACACAAAAGTACCCTGTACACAACACTTTCTCTAATTTTTCATATTTCTGAAAAGTTTTCTCTTTTTTTTAATTGAACTTTACAGCTTTGTTTCAAAACTTGTTGAGCTGATTCATGCCTACATAGGCAACTGACTTCTAAGGGCAGGATTGTAACTAAAACAGAACTTCATAAGTGACTGATTTGGAAGACTCTGCATGGGAACTGTGACTAGAACTGGGTATTGAGTTCAATACTTTTTAGGCACAAATCGAATTGCATTGAGTATCGATTTTTTCTTTTTTTTCTCGATACAAAATTTCGATACCTAAGCGGTTAATCTCGTCAACATCAGTGAGCCAATAAGCACGCAGCATGGTTGATGTGCCTAAATCATGTGCTGGTGATTGGCTCTAGTGAGGCATCCAGAAAAAAAGTTTACGCCGGTTCTGCCCCAAGACGTGGTTCACACTTAAGGATGTAGTGTGTAAGCGATGTAAGGCTACATTTACACTAGTGCGTTTTCGTTTTTAAACAACGTTTTATGGAAAGGATCCATACTAGCATTTCTACTGCGGTTCAGCAAAGATCTCGGTCCACACTACGAAAACACGTTACATGACTAGTCATGCACACTGTAGCATCATAATTTATAGGATTTATACTGTGCTTTTACTAAAAACTTATTTTTTAGTTATAAACACGTAATATGAGTGACATGAGCAGTGAATGAGTCAGAACAGAGATAGAAGAAGAGAAAACATGTAGACGGCGCTGGAAGCAGCTAATGCTCATCAGTAAATCAGTCGAATTTTTCAGTTCTTGCTTTGACTGGGAATCAAACCCACAACCTTGACGTTGATATCGCTATGCTCTACTCTTTGAGCTCCAGAAAATCTAGTGAAAATGTTGAAGATGTTGTTTTCTTTAGACCAACATGCACCAGTCCCGATCAGAGGAGGAGCGTGGATCAGAGCAAACGAGGTCAGTTTGGATTCATCATGTTGACTTTAAAGAGGCTTAGCATCTTGAAGCCCATGCCCCACTTGAAGACCCTGTGTGTTACTGATAAACAGGACAGGATCAGCTAGGTACTACTTGAAAAGGGAGTACATGCTATTCGCTGCTTAGCCTCTTTCTGCCATTTGCATCAGTCTCCATAGAAACCGGTCCCTGCTAACACCGTGTTCTGGTCGGATGCCAACACAAACTCGAGAGGGCCAAATACACAACATAGCAATGTGGATTCGTGGCACCACATAACAATGACTTCACACAAATGATTTCCCATCATGCTTCACACACGGCTGATGTGTTCAGCAAGAACCTGAAGCACTGTTGGAGCTTTGCAAGCTAATGTCCTTTTTTATATCAATCATGCATGTGTGAAATGCATGGTATAGACAGGTTTTCTTGTCTTATAGATTCTTGAATTATGAAAATCGCTTTCAGTAGCTATGCTACTAAATTTACGCAAAATTTATTTAAATATGGCTATCTCTGTAAAGCTATGATCAGCTGTTCCTCCATCTTGGCTGAGCTTTCAATGTTGTTACAGAAAGAGTGAAGGTGATTGGTTGGTTCTTGTCACATGATCTGTGTGCTTTTACAGTATTCTGAAAAAGCTGAGCTGTTTCTCGCTGCGGTTCAGACTCGCCTTGAAAAAAACTAGTGTCGCTCTTTATTTGCGTGTACTTGCCGCGCGTCTACAGTTGAAATAACGAAGTGTGCAAAAGATTTGAAATGTGAACGGCCCCTTAAACTGAATTTGAACATAGAAACGTATAGTTTACAGTTAATTGTGGTGACAGGATTGAAGAAATGTCAAACCTCACAGGAAATGAATGTTCAAAGAGGGTCATATTTTTCTACAATTTCTTATGAATTTACCATCTCATGCAAATTATTACCATTTCTAATGAGACAGGCTTGAAGTGTCGGTGCCGTATCCATTGCCCAACCTGCAGAAACGATGCATTTGCAGATGTTTTTGTAAAGTGATCTTCATCCTCGTCCTCCTCTTCCTATTCGACAATGGAACTTTGGAGGTTTTTCAGTCTTAAACTCCATTCCAGATGGTTTCTGTTAAGGCTTTTTTCACCCCATTATTTTATACACCAGAGTTCACAGTGTCTAAAGACAAGATGTGTGTGTGTGTGTGTCTGTGTGTGTAGGGTGACAGGAAATGAAGAAAGTGATATAGAAGGGTGAAAAAAAATGTATTAAAGCAATTATTCCATCAACAAGAAGCAGCACATTGCTCTTCTGGGCCCTTTTTCGGTTGGGTTTCCTGTTTCTTTTTTAATAAATAAGGACATATAATGTAATATTGATTTAAATCCCATCTGTCAGAGTGACTTCATCCACCCCCACTCCCTCTGCTCTTTCTTGGAAAGGAACCATGGACTCGGGCTGCCAGGAATAATTGCTTGTTTGCTGCTATTTGGTTAAAATCTGTCACAGAAAGAAAGAGAGAGAGAGAGAGAGCGAGGAAAGGAGAGAAATGAAAAGTGAATGCTTGCATTTCCAGGCCTCACAAAACGTAGCTGTTAGCTTAGCGTTCTCATTGACGCTCATGTGGCTGTAGTTGTCATCGTTTTGGTTTCTCATGAATAGTTTCAGTCTTGTCAGGTTTAAAAACGCAAATGTTCGATTTAAACATGATAAACGTTTGTGACTGTTAGCACTGAGAAGTGGAAGGACGTATGTTTGCGCACGTCTGTCTCTGTGTGTGTTTGTGCATGAGCTTCAACTCTCAGTCTGTCTGCAGGGTAGAGGCTGGATCGCGGCCCAGTTTGGCCGGAGCCCTGTGCGCTGTGCCAGGCTAGTGTTCACAGTGTCTCCATGCTCCCCTCCCCAAAGAATCGTAAACAATAAACCCTCTGTTACTTTTAACCCCCTCACGTGTCTGCCTCTCTTGCTTGCTCTCCACGTCCTGTCTGTCTTTCTCATACCCCCCCTCCTCCTTTCATTCTCACTCGTTTCGGCTGCTTGGGTTTGATCCTTTCACCTCTTCGGCGAACGCACATGGCACTTTCAATGAATAGGGTTCACTTTGGAGTCTAATTATTTTTTTGTAAAGTGTTTTTTGTTGTTGAGAACTAAGCATGAGAGATTTTAAATGTGTCCCACGTCAGAGGTGATAAAAAAAACCTAAATATATATAAAAATATTATAAAATTATAAAAATATAAAGTGTTCCTGTAGCTCAATTGGTAGAGCATTGCGTTATCAAGCGCAAGGTTGGGGGTTCGATTCCCCGGGAACACATGATAGGTAAAAATTTATAGCCTTAATGCACTGTAAGTCGCTTTGGATAAAAGCGTCTGCTAAATGCATAAATGCATAAAAAAATGCATAAATATATAGTAATGTATTTAATTAATTGTTTATATTAAAATATTATGTAAATGTTGTATTATTTTTATTGTATTTATACATTTATCTATATGATTTTTACTTTTTGTAATATTTCATTCAATTTGTTGAATTTATTTGTAACATTTTTATAAAATGTAAATAAAATGCTTTATAATTTAAATATAATTTTGTAACATTTTAATATCATATATATTTTTTTACACAAAATGCAATATTTTTAGTTATTAGGTCATGCTTTTTCCCTTTTTTCCCAAACCGCGACTCCCTTTTTTGCAGTATGCGATATATCCGCTCAACTAATCACAGCGCACAATTCCACGCACTATAAACAGTAACAACCAATCACAGCGCACCATTCCATGTACTCTAGACAATCATTAAATGAATCGCATTCGATTATGAACGTGATATTGCGTAGCTTGTTAGTGGTAGTGTTTTTATTAATGCCATTTACAGTATGTTTTTTGTTAATACAGCACATAGCACTAAATGAATGTAACATGGCAAAAATGAATGCACTTTTGGAAGTTGAATGTAAGGGAAATGTAATTTTGGAATTTCTGTAGTCTAATGTGATGTTGTTCATTTGTTCGTGATGAAATTTTATTTTATTGCTGTAATTTATTGCGTTAACAAGGTGACCCGTTTAATTAATTTTGGGAGCGATGACTGATGAATGCATTTTTAGTCCAGTGCCTGTATATAGATTAGTATTGACTAAGTTCAGAGGCTGGCATATGTAGATCAACTTACTATGTTGTATATTTTCATCAGTTTTAATATGAAAAGTAACTTTCATATGGATTTATTGCATTTAAAAAAAAATGGATTTATTGCATTTTGGGAAAATATTTATTACATTTTATAATCTTTGAAAATCAAAACCTGGATTTTAAATTTTTATGTTATTATAACCTAAAGATGCTATGTGAAAACAGAAACAGAAAATAGTGTTTTTTTATCTTGCCACTTTCTTGGTAAAGATAATTTTTGTAAAATGTGTTTTCATAGATATGGAATTTTCATGTTTATTTTTGGAAAATACCAAAAGCACGAGTTTTAAATTGCGTTTAAACGTACATTTTATACATTTTACCTGTACATTTTTGTATATTTTGTGAACTTAATATGAGATTAATCAATGTCCTTAGATTGATGTCAATGTTTTTTTAATTTTATTATTTTATTGTATTTAATTTTTTCAGGAAAAGATATGATTTTAAATTGTTTCTGAATTTTCTATGCTAAGAGGTGCTCGATGTTTGAAAACAGCCGTGGCGTGTCAGTGGTGCAACTCCACTTTAGGACAGCAGTATATTTTATTATGCTGCTGAGATTAATTCTTTGTTTATTTCCTCAATGTATTTGGTTTATCTGTAATTGAAACAATGGCTGGATAGTAATGCTTTTAATAAAAGCCATGCAGTGTTTCGGCCGTGGCCCAGTACTAACCTCTCAGATTGCGAGTTTAATGTGGCAATCATGTTCCTCATCACAGGGCTGTTATGCCCAATCCCTCCACACGCACACACATTACAGCCCACGACTGTAAACAGATGTTGCTCTAATCATTCTCTAATGAGACCGGTCACTCATTCGCCCATCTGTAAGTTTCTGCCTCGACACTGAATAGACTAGAATGAATGTAAAATTAGGCGTAACAGAAAAATCTGTAAAACGTGTCCTGCTGTCTCTATGATAAGGTAGACAGAGATTGAAAAAAGAGACATTTCTGTTTTTGAATAAATAACTAGGAATTTACATCACGTGATACTTTTGCCATTATATATACTGTATAGGAATCTTATCCACAATAGACAGATTTTGCAATAAAGGTGTTCAAATAAAAGCGACTTGCTTTGGTGTTCTGAGTGGTTGCTAGGTTCACACCAAGAACGATAATTAAATTAGCATCTACACCAAAGCACGATAGCATTTGCTTTATTATATTATTGCAGTTTTGTTGTCACTTTTTTCCAGTTCTATCATATTCATACTGTGATAGGGGTTTTGGTCATACCACCAAACCCTTAGTAGAAATCAGATTTAAGTGATGGCAAAATGGTAAATTACATTAGTGCGGTTGCATAAAGAGTTCTAGGCAATTAGATGAAAGAGTGTTTGTAGCTTTCAGGGCCAGAAATGAGTTATTTGGAACTGAACATTCAGTTGTGCGTTTTACGTTACGTTTCAATTAAACACCATATGGTGGAATTTAGTGGCGATGTTCCATAACAAGCACGAAACCATTATAGATACATAAACATTCATCGGTTATTATTAAATAACGTCTTTGTTGTGGCATGTTTTTCTTGTCAGTCCCCGAGGGAAATTTCCCCACTCTCTCCAGGCACACAACGCCCCCTGGTGGCCTGGATGAGAATTCATCACTGCTCCAAGCATGTTAGTCAGGGTATATACAGTATATGTCATGTTTTATTTTCCTGTTTGACAGAGGCTATATACACAGGAATGTGAGCTGCATTTACGCAGAATGGCAGCAAATGTGTGTTTTCTGAGCTGATTGAGACCACAGTTTGAATTACTCGTGGTTAAAGACGAGGGAAGCCCAAAACAATGTGACAAAGAAGAGCGAGAATGAGAAAGAGAGAGCGGGAAAGAGAACAAGGTCATTTAGTGTGTTCTCCAAAGAATGACTTCACCTAAGCCATTAAGAGTGAATGAAAAGCAGACGTCCTGCTTTGCGCTGGTCAACTTGTGATGCCAGAGAGAAAAGGAAAGTTGATGGAGAGGGAGATTTTAGGAGAAAGACAGATAAGAGACACCAGGAAATGAAGACGGGTCGAATCACGATGTTGAAGAAGCAGTAGATGAGGAGCCTATGAGTGGGAATGGGAATCGTGAGAAGTTTAACATTACTGGTTTGGACTCCGGTTGTTTAAACAACTCTTTCCATGCTCTTTGGACTTAGCCATTAAGCTGTAACACAGCATCAGTGCAGTGTTTTGTGATGTCAAATCTAATCCTGACTACAGCAAAAACAGAGTTTGCAGATAATTAAACCATAATATTTGAAAGACTGGCCTGTCCAAATACAGAAAACTTGAATGGTTCAGGACAGATGTGGCAGAAGAGTCTGACAGGAATGGCTCCATACACATGCTGTGATGTTCAGCTCTTTTTCTACTCCAGATAACATGAAAAGAGCAGGAGGAGTGTTGTGTACATCAATAGAAACAGACTGTCCTTGTGTTTATCATGCTTAAACCCCTCTTTCTCTGTCTCTTCTCAAAGAAAATACGTGGTTCTTTTGAGATCTCCCATGTGGGAGTTGATCAGGGTTAACAGCAGCGGGACCAAAAGGAATGAATGACAGTTTTCGCAAGCAGCGAGAAGATGCATACAGACAAGCAATCATCCTCTCTTTGGACGAGGAAACACATTCAACCTGAGTGGTTTAGCGTTCTAAAAATTCTTAGAATTCTCTTTACTCAAAATCAAACTGACAGTGACGAATTAATTGGAATACTGAATTATGATTGGTCTGTTTTTGAGGCCTTGGTTGTTGCTGTTGTTGAATGTGCTCAGTTTTCCCAGAATTAGTGAGTGCTGAGCTAATGTTTATCATGCGTATGAAAATGAGACAAAAGGTGTGTTTATATGCAGAGAGGTCAGCATGAAGCGGTAAGAAAGGTCCCGGATTGTGCGCAGTGTCTCACACTCGTGGTGTCCTGTGCCTGTGTGGCCCGGCGCTCGGCTGTGGAGGGAAGCAGGAAATGTATGAACCATGAAGGCATGTGTTTATGCTGGATTGAGCTGATACTCACCAGCCAGAGGGAAAACACACACCACGGGCCTGTTCTCTCTCCGTCTCTGCATCTACAAAGCGTTCTACTTGTGTTCTTTCTTTTTTCTTTACAAAAGAGAAACCACTGTTATTATCTCTCGTTCCAGAGACCAGACCAGTCATCAAAACATTGAATTGATTGAATTATGTAGTAGGCAAAACATGTTACGCAAAGGGAAACGCTTCTATTTGAGCTTTTTTGGTTGTCTGATTCTATTATATTTATCAAAGTTTTTATAGTTCAATATTTCCAAGGTTTTGACTTCTAGTGTGCTGATGATTATTCCAGGCTTGGTTAAACCACTGGTTTTGGCCTTGAGTATTAGTGATAAAAGCTGTTTGTCTCTCCATTAATAACCAACGAGAACTAAAGATGCTGGCACACATCAGCTTCTAGTGGCACCATGTTTGGTTTCTCTCTGATGCCAAGTCATGTTCAACCATTCTCAGCACATTTCTGCAGTTTGTTTCTTGTCATCAGCTGCAGTAATCATCCACACACACTGCATGTCTGTAAGCTTCTTTCCTGACAGCAGCCTCCCCTAATGCATCCTGGGAAAGCAGGGGGTATGAGAGGGAGGGAAAGGGTGAAGCTGCTAAAGTAGCTGAACAGACTTAAATGCAGAATTGCAATTCAAATATGAATATAAGGAACTTCTGTAAAATTAAAATGAACTGCAGAAAACCGTTGGGTTGGCAAAGTGAATTTAAAAAAAACTCTTGAAGGTTAAAGGCTAGATAGAATGTGGTTATAGGCAATGCATTGCTGAGACCAACTGAAGCTGTGATCATCTGCATGTCATTTCTGCACATGCTGTTGTACCGAGGCTTTGGTGCAGTAAATGTCAGCAAGGGGAAACAAATTAAACTTCTTAATGAGATTTATTTTGTTATACAGGGCTGTTTCTGCGTGTCCTACAGTGATGGTACATCAGAGTAAGACTTATATCTGAAGGGATTTGTACTTTTCTGATTGACAGATTCAGGGACTGATGTTAGTTCGGCTGATTGATCCACTTTCCCATGGTTCTTTCAAGCAGCAGCTTTATTTGGCGGATTTTTTGGTGATTAGCACTAGCTTTAGCCCAGATTAATATTGTTGTTGCAACATGTAAGTATATAAATAGGGGCATGTGAGGCAGTTGACTTTATCTCTGTAACAATATGGAGTGTCAAATGTCCAGTGATGCAAATACTTTTCTCTACTGGTTTGGTAGGTTGGTTTCAACCACCTAGTTTAAAACGGTCTTAAATTATACTTATATTTTTTCATTTGTAGATTTTACTTGGGATAAGAGTATTTTGCTGGTTGGGGCAAGTTGTCATGTGTTGAAAATGTATTTTAGCCAAAATATTGTATGTGACCTTTACCACTTGCTGCTGCTGTAGTGAAATTTGTTTTATTATTGTTTTAATATTTAAGCTTGAAAACCTATTACATTTTATTCAATGGAAGGCCATTTCTGCCAAAAATTAAATAAAAAAAATAAAATAAGTCACAATTATGGGATGCATCATAATTTTGAGATTGTAATTTAAAATCCAGATAAAAAAGTCATAATTGTGTTAAAAAGTAAAAATGATAACACAATCATACATATGAGATAAAAGGTTGAAACTGAGATTATGACATTAAAATTCAAAATTACGATAGTGCTAATTATGAAATAAATTTATCTGAAAGTGAGTTAGTCAATGACAGTCAATGAAGTTAAAATTATGACACTACAACATAATTATGAGATTATTGAGATGTTTCAGAAAACTGAGAAGTCAATTGAAAAAGCTGAAATTATAACACCACAACAAAATCGTTAGATAAAGGTTTGAAATTGAGATAAGAATCATAATTATATGAAAATTTTAAATTGAGGTATATCAGTTGAAAAAGTTGGAATTGACACATCTCAATTTCAATCTTTTACCTCATAATTGTAGTAAGTCATAACTATGACATTCAAATAAAAATAAATCTTAATTTATACTTTTCAGCCTACATTAATAATGTCTTAAAATTATCTCTGCATATTATACTGAAGTAATATGTAAATATTGAATAAAAGGCATAGTTTGCCTTTAAGAGCTTTTGTTCTGGAATCACCTCTCACCTCTGTTGAAGCTCAGTAAATTCAACAGAAACAGTGTGATTAAGACTTGGGTTTCCTTCTGTGATATTTCAATTCCAGCATTGGTTTGGCCTTCACTGTGACTGGCGTTACCACCCCTGTCGTTGGCGTCTGTTCATATTTTAAGATTGATTTTCATTTAGAGAAATGAAAACTTGCAAACTCTGGGGTGAGCTGATTTTTGGTTTTGTTTCCCATAGTTTAGTCCGATGACCGCACTTCATGCAGCAAACCTCAGCAGAGCTTTTAAGCAAAGGACATTTTTACACAGTACAGATATATCATTAACTCACTAGACTCGTCCTCGGAGGCGCTTACCATTGATCTTTAATGTGGCCTGTGGGATCCCACCGTTCCTCCATTCGACGGGACATGAGGGGCTTGGGAATGCAGAGCCAATTGCTCACCAATTTAGCGACTGGAGAAATAAGCAAAAGCGAGCTGATCATGTGGAAAGCAACGCTATACGACGTCTCATATAACTCTAATTAAAGAGCCATTCAGGGCCCTGTTTTGCTGAAAGCATTTCCAGACCTGTATCTCATCCCCCTCTCCTCCATCCTTGTTATTTTTTTTCATTTGTTCGTCTTACGGTCCCTGTGGGGTAACAATCTGTGAGGTATTTCCTGCAGTAAGTCTTTCCTGCGTGGCTCTCGCACTCTGCCCAGGGAGCCGTGAACCAAAGCAGGCGCCCAGACTGACAGCAACAGGCCAGCAGAGAGAGAAACCCAAGCTTCGTCTTGGAAACACGTCCATGCTACACCTCCCTGAGTCACATCCAAGATCAGCTTGTCCTCTTTTCTGTGCTGCCTTCGGTCACAGACAAGAGTGCCCCAAAAACGGGCAATGCGATGCTTTTTACAGAATTCCACAAGAACGTACTGGAGTAAGTCTCAAGAAAACATAGTCTTGATCATATTTTATGTATTTACTGTGACAAAAATATTGTTTTATTTTTTAATTCATGAGTATCTTTTAATGAGTATACTTTTCATGTGACAGAGTTAAATATTTATAAAAAAAAGTTTTTTCTTATTTAACGACATACAGGTCCTTCTCAAAAAATTAGCATATTGTGATAAAAGTTCATTATTTTCCATAATGTAATGATAAAAATTAAAATTTCATATATTTTAGATTCATTGCACACCAACTGAAATATTTCAGGTCTTTTATTGTTTTAATACTGATGATTTTGGCATACAGCTCATGAAAACCCAAAATTCCTATCTAAAAAAATTTGCATATCATGAAAAGGTTCTCTAAACGAGCTATTAACCTAATCAATCTGAATCAGCTAATTAACTCTAAACACCTGCAAAAGATTCCTGAGGCTTTTAAAAACTCCCAGCCTGGTTCATTACTCAAAACCGCAATCATGGGTAAGACTGCCGACCTGACTGCTGTCCAGAAGGCCATCATTGACACCCTCAAGCGAGAGGGTAAGACACAGAAAGAAATTTCTGAACGAATAGGCTGTTCCCAGAGTGCTGTATCAAGGCACCTCAGTGGGGAAGTCTGTGGGAAGGAAAAAGTGTGGCAAAAAACGCTGCACAACGAGAAGAGGTGACCGGACCCTGAGGAAGATTGTGGAGAAGGACCGATTCCAGACCTTGGGGGACCTGCGGAAGCAGTGGACTGAGTCTGGAGTAGAAACATCCAGAGCCACCGTGCACAGGCGTGTGCAGGAAATGGGCTACAGAGAAGCAGCACTGGACTGTTGCTCAGTGGTCCAAAGTACTTTTTTCGGATGAAAGCAAATTTTGCATGTCATTCGGAAATCAAGGTGCCAGAGTCTGGAGGAAGACTGGGGAGAAGGAAATGCCAAAATGCCTGAAGTCCAGTGTCAGGTACCCACAGTCAGTGATGGTCTGGGGTGCCATGTCAGCTGCTAGTGTTGGTCCACTGTGTTTAATCAAGGGCAGGGTCAATGCAGCTAGCTATCAGGAGATTTGGGAGCACTTCATGCTTCCATCTGCTGAAAAGCTTTATGGAGATGAAGATTTTGTTTTTCAGCACGACCTGGCACCTGCTCACAGTGCCAAAACCACTGGTAAATGGTTTACGGTCCATGGTATTACTGTGTTCAGTTGGCAGCCAACTCTCCTGACCTGAACCCCATAGAGAATCTGTGGGATATTGTGAAGAGAAAGTTGAGAGACGCAAGACCCAACACTCTGGATGAGCTTAAGGCCGCTATCGAAGCATCCTGGGCCTCCATAACACCTCAGCAGTGCCACAGGCTGATTGCCTCCATGCCACGCCGCATTGAAGCAGTCATTTCTGCAAAAGGATTCCCGACCAAGTATTGAGTGCATAACTGAACATAATTATTTGAAGGTTGACTTTTTTTGTTTTAAAAACGCTTTTCTTTTATTGGTCGGATGAAATATGAAAATTTTTTGAGATAGGAATTTTGGGTTTTCATGAGCTGTATGCCAAAATCATCAAAATTAAAACAATAAAAGACCAGAAATATTTCAGTTGGTGTGCAATGAATCTAAAATAAATGAAAGTTTAATTTTTATCATTACGTTATGGAAAATAATGAACTTTTATCACAATTTGCTAATTTTATGAGAAGGACCTGTATTTTACTTTTAATTACATTATCAATAAAATGTGAAATATAATACTATTTAAAACAATTCATAATATTCAAATATGAATTCCTACTTTTTATTACATTAGGAAACTGTATTTTTAATTTCAATTAGCATAATTGTAAAAAAATACAATTAGCATAAATGTACAATTTTAAAAAAATGTATGTACAAATTATAATATTAAAATCTTAATACCTTAATTAATATAATAATTTTAATACTACTAAACATAATATAATTTTAACATTCTTGAATATTCCTTAACATGCAGTATTTTTACTGTTTAGTTTGAAATCCAATGCTACCATGATGTATAAATACTTTGCTATAATTTTGGGTTATTTAAGAATAATTGGGCCATTTTCCTCATCTTAACTGCAAAAATTCTCATAATTTACCTGAATTCATCATTTATTTATTTATTTATGTTCATTTGCTTGCTTGCTTGCATTACAGTAATAAGAAATGAGGATGAAAATGTGCTTATGTCATGAAAATGAAATGTTTTATGGTACAACAACTCTTCTTTTCAAATGATAAAAAAACTAAATATAGAAATAAATACATTTTCACTCAAGTTTCTAGTAAAATTCACAGTTAAATAGTAGAAACAAGTAGAACAACTGAAATGGTATTTTCTTGTAAAACATACTCCAGTTTTATTTATAAAAAAAAAAAAAAAATTACAGTGTAGATTGTTCTTGACAGATTTTCTCCACTCACTGAGAGTCAGACAGAGATATTGTGTAGTCCTAGCTGATTCTCCCAACTGCCTCCGTTCTCTGACCTGAATGAGACGTTCTGCGTTTGAGTTGCTGTCAGACACCTTGTGTTGAAGCGGCAGACAGATCTATTGTAGCTGCTGTTGTATGGGCGTAATGAAGCTTTTCACTGCATTCTCAATGCAGACGCTCGTCTTTCTCAAAGCTCAGCTTTGCCCAGTCGTTCTTTAGAAACAAAGTGTTCACTGCGCTATTGACTCAAAGCTTCCAGTGTGCTTTTCTGAAAGCTAATTTAACTCCAGCAGGGCAGACCTGCATCCGGCATCTCTGCACTCATCTGATAGCAGCCCCAGGTCTGATACTGTACATCAGTCATGTGCCAGCGCAATCTTCATTGATTTGCCTTCATACCTGCTTGAAATCTGATGGCATTTAAACTCTATGGCTGTAAAAAAACAAAACAATAAAAAAAATAGGGCCCTGTCATACATTCTTAACATGCTTTCCTGCATTACTGTGGTGAAAGTACTGAAAGAGCCGGTAGTGTTTCGTTTCAGATGTCTGTGCTGTGAAACCGGCTGTGATGTTATTCAGATAGCTAGATATAAATGTTGACAGTTTAACTAGCTTTTCTTCAAACTGTTGCTGTGTTAAGGACAGTAGTCAAGCAGAAAGAGAAGAATAATCAAATTGCGTTCACACATTTAAGGAAATTTTCTTTTGCTGTTTCTTTTTCAAAGTTTCTATTGAACATTCGTTTTTTCAAACCTTCGTTCTTTCGGTCTTTATTTTATTTTAAACTGAGTAATTTTGAAAGGAAAACACTTGATTTTATCTAAACTTTTTAAATGTTGTTTTGTTCTTTCAAACTTTACATTTTTTACCGTTTTTGTTTTCTATCAAACTTTTTCATACTCTGTTAAAAAGTATTTTAAACTTTTTTTCAAATGTTTTCATTTTAATCTATCAGTTTTTAAATGTTTTTTTTTATTCAATTCTTCTGTTTTCTTCTATTCATATAAAATTTTCTTTTGAACGTTTTCTATTTACACTTTAAGAATTGTCAAACTTTCTTTTTCAAACTTTGTTCAAACTAACGTTCAAATGTTGTTCAAACTTTTTCAAACTTCTAAAGTTTTTCTTTTACGATTTTGAGCGTTCTTTCCTCCTGTATCACTGATCATTTCAAACTTTTTTTGAATGTCTTTCTATTTTCGTTTTTCTTTTTTTGTTCAAACTCTTTACAACTTTTTCAAACTTCCTCTTCCTTTTATAAATTTCATGAAAGCATTCAAAAGGAAAAACCTTGTTTCTATCTTTCTTTCAAAAATTCACATTTTCTTTTTGGAATTTTCTTGAACATTCTTTCCTACAGTTAAACTTTACTGTACACTTTTCCTTTTCCTTACAGTTGGAGGAGCTTCACTGTAACATTGCCAAAGCTCTGTCAGGGTGATAGCAACAAAGAAATAATAAAGTGTTGGAGAAACTCAAGTGCACTAGATATTCTAGTCTTTCTCTCTACATCTTTTTTATGTGTAGATGTCCTGTTTATACAGTATGAGATGGGAAGTGTTTTTTTTTTTTCTCTTTCCATTCCCTGTTGTATTTCCTCACTGACAGCGGCCGATCCGGAGGTATAGCTGCGGTCAGCTGCCCACATCTGCAGTTTGGAAAATGGTGCAATTTAAGACAAGGGCAAAATATACAGGAGAGTCTTTTTTCATCTCGCGGCTCCCACAACGGAGAGCGAGAAGACGAGATGAGAGAAATGAGGGCTCAGGCAGACCTCTGCTGGATCTTCTTTCCATTTGAATGTGAGGCGTAATCCACCGTAAGTGAAATCACATGGTGAATTATCCCGTCCAGAAGGCAAGATGAGCTCTGAAGGAGACTTTAATGATGATGAAGCTCTCTTGTTCCCCTAATGAAGCCGCTGATTGGATACTTTCTTCATGTCAGCACACCAGACTGTGATCGTTTACCTCTTTGTGACATTTTAGACTACTTAACTCAATCACCGGCTCCAAAAAAATGTAATTCACAAAGGTCCAGCGTGTAGACACTAATGTCCTGTTTTCTCATTACTTGTTTAAAATCATCCAAGAGGCATATGGCGTGAATATGATCTTCATTTATTATTGGTTGGGCTTTTTCTATTTGTTTAGGCTGAGTGCCACCAGAAGGTGTGGCCTATAACAGGAAAATGGGCGTGGCTTCATATTCTAAATGGAAAATGTACACACAAATTAACACAAAATAAAGGCTTCAAATGTGAACATAGGCAGATTACCACAAAAAAAAAATGATGCCGAAATGCTTGCTGATAAGATAAGAATAACTGATAAGAATAACTCATGTGTGTGCTAGCGATAGGATCATGTCAGTCGTGTGGTCATTCTTGAAGTGAACTTTTGCCTGAATGGTGATTAGATTCACTGTTTCGGATCGCTGCATTTAATTTGATAATGCACATGAAGAATGAGGTTAACAATCATTAGCACGTGCAGCAGCGGCAACTGAATCAGTGTCTGTGAAAATCCTGATTGGTGAATTACTATAAATAATTCTACATAATAAAAAAAGACTTAAAAAAGATCAATATCGGTGATCATATTAGCAGATACTGCTTCCTGTGATCGACTATCGGTAATGGGCTCCAAAAATACCTTATCAACAACACAAGGATGAGTTTTTCTTCTTTCCTTCTAACTTCCTCCTGCTGAAGACTTGTCCGTGGGCTAAAAGTAGGTCATCACCAAACCTGTTGCGTTAGCTGAGCTCTTTCTCTGGACCCCCCTGCTCCTCCTCCTCCCTCTTCCTCCTCAGGGATTTTTTTTCATTTGCAATTACAGTAATATATAACATCAGGCATTGGGAGATTTAGAGCTTTACCTTACATAACCCAGTGGATTTAAGTTTAGGGCTTTGGGTTGCCTCCAGAACCCTAACACTGCCTGTGCTCAGAAACAAGCGCAGACATCCACAAGGCCGCCAGGCAGGACAGTAGTAAACACATTCATGACACTGGAAGCAGATCATGGGTTATAATTTCTTCACTGTACACACAGAGGGACTACATTTCTACTTGGCCTTTCTTGCCTTTTTGCTAGTACTTATTGTCTTTGAACAACTTATATATAACATAGACAACCATTTCAGATCGGTAGGATAAAAAAAAAAAATAATCCTGCATTTATTTGATCAAAAATAGTAAATATACTAGTATTGTGAAATACTTTTAATTTAAATTTAAAATTAATTTTAAATTAATTTTTTAATTTTAAATATCTGTTTTCCATTTGAATATATCTTAAAATATAACTTATCCCTGTGATGCAAAGCTGAATTTCCAGTCTTCAGTGTCATGATCCTTCAGAAATCATATCAATAAGCTGATCTGCTTAAGAAAGGTTTCTGATTATCAAAGCTGGATTTTTTTTTTTTTTTTTTTTTTTTGTGCAACATTAAAAATGTCTTTACTCTCACGTTTTAGCTATTGAAGGGATCCTTGCTTCAAGCAGTATTAATTATAAAACATTAACATATCTTTTTCAGACCACAAATTTCGACGTTTCCATTGATAAAATGAACACTTCTTGCCATTATTTGTCTGTTTCATAACATTCTCTGAAATTTCTGATCATTAACTTATTCCTTATCCTGAAATATGTGTACTGTATTATAGGTATGCAGTAAGTGTGTGTGTGTGCAGCAGGCAGCTCTTTTCTTCATTAGAGCTGATTTGATGTGACTTTAAGTGAGGTTGACTGACGACAGCCAGTTTGTGTTCCTGCGGCCCTCTGGTCCACCTGGCCAGAACCCACAGCCTGTAAATTTAATATAACGAAGCGTTCCAGTAAGCAGCGATGACATGTGACATGCGGCAATGAGTGAAAGAGAGCGATCTGACTGGTGCAGAGAGAGGATGGGATAGTTGGGTATTTCAGAGTGTTTAGATGAGAAGTACTCATCATGTCGTTTGATTCAGCTTGTACACTCAAGAACCGTTTTTAATTTCTTTCACATCTCAAGTGCTCAAGCTCTGGATGGTTTAAGATGTAAAGCTGCAGGGATTAGGTTTGAGGATGAAGAGGAGGAGATGTGAGCGTCAGGGGCTGTTGACCTGGTCAGAAAGACATCAGGGTGGTCAGCACAGAGCTTAGGAGGGAGTGATAGAGACAGATCGAGGTCTTCAGGAGGTCTTGCTTACATCAACTCAAGGCTCACGCAACCTGGAGATGAGTTTGAGTTCAGTTTAAGAGCAGAGCCTCACGCCAAAGCCACTGCGTTAATAATTAATGCATTATATACCATGAACTGACAATGAAAAAATATGTTTTGTAGTGTTTATATCAGTATATTTATATATACTGTTTATATTATCTAATATTTATATTTAACCATATTTAAATAGTTCAGCTCAATGTAAAGCCATTTCTTTCTTTATTTTGTATATTTATATTTGCATTTTGAATGCATATTTATGCATTTTATGTCCATGTTGCATATTAAAAACATTCTTTAAAAATATTAAACTCAACTAACTAAATCAACTAACATATAATGTCTCTTAAAGATCTGTTAGACTACACTGTAAATCAGTTATCCAGTGCAAGACATAATTGCTAGCTATCACTTTTTCTTTGCATTTTTTCCCTCCATTTCTTTCATTCTTCTCCTGCTTATGGTGATGTTCTGTGTTTGGTTTGATGTTTCATGCTTTGGTTTTTATATTAATAGATCTCTAGTATGTATGACCAATACACATAGTTGGGATAAAAAAAAGAGGCCCAAAGACAAATGAGGGTACTGGAAGAGAGCAGAGAGGGAGGAACAGGGTGGGAGCCAGAAGTGAATCATGAACGAAGTACATTTCCAACCTTTGCAGTCTGATTTTTCCAGTCCCTTATCACAGTGGTTTTCAGTGTGTGTACTGTATCTCCCATCTCTCTGCTATAAGCACATGTAAACTTTTCTCTTCATCATGCATTTCCTCTGTTTCTGTCTAAGCTTCATGAAAATACGCTCACTCAGTCACATAGTTGGATTTCTTGTTTTCTTTCTCTGCAGTTTGTTTTATCTGAGAGCATTTCAGCCAACTTTCCCATTTCCTGCGTTGTGGGCTGGAGTTTTATCATATATATATACACACATTCACTCTCAAACACAGGTTGTGCATGTGTACTCTTCATCTACTCTTCTTACACATAATTTCATTGCATTCGTTGCATCACACAAGAATCGGACCCTCTATCTCCAGGTCAAGTTCCTGTCACTCATCTTGTTCTGCCGCTGGGAAGATGGATGTTCATACAGATGCTGAAGTTCTGAAGTTAAACTGAGAATGTCGTATTGGATCATTTCAGATGAGATCATTCTTGGAAAGTCACAAGGCCTGCAACAGAATCAACCTCTGCATCATTTCTCACCACAGTACCTCTTTGCGGTCTGGGCACATGTTACACTGAGATGCGAACCCACGACATGAAGCATGCAGGCTAACAACAAAAAAAAAATAGTTTGTAACTGTAGTTTTGTAAGTTGTAATTTAGTTTTCTTTTAGCATTGCTAACATGCACTTAGTTTCTTCCCAAGCATGTATAATCTGATGTTTCTGCCAACAGACAGACTAGTATTTTATTCTCATCGCAAGATACTTTGATCATGTGAATAATGCTAATTATTAAACATTTTGGCTAGTTTTATCATGTTTTCAGCTAGCAGTAAGTGTGTAGCACATTTAGCTCTGTCCCAGAATTCGATTTCACAAAATGTCAGTTTAGAAAAAAATCCAGAATTCCGCAGGTTTTCCCTCAAAATAAGTGCAGAAAAGTCAGCAGATTATAATGAACTATGTAGCTCCTGAGATTTTCTGGCCCGTCAGTTTTATTTAATTTCATTCATTCAGATCTCTGCTCACACACATGCACGTCTCTCTGCATCTTCATCTGTTTTTCTTTTTCTGTCTTGCTGTCGCATCCCTCCACCTACTTTTTCTCTCTCTCCATCACTTTCCCTCACGCCTCCTCTGCTTTTCCTGTTTTAGTCTCACCACCTTGTCCTCCCATCTCTCTCTCTCTCCAATCTCTGTCTTTCCAAAGCTGTTTTTCATAAAGCGTTGGCTGGAATGGCAGATCCAAGAGGCGTAGAGTGAAACACTAGACTCCGATGGAGCAGGAGCCAAACAGATGCAGACCCTCGTCTCAACATATACCTCTGTCTCTCTGTCTGTCTCTCTCTCTGTCTTTCTCCACCCTGTCAACATGCTCCCAAAGTTCCTCAGACTCTCCTCCGCCCAGGCGCTGAGAAACACTTTGTGCTTTTGTTAATCTAGCTGGTAAAATTGCTCGAGGTGTGTTTCTTCAGCGAGATGGGCTTGTTTATTTGTGCACTTCAGATTGAATTGGCTTTCCAGGCTGAGCTTCTTAAAGGGACAGTACACCCAAAATCAAATAAAACTTTTGCAGTAATGAAAGAAAATTGCAATTAAATATTTTTTTGCAGCCGTTGGGGTCAATCACACAGAACATTTTTGCTTTGAAAAACACGAGACGTGGGCAGTGGAATGGGGAAGAAAAACACAAGGCCTCGTTTTTGAACTTCCTTTAACTTGAGCTTCATGTTTTCAGAACCTCGTGTCATGTGCGGGATGTAGCAGAATGTGAGACGTGTACATAACGGTCAAACATGTCCATCTAGCACATATATACATAGAAAAACAATGAAAAGTAGCGCAGTGGAATGGAAAAACGCATATCCACTTTCTTTGTATAGATAAGAGCATTTGTTGCAAGATGAAGCGAGGTGTTTTGGAGGATGACGGTGATGGATCTTCTGGGTCTGTGGTGTTCTTCAGTTCCCACTTTTCCTCCTGTCGGATTCTGTTTCCTCTCAGCGAGTGTGTTGCCAGCACTCCTCATTCCTGCGAGACAGACGGAGAGATTTAACCTGCTGTTTATGAGCGGGATGAGTCTGACGCATGACCTCCTGACACGGGATCTGATTTAATATTCTCTTATCGCGGGGGTGCCGTCCTGATGAACGAGCTGAGAGCATTAACGTCTTATCTGCTCCAACAGGCCCAAAGACAGATGAGATACAGGCTTAACTCTGCACCCATACAGACCGGATTAGATTACAATAGTTCAGTTTCATAAGTGGATTGATAGATGATGGAAATCTATTAGCTCGAGGATCCATGGTGAGCCGCTAAAAGCTGAAACACGCACAAAACGGATCTCCTTAAATTACTTTAAGCCACTTGAGGGTGCAAAAATATGGTTTTTCTTGTTCCCGACCCATTTTGCTTCCATAATGTTTTTCTAAGTAAAATTGAATAATTAGTAAAGTTGGTTTATTTTATTTTGATAAAGGATCAAACTTTACATTAGAGTCACATGCTTAAGAAAGTAAACGACTCGTTTTCAGCCGAATTCTTGAGAGATGGAGGAAAATGTCCTGTTCTCACGTTCCTACATTCATGAAGAGGTCTGGCTGCTCTCGGCTCGTGTGTTTTTCTCACGGTGCCGCTAATCTTTCTGTGCTAGGATACAAGGAAACGTAACTAAAGGAAGTGAGTGTGTGTGCGGGCCTGGCTGAAACTTTAGGCTTTTAAAGAAAATAGAGAGTCTAGACGTGTTTATTTGCTCACCATATCAGATCATGAGATAATGCTTGGACACAACTGCAACATTTTTTTGAACGCAATCTGTTGCTTCTCCATTTTTAGTTCAGTTGTTGAAAAAACTTTTCACACTATATCGCCATCTGCAGGTGGGATGTCTCATCTCACTGAGATTCAAAGGCCTCCAATCACATCAAATAATTGATGTTTTAGATTTAGTAAACGTGTTATTTCAGCTTCAGAAACTGTATTAATTTAATAGTTTTTCATCTTAATTTTAGGTTTAGTATGATGAAAAAAAATGTGGTTTAAAAACTGGTTATAAGTCAATTTTATTAGTCTTTTATAAATTCTGGTTCATTAGCAAGAGTGTAAATTTATCCAATTGTCAGACAAATGCTATTCTCAATGCAAAACATGCTCAGAAATGTGTTTTAAAGACACTATCCTCCTAAAAACCTTTACTATAGTAGACGACTTGTTTTAATAGCTTGTTATGGAGTTAATTGTCTAATATCTTAGCTCTAGTTTAACTACAGTATCATCTATTTCATTTTTTCATACCACAGTCGGATGTATCCCATGTCTCTTTCTGCTATTCAGGCCCTCATTAGCTAAAATAGGCACATGCGTTCTTTAACAGCCGTTCCTTTATGTGTTTGTGTGTAGTTTTACAGCGCTCGTAAAACACCTCCACTCAGTTTGGAGTGATTATCTGAGCATTTAGCAGCCCAAATAAATCCACTCCGGTTCTCCAGCAAGGGTTTTCAGCTGCCGCAGTCATTTTGCTTTGGATTTCATGGCTTTAATTGTATAGTTGTGTAAGTTCACTGGGTTTTGGTTGTGTTGTTGTTCTCTGTTTGTTGTTGAGATGGCGCACTAGGATACATTTGAGAGAAATGTTATTTGAATGGTACTTCATAGTGTGTGCATGAAGAGGGACGACCTCACAGGAAAACCAGATGCACTTCCTGAAACAAAGAGAGAGTAGAGTCTCAGCATAAAGCCTGGTCCACTTTACATCTGATTCTGGCCAAGAAGTGTTCGTTTACACTGGAACAGAGCATCTGATTGACATGTGAAGTAACCAGCTACAGTGTGCGTTACTTAATGTGTGTGTCCAGTGTCTTTGCAGCAGAATTTACTGCATGTTTATTTGGTTTCTACTAGAGATGTTCCGATACCCTTTTTCTCTTCCCGATACCGATTCCGATACCTGGCTCAGGGTATCGGCCGATACCGAGTACTGATCCGATACCTGGGTGTATATCTGTATATACAGCTGTATATACTACTAGCCCTGTGTAAATTGCTAGAATTTTTTTATGGTGTGCTTCAGACAGATCCCTCAATAAAACATGAACAAATACATGGTGAACTACTGTATTTATTACAGTATTTTTATTATCTAACATGAATTTGACAGTATTATTTATTTTCTTATGCAAAAAAGAACTTCAAATGCAGCCAAAAATCTAACACCGCAAACTAAAAAAGGTATTTAAGTTTTACAATATAACTGTATAAAAAAACTGCAACAAATAAGTCTAGGAATATAAAAAAAGATCTATTAATCAGATAATCTCTAACAAGTAAAAAACAAGTAAAAAACAAGCAACCATCTAGGCATAATTATTATTATTATAGAGATGTATTATTATTACTGTAGGCTACAACAGTAGCTTTATATATTGTCAATTTACTCATGTAAACCAAACATTTATTTTAATGGGCTGCCATGAAGATCTTTGAGTGTCTGTGTTTATGATATGACAGTATTCTCAAATGAAACGGTAAATTCTCATGAAGTGACGGTTTATGCGTTCGTGTCCTCATGACACACAGCAGAGACTACAAAACAGCGAGCTCTCGCGCATCTGTGCCAGTCACCCACAGAGATGTAGATTTTGCGGGAGTAATATTTAAATAGTATTTTGCAGTTTAATATTCACAGACACTAGTATATATTCGGCTACTGTCTGGAGCCCTGCGTTTTGACTTACACGGAAGCGACTGAACGCAGTTGCCGGTACTGAATATACTCGAGAGTCTGTAACTACCGGTACTACAGAGACATACTGCTAACCACTGATCTATAATATAGTAGCGGCTTCACTGTGTTTTGGCAGTTTAGAATGTGATGAGTGATCCAGTCATATATAGATAAGGGCTGCTAACGCGTTTTCATTTCTTCTTCGCTGCTCTAAACAGGGGTTGCTTGTGGCAACACAGCACAACTTCCTGTGTTTTTTTTTTTTGCGGTCATAACTAGAGCTGCGTCCGAAATCGAATACTGCGTACTGGGTACTACATTTGAATTTGAACGTACTACTAGACCGTTAGAAAAGTACGTTCTATATAGTATGAATGTGGGTAGTATGAATGGATTTCGGACGTACTACATCCGCCATGTTGACATTGTCACGTGACATACGTCGTCACAACAGCGCGTAAATTTAAAGAGCCTCTACTGAGCGTACATCGGTGATGTCTTTCGTTTTTCTTACCGCTTTCGTCTGCGTTTTTACATCGTTTGAATTAACAATTCAAAGCAGGCGTCGGTCAGCTGTTCGCAGATCATGCCTTCGTTGACAGCTTGTAAATCCTTTACTAAATATAAATTTAGCTTTTAATTTTCTACCTCAGAATAACAGCAGCTACAGCTGTGAACAGATTGACAACCTGATTTTATGTAAGGATATAAAGTAATTTATTGTAATAAATAAATACAAATAAAATTACACAAAACGAACATAAATTAATAAACTTGAATGAATGCTTAGACAAATACACATACACACACACACACACACACAGATATATACACATAAATACAAATACATTATAGAAATATACACAGAAACACACATACACACATCACAATATATACATTAATACATACATAATATATACATTATAGACAATATACACACATATGTAAATACATATAGTTAAGATTTAGATATATCAGCAAAAAAATTTGTAACCTATTGAAATTTTATTCTAAAAAACAAAAACTACATATTAACAGACTGTGAACAGCGTCATACAGGCTGCTGTCACTGGCCTTCGACATCCAAGAGCTGCATAACATTGTGCACAGAATGAGCAGGTCAGGTCTGTCATGGGGATTTTGAGGAGGCTGATTGCCTTCTTCACCACAGATGACCTGGGGGCAGTGGAAGCAGTTTTCTTCTGGTAGCTGACACAATAGATGGCTGTCACATACAAATTGAAACTCCAGCAAGTGAAGCCCAATGTTATTTCAACAGGAAGCGGTTTCATTCTGTTCAGCTGCAGGTCACCACCATGGTAAGTACCTTGATATCTTTGTTGAGTATCCTGGGTCTGTGTATGATGCCAGGGTGCTGAAGAACACTGGAGGCCTATCCACCTGCAGGAAAACACATCCTGGGAGATGGTGGGTATCCTTGTTTGAGTGCACACATCTGCCTCATCACAGCAGACAGGGAGTCTGAACACAATCCTGCACAGCTTTGATTCAACACCAATGATGCTCATGCACAGAACATTGTTGAGAGAGCCTTCAGGATAATGCAGACCAGCTGTGCTCCATCTTCTTCTTCAAGGCCCTGGAAGTGAGTCCTGCCTTTGTGCAGATGTTGTTGCATGCTGTGCAGTGCTCCACCACCTCGGTCTTCTGAATGCGGACATTGCTGATCCAGAAGTTGTGGAAGATCATGACGATGATACACTGGAACCCCAAAACACAGAAGTCAGCACAGGAGAGCATGTGCGGGACAATCTGAGCACAGCTGTGTCACACCAGATGACCATGTGCAGCTCTTCAAGAGCAGATTACCTGTAGGACAGTTGAACAGGTTAAGACTCTGCAAATCACTTCATGTTCTCATAGTGCTATTGTTTAAGCTTGTGTAAGTTGTGTAAGTTAATTTTAAGACTGTCAAATCAAGATATACATATATTAGTTATTTAAGAAATATAAATACTATAAAAAAATCACATAAATATGTATAAATACACATGTAAGTATTTAAATTTAAACGTGTGTGTATTTATATATTCACATAAGTATATTACACTCATAACTGGGAATTCATATTACCGTTGAAAATGAAAATTTTACAATTTGAAAATCTAGAAACATATCACATAACATAGCATACCAACATATTTACAACAAGTTTAATTTTATAATATGTATTACTTTATCCCTGGGGTATATTTTAGATTTCCACTGTTTTCCACTCATTTTTGATTCCCAAATTTAAAGTCCTCATCTACAGTTACTGAAATGAAGCTGCTGAAGTTTATTTTCCTGACATTATTATAGAAACGTCTTAAGAAATTCCCTTTTGCTGTTGCTTTAAGCTCTATTATACTACTTTATGAAAATGTTAATGTGGTTTTGTCTGAAGCTTTAAAAAATAAATAAATAAATACATAAAGATAATAATTTGTATGGGTATTTCTCTAAAGTGTGGCACCCATTCTCAAGACAACATTCTTCAGATGTTACGATGTTGCCTGTATAAAAAAACAACTGGAAACTGCTACAAAATCAGTACACACAACTGCTTCAAAAGTTATTTGTTATTAAGTACTTTGCAACTGACAAAATAGCAACTGGAAATACCTGGAAATTCATATTGTAATAAAAAACAAAACAGCATAAATCAGTGCTTATCCTAACATAAATACATGTAAAGAGTGTGTGTAGTTAAGATTAATTTTAATTTATATACTTACTGAAATATGCTTTCCAGTGGATAGGGTTTAATCAGTGGATGAGAACAAGATTGTATTCATCAGTCTCTGTAAGATCAGAACAGGATTTACACATTACTGATGATTTATGATCAAACTGAGGCACCTATTAACAATAGTTTGCCTTGTAAGTTATCCAACAATTTTTTAAAATCAAAATATAAACACTAGTAAAATGTAATTTAACTCGTTTCAATTACTTAACATTTTGTAACTTTATATCATTAAATTACTTAACGAGCCGTCTGTATAAAGCAGCCTTAACAAGCTGAGGCACAGCCTCTCATCGATAATGATTATTAAACATATTTTTAAACTCAATTTACAAAATAGTCTCATCAGTTTACAATATGTAAAACTTTAACAAGTCAGTCGTTTACTTGGATTATGTTAAACAAGTACACTTTAACCACAATGAACAGCGTTAATCCATAAGGTACTTACACTTCAAAACAGCGGCGTCACGATTTGCCGTTATTTTCGAATATGAGTATGACGAGTCCTCTCCCGTGGCCTCATGGGATAGAGTAGTGTCCATCCTATGCATACTACGGAATTCGGCCGGAAGTAGTAGGCCATCCGGGTACATCTCGCATACTGTTTTTCGAATTCTAAGAATTCGGACATACTACTTGCTTCGCATACTGTTTTTCGCCTACTATATAGTATGGAAGTATGCGATTTCGGACGCAGCTTAGGTCTTTTTTAAGAAAATGGTATCGGATCGGTATATGGGTTCATGTACTCGCCGATGCCGATGCCAGAATTTGTTGTGGTATCGGAGATATTTCCGATACTAGTATCGGAATCGGAACAACTCTAGTTTCTACAGCACTCTTTAGACTGAATTAGCTTTATAAATGACAGGTGTTATATTTACTGTTGTTAACAATTTTAATTTTCTTATTTTATTAAGATGTTGTTTGGATGTGGCTTTTATGGAATGGATACTTTAAAATGAATTACATTTAAATTAATATAATCTAACTTTATTATATACACACAAATGCACATGAATGTGTTTGTGTGTGTGTGTGTGTGTGTGCGTGCACGCGTGTGTGTGTGTGTCTGCTACTTACTACTATATATATTACTTTTGTTTTGGTGTTATATTTGTTACAAAAAACAAATATAAAAAACTTAAATGTAAATGTATTTAAACTTATATATTTAAATTATTTAAATGACTTCAATTTAACTGTTGTATTTAATATTATCATTATATACACAAATATAATAATACAAAATTTTAAAATAAATGAATAAAAATTATAATAAAATTATGTAATCTTTTACCAATTTTCCTTCAAACAGCTAGGTTTTACCCATTTGTGAGCAATATTTTTATCCATTTAAAATGCAATAAAATGTAGTATTATCACTTTTTATTTTCTGTATTTTTATCATTACTGGTCAGAATAAGTGTTTAATTTTTACATAAATATATCCTGTTACGATAAATGAAGATTGAACATTATTTCACCCATATTTTGAGATTTTAACAAAGGTTATTTGAAGTAGACACTTTACTTGCACTTAATATGCTTTCTGTGTAAAATCAATTCTGTAAATTTAATCTGATGCAGACAGCGAAATAGGATTTCTCATTTTGACCCATGTATGTATAATTGTTTACTATGAATCCCACAATCCCCTGGGTGAGCCATATAAACCGAATTGAAGATGCAAACACATGAGGTCAGGGTGTGAATGCTGGACATTGTGGTTGTTGCCCCTCTCTCGCTCTTGTGTGGATGGATGACAACATCCCTGACTTTCTCTCTCTTTCTCAGTGTCTGTGATCTCAGCCAGCACATCTCTCTTTCACTCTTCCTTCTACACTCCCTCTACTCCACTTTCTTGGCAAGATCCTTCGTTCCCACAGCTCAGTCACGTCTCTATCTCTCCCTGTCTGTATCTCTCTCTCTCTTGGTTTCAATCTCTCTTTTTGGCAAAACCCGCCTCACATGATCCATGCATACACGCTCATATCATCCTCACATCTTTTATACTCTGATATACAAGCTGACTTGTTAGCATACTTCAGCCTGTAAACAGTCATCCCAGAACCCCATTATTTCACGTTGAGCCTGATTTGTAGTTTCTGAAATCCTTTTTCTGTGATTATGAATCTCTCAAATGGAAACAGTCGTCCAGACAAACTTACAAAGTTAACTTTTATTAATGGTGTGTGTTAAGGCGTTCAGATCTCTAACACTCAGTATGAACCCTAAGTAGAAATCTTTGATAAATAATTTGTTGTACAACAGACAAGAATCGTGTGTTTTGATGAATACAGGTCTGCTGTTGCTTTTATTTATTTTTAAACAATCGGATTTAAAATTTTCAGTTGATAAAATAAACAGAATAAAAAAGCCATATCAACTGAATAGCAACATGCTGAAAAAAAAAACCTCCCATTTCCTTCAGAAAGTTTTGTTTAGCAAAAAATGTATGATCAAATTTTAGATTTTGGAAATACAATATTGTTCAAATGTTTACATTTATTATCATTTTTTTCATTCAGCAAAAGATGCATTAAATTCATCAAAAGTTACAGTAAAGACATTTAATACACCATATAATTCACCTGGTTCAATGCGACGCAAGGCGCAGCACAAGTGTGTTTGCTAGTTTCAGTCCTGCGCCGTTCGCATTTTCCCGTCCAGCGCCACGTCATTTAATTAGCAAATGCATTTGCGCTCATTTTTGCGCCCAAGGGTGTGCTGGTCTAAAATACAGGTGTGTTCAGGAGCATTACTGTTGCAATACTATTTTAAGGAGCTGAAAATAGACTGTACCATAGACCAGCTCAAACCTGGTCTAAAGTTTTTTCTTTGTTATTTAAAAAGCGTACACACCAAAGTACTAGCGCTGAAAAATCAGCTTCACCTGAATGAATAGCGTTTTAAAAGATATTTAAAAAATAAGTTATTTTAAATTGTAATAACATTTCACAACATTTGTTTATACTGTATTTTTTTTATTTTACTGTGCTTTTTTAAACAGATGCAGCCTTGGGAAGCATAAGAGACTTAAAAAATGTGTGTGTGTGTGTGTGTGTGTGTGTATAACATAAAAACAAGCCTTGACAAGCTGTCAAACTCCAAAAATAATATTAAAGCACCATAAAAATTGTCTCTACAGCTCATAAATGTCAAAATTAAGTAAATTTTTATGGCTTAGAAGACTTAACAAAGAGTAAAACATATGTAGATGGCTTTTTATGGCGTCTGTCACCATTAACTTTCATTGTGTGAAAAAGTGCAGCTTGAACAGCTTGAATCCTTAATATATCTGCTCATAGACTGATCCACTGATAGACATGGCTTTCATCGCTCCCGTGTAAGCGTTCGGTGAAGAGCGTGAAGTGATTATCATTGTAGCCAATCACAGGCAGATCTGTTGAGCGCGTGAACACAATGGCCAATCAGCGCTGTTTGAGAATCCACACAACAGTGCTCACAGTGCTAGCATTTTACCTTCCTGAGGACAGCAAACCCTCTTTTCCGGAGTCCTTCACTCTCTGGTGGCTGCCGAGAGTCACTACACCCTTCCACACTCGGATTTGATCAGAATCACTATTGTGATGCTCTTTCCACCCCAAACACAAATACTGTACAGCATCCATAACTGTCAGCATTTCCATCAGTGTAAATACAGATGGAAGTTTTAGACTCCAGATTGTGGCGACAGTGCTGAAATCACAGAGCACAAACACCCACAGACAGATGTGTGACTTAACACAGAGTAAAACTCACGTGGATGACTTTTTACTTTCAGTGTGTGAAAAAGTGCAGCTGAAACTGGACTCAGTTTTGCATGGATAGTAAATGGATTAGATTACGATAAGGTGTGTGTGTGTGTGTGTGTGTGTGTGTGTGTTTGATGTGTGTTCACAGTAAATGTATAGATTAGACGTTGGCCGTTATCCTCTGAGAGCGACAGACTGCGTCTATCCCTGCCAGCTGCTTGGTTACATATCTCTAATCAGACGAGAAGAGGACAGAACATGAAAGAGATGGGCAGCACGCCAACTTCCTCTCTTTTTCTTTTTTTTCCCCTATCGAGTTTTTCATTTCTCAGCCATACTGTGTGTCCACGTTTCTTTTGCGTTAAAGCTGCTGTGGCGAATGTCTCTATTCCCCCTCCCCGCTCTGCCATCTTTCTGTGCTGTGCCGGGTGTGAAGTTGGCACGGAGCGGGCACAGACGGGCACACAGATGGGCAGTGGACGATGCAGGGCAGATCCCTACACACCTGCTCCTCTTTGGCATGACCCAGGCCAGACAAACTCACACAAAAACACACACAAACACACACACATTCACACACACATGCGTAAACAGAAAACATAGAGATTCTCCATTTGTGTGCCTTAAAGGGAAAGTTCACTCAAAAATAAAACTCTGTGATCATTTACTCACTTATCATTTGCTGCCTTAAATTAAGTTGAATCAAAATGGCTTTACACGTCATTTCAACTTAAAATATGAGTTGAGTTGAATCTCGTATCACTTGAAAAATGAAGCTGAAATTGGATAAATTATTTTGGTTAATTTAAATTAATGGGAAAACATATGCTGTCATGACTTATTTATCATATATATATATATATATATATATATATATATATATATATATATATATATATATATATTAGGGGTGTAACGATACGCGTATTCGTATTGAACCGTTCGGTACGACGCTTTCGGTTCGGTACGCGGTACGCATTATGTATACCGAACGGTTCGTTGGAGTAATTAATTATATTTGAAAAAAAAAAAAAAAGAGAGAGAAAGAAATATAATGATATGCGTTCAACAAGGTAGCCCAATAACCCAAACAACGTAACAGGCAACGCCCCTGACACTCCCGAAGAAGAAAAAAACACCATCTTATATGTTTATGTTAGGCTACTCAGCAGGCGCTCGCTCACTCAGTACACGCTGAAGGCTCGTTGCAAAATAGCCAATGCGTTTAACAGACTAGAAATGAGAAGATCCTCCAATAACCAACAGGTCTGGTGTTTGGGTGCACTTTGGATTCCCTTTAAGCTATAATGGTGATGGCAAGAGAGTGGTGGATAAATAAACAACGGTATGTCGCATCTTCAACATGACAGGGTACACCAGCGGGATTACAAAAAAAACAAAAAAAAAAAACTGCGGGAATATCTGGGATATATGCGTCAGTACTATCTGGGAAAAGACGAAAAAAAGGAGAAACATGCACGCAGCAAACTATCCCTGCAGCATTTAGACACTATAGCTTACAGGGAATCCAACCCAAACACCAGACCTGTTGGTTATTTTAGGATCTTATATTTCTGGTCTGTTAAATGCATTAGACATTTTGCAACGAGCCTTCAGCGCGTGCTGAGTGAGCGAGCGCCTTAGGGGCCGTTCACATATCGTGCCTAAAAACGCGTGGAAAACGCTAAGCGCGTCTTTCTCCTCCTTTCCAAAGCGCTCGGGCAGAAGCGCTCATGAGGCGTCTGTCTTTGCTAAGCAACAATGACGTGCTCTCTCCATGAGACGCGGAAATTTCAGCGAAGGATAAATGGATTTGCAGCTCTAAAAATCGCTTGCAGTAGCTCTGCTACTAAATTTATTTCAAAATTGCAATCCATATACAACTATGATCAGCTGTTCCTTCATCTTGGCTGAGCTCTCAACGTTGTTACGGGAAAGGATGAAGCTGATTGGTTGGTTCTTGTCACATGACCCGCGGTGCGCTTGCGGCATTCTGAAAAGTTGAGATGTTTTTACATTTTGCTGTATCTAAAACGTATCGAACCGAACCGAACCGTGACATCAGTGTATCGTATCGAACCGAACCGTGAATTTTGTGAACCGTTACACCCCTAATATATATATGTATATATATATATATATATATATGTATGTATATATGTATGTATATATGTGTATATATATATATATATGTGTATATGTATATATATATGTGTGTATATATATATATATATATATATATATATATATATATATATATATATATATATATATGTATATGTGTGTATATGTGTGTATATATATATGTATATGTGTGTGTATATATATATATATATATATGTATGTGTATATATATATATATATATATATATATATATATATATAAATATTTAAATTGTTGAATCACAATGAATCGCATTATGCTCAAAACTAATAATGCATTCAAAAGTAGTGTATTTTGAACTTTTTTTCATTTTTAAGTACTACTATGTGAACAAAAGTGCAATAACATTTGTAAACCTTGACCAGAAAACCAGTCTTAAGTCACTGGGGTATACTTTTAGCAATAGCCAAAAATACATTGTATGGATCAAAGTTATAAATTTTTCTTTTATGCCAAAAATCATTAGGATATTAAAAGTATGAGTGTGAATGAGCGTGTGAGTGGTCACTGTTCCTCTTAGTAAGTTCATTTTTATGAGTTACAAAAGCTAATATAGAGTAATACTCATGTGGGTGGCTTTTAATCGTCATTTACTTTCAATGTGTGAAAAAGTGCCTCTTGAACATTGTACTAAATGTCTCTTTTTGAGATCCATGGAAGAAAGAAAGTCATAGGGGTTTGAGGGTAAATAAACAATGACCAAGTTTTCATTTTTAAAATCTCCCTCTAGCATGGTTATGCATATTGTAATCATGTACATGTTTAATATGCAATGTGTGCGACCAGCGATTGCATCAACAGCATGCACACACTCACCCAAACGCATACAAATGCACATACACGTTCACAGACATATCAGCCAGAGGAAACACAAAACACTGCCCAGTTTCCTACTGTAATACCCATGTGCATATGCATACGCATACATGCAAACTCCAAACACACCTGCCACATTACACGTTCACATTTCATATCCGCCCCCCATGAGCATCCACATACATATTAATCTATAAACGCATGTCTGGGGGCTGGGGGGGTCTGGGCCAGGTATAGACCCCTTTTAAAAGCTGCCTGATTTCACTCGCTGCAGGGGCTGCTGGGAAACGCATGGCTGAGGGGGTGTGGGCACAGGATGGAGTGTGCTTTCATAAGATAGGAAATGAATAAATAAGTGCTGGTGGAGGGGGGCAAATACTCAAATAAAGTCCAATAAAAGAGCTCAGAGAACATCTGTGTGGGATCGCCGTGGGGATTAGGAGGGTTTGGAACATTTTAAGCACATTACGGATTAAAAAAAAAGGTCAGAATGTTTAGCAACATACCGATAAACCTCTTAAGCAAAACCCAATTGGAAAAGCTGTGCTGCCTCTTCATTCTGCACCATAGTGTGTGTGTGTGTGTGAGTGTGTGTGTGAGTGTGTACCTAAGGTGTGGAGGCGTGCATTGGGTTTTTGTTTTGTTTTGTTTGTTTTTTTTCTTCAGGGAAATGCATTGCACATTTTCATGCTGCATACTTTTTCTATGTATTTGTCATCATAAGCCATGACGTTTGAATCCAGGGGATCTAATATGACTCTCCAACTAAAACACACACACAGAGAAGTAATGTTTTCTCTTTTTGCATCTTTTGTTTTCTCAAAGATACATTTGGGTCATTTGAAGTTAGTATAATTCAAAATGACCCTTTCTACTTTCCACATTAAGAATCTTTCAAAGGAGATCGGTAAAGAAGTTGAAAGAAGTCTCTTCTGCTCACCAAGGCTGCATTGGCTGCATTTATTTAATAAAAATACAGCAAAAACTGTAAGATTCTGATCATTACAATCATAAAAAAAAAAAACGTAATCATAACGTACAATCGTAGGTGCCGCTTAATTTAAAAAAAAGGATTCTTTGATGAATAGAAAGATTTAAAATAATATTTCTTTGTGATGCCAAGAAGATCTTTAGTGTGTTTCTGTAATGTGTTTTGTGTGTTAATCGAGCGGTTAATCCATCATAAACTATAATTAATCTCATCGCTTAGTAAAAGTCACATCACAAATGGTGCAGGACAAGTTTGTGCCAAAGTTGAATGTTCAGGATTTTTCGTTTTTTCTGCTCACTGACACAAAGCATGATTCTTAAAGTGAAGAATGAAAACCTTTCAGAGATCCTATAGGTCAAGCCTATTTAGTTTACATATACAACAATAAAACAAACCAAAATCATGATTATAATAACACATATTGTTATTATAATGTTTTTGCTCTCACAAGTGCAGTCATTTATGAATATTTGCATGCTAAATTAGTCATTAGATGGCGCCTTTTAAGAAAAGAGTGTGGGAATGATCAACACTTGCTGTTTAGGGATGGTAATAGTTCTAAATACCCTGTCAAACAATGGTTTTTCATTTAAAACTTATTCAAGAAGTGAGTATTATAAAGACACTTTTGTCATGTTAAAAACACTGGCACTGTGTGTGTGCATGTGTGTCGCCCAGTATCTTTGGCATGGTGTGCTCAGGGGTCCTTTGACTGTGTGTGCCGGGAAGATAAGGATTAGCATGAACATTGTTGGATGCAGTAGCTGTGTATGTGTGTGTATGTTTGCGTTTGCATGCTGATAATGGTGATTATTGGACTCCGTAGGCTGGAGTCTGTGCTCTAATAATGGACAGTCTTTCCTTTGTGTGTTTGAGTTTTGATGATCTGGCCCCCTGCTCATCTGCGTTTTGTCTGAGCCCAATGGCGCGGCTTCTCTCATTAACTTGCGTCCAGTTCTGCATAGTGAGCTTCACTAATGTCCCATGTAATTGGATTGGAGGTCATCTGAGACGTCTCCTTAATCTGCGCTTCATACATCCACACCATTAGAGGGCGCTGATCAATACGAATTGTAGATATTTTGAATTCATAGAATCCATTGGTTATTAAAATTAACTAAATGGAATAATTTGTCTGAATAGAATTCTATTCACAGTCTAGAATGCAATCAGATTGGATCAGTTACGGCCTGCACATGGCTACCAGAATCAGGTTTGAAGAATTTGTTCACGAAAGTTAAAAAAAAACTGAAAATAAAATGTAAAATGTTACATGACAGAATTTCTTTTTTTAAAGCCCTTTTTTAAATATACTTTTATATCATCTAGACAGAGCATTTCTCATTTTTTGTTTAACTTGATGTACTACTACTACTAATAATAATATATTATAAATGATTAAAAACTGTAGACTTTTTTTTTTTTTTTTACTTTTTTTACTTTAAAATGAAAATGAAAAATATAAAAATTAAAACTAATTAAAAATATGAATAAAAACGAATACATCTCAGTCACACTTACATAACACTGGCTAATACCATTCATTCATTCATTAATTCGTTCATTCATTTAGGTCATTGTGGCCATGACATTATGGTAATTTCAAAGGTTGGTTGGTTGGTTATTTGTTTGTTTGTTTTTTATTCATTCTGATTTAATATCATAATTACATAAATCTGTTTAGGATTTAATCAGATTTTTAGGTGGACTAAGGTAAAAAGCCCCCTTAAATCATTAAAAAAACTGTGTTACCATCACTACATCATGGTATCACTAAAGTTAGTCTCAGCCTCAGACGTCATGCTTATGGACATCTGATGCATACGGCACACAAAACTGGAAACGGTTCGGGAGTTTCAAAGTCGTCATCGGATTGGATGAATTATACAGGATTTCTGAGAGACGTGTGCGCACGTTCTTTAACATTCCACCTGGAAACAAAGATGCCTTGGCACCAAATCCTCTCATGTTAGAATAAAGCCATCATGTTTACAGCTGTGATGACAAGCGCGTATCAGGATTAGCTAAATTCTTTTCTTTTTTTAAGTATGTGAAATATTTAAAGTTTGCAGGATAGAATCTTTAAAATGCGTCTGAGAGTTTTACACACAGTCTGTTATTGTAGGGACATTTCCATGCCCCTAAACATGACGCAGCAAAAAACGAAAAGTGATTGGTTGCTTTATCTGTCAGTAATATGGCCTCTTGGGCAGTCCTTGCCATTCAAAGCGGCCAAGGTTTCCAGACCTTCTGATGTCGGTCTGAAGGTATAGCTACGCGAGGCCACACTATGCTCATTTTTGTATACTAATATGATATGTAACACTTAAAATGAGATTGCATTTGACTAAAGCCTTTACCTGCAGTTAGAGTTGAATAAAGCACATTTACTTACAAGCCCACAGTATCAGCTACATGTGCTTCTGCGGGAAAAAAAAAATTGTGGCGGCTGTTGATACCCCCCCCCCCCCCCCCAATTAGCAATTTAAGACAAGTAGCTGAAAATAACCTACATTTGCAAGGCTTTTAGCGTATAGCGCGTTGGTGGAGAGGTTTTCTCTCTCTGAGAGGAGTGCGTCTGTGTGTGGGTGCTTTTGTAAGCTAGCTGGAATGCTCTAGTACCGCCAATGCTAAGATGGCTGCCAAGCGTTAAGATGGCTGCCAGGACTCCATACAACAGCACCAGCAAGTGAACGAGGGGGTGCGAGAGAGAGAAAAGAAGGAAAGAGGGGGCTGTCGTGTTCATTTTTTCCTTCAAAACGTATAGTGTAGGTTTTTAAAACCACATTCTGCTGCGGCACATAATTAGCGGTGCATGCTAAGGCCAAACAGCACTACTGCTAAATTTCAAGGCAAATCTAGAGACCAGAATATCACAGAAGTGTGGACTGTTTTGACTTGGGCTTGTAAGCGAATATCCAGAACCCTCCTAGCAACTAGCAAACATGCTAAAAAACACTAAGTATGATTGGCTAAAGAGATGAAACATTCATCAATAATCACAGCAGGCTGAACGGGAAGGGCAAAGTAACTAAGTGACTTTCCTCTTAAAGTCTATAGTTAATCAAAACCTCAGTGCATATAGAAAAAATGGGTTAGTGAGTCTCAGCCAATTCAAACAGCCGCATGGGTCTGGTCTTGCTCCAAGATCGCTATACTTTCTAAGATAAAAGGCCTAAGGAGACATTGTCCAAACAACTCGATGGCTGCGGACCAGCCTTTTTCTACATCTTATGAGCTATACTGCAGAGTTGGGTTTCACCAGGCTGCTCTCGGATGTATATTTTGCAGATTTATAGATTTTAGATTAGCAGCACAACTTCAAGCCTAAAATGGACAACAGTGACATCAAACCACAAAGCTGCGTTTTTTCATTGGACCCGACTGATCAAGTCCAGTTGTGTTTAACACACCTGGGGTCTACATTGCCGGAATAAAGATAATGTTTCATGGTCGAAAGACTTCTTTGTGGTTTATGTGTAGATATTGATATTTTTATAATAAAATTATAGATTATAATCTTTGTTTATCGACCAAGGCAGAATTTGATTCTGAAATCCGTGTAATTCGAGGTGTTACTCAAATCTGTTTTGTTTAATACTTAAAGCTAAACATTTGTTCACTAACCAACCCAAAGTATGAATCATAGTAATGTTAATCTGTTATCAAATTTACAACAGCATTAATTAAGATTATTATTATTTTTTTAAATGAATACTTTAAGCAATGGTGCATTTATTTGATCAAAAGTGACAGTCAAAAATGTTTAATGTTACAAAAGATTTATATTTCAAATAAAAGATGTTCTTTTGAACGTTCCATTCACCAAATAATCCTGAACAACTGTGTCTCAGTTTCACAACTTTGATGATGAAGATTTTTTTGAGCAGCAAATCAAAATATTTTAATAATTTCTGAAGGATCAAATGACCTTGAAGACTGGGGTAATGATGCTGAAAATTTAAGTTTGCATTGCAGAAATGAATTACATTTTAAGATATTTAAAAATAGAAAGCAGTTATTTTAATTAGTGATAATGTTTTTTTTTCAATTAATACAGCTTTGGTTAGCATAAGAGACTTATTATTATAAATTATTTTTTAAAAATAAGTCAGATACCAATTAATAACATCAGATTTCAGATATAAAGGTTTCAATTTAGTAACATCATGTAAATGATTCAGAACCGGAGCACATTTTGCATGTCTTATTTCCAGCTGTGTCGTCTCAGCGCTACAGTGAATATGTGCTGGCAGAGAATCTATAGAATGTTCTACATCTGCTAATTGATTCAGGCACCTTTGGACTGAACCCAGCCGTCCCATGTTTAATCTGCTCTCTTTTTCCCTCTCCTGTCTTTCTCTCTCTCTCTCTCTCTCTGTTTCTTTGTCGTCTTTGCAGAATCTGGACAGTCGGATAACTCCAACCAACAAGGAGAAGCAGACATCAAGCCTCCGCCCAATGGTGGGTCAAGCAAAATGAAAATCACACACACTCTCACAACTACACACTCAAAGATTCTAAAATGCCATTCAGCCCAGAAATTAAAGTCTTCATTTACTCAAATTCATTTTAATTTAAAATAAATGTGCCTTGATGAACCAAGAAGGAGTTCTTGGTTTCCCAAAGAACTGTTTATTAAGATGCTTATAATAATACACTATAAAAATTCTACCTCCATTTCGACAGACAAACTCTGTTTTTGAAATATCTCCATATAACCTTTTCAGTTTGCTAAGTTTGCTCCCTTTGAGTCGTTTTTGAGTGAAGAACCATCTAAAGAACCTTTTTCCACTCCAAATAACTTTTTTTTTTTTCCAATGGAAATGATCTTTATGGAACCATGGTGGAATTCCACAAAATTCCACATTCCACAAAAGGTTCTTCAGATTCTTGAAATGTTCTTCAGAAGAAAAGAAAGGTTCTTTTAAGAACTTTTAACTGAGAGCTTCTTTGGGAACTAAAAATTGAACTTTTGGAACTTTCTATTTTGGATATGTTCTTTATTGCCATTTTGGTTTCATGAAAAGCCTTTCCATTGCACAAAATATTTTTATAGTGGAAGAAGGTTCTTTAGGGGATGTTCTTTACACTAAAAAAAGGTTCTTTTAAGAATTGCTTACTGAACTGTTGAACTAAAAATGGTTCTTCTGCACTGCAAATTCATTATTCATGCTTTCTACAAGCTTCTTTCTTTGCTGAACCTTAAACTCTGCAGAAACTATTGAAGCGCCCTTATTGTTTAAGAAGTAGTCCACTTAAATCCTCAGTAGAATTGCATCTGAAGTTGTCAGTAAAGGCTGCGCGCGCGTAAGCTCTGGTTAGCAGTGGTGGAAACGTTGTGATGAAATCCCAGCGCTACACAATCAACCCGTCAGCCATTATTTTCCTTTCCGCCTGCCAGTCAGCAGATGGATCTGTGGGAGAGCCGCACTCTCCCTGGACCTCCATACACACAAATACAGCCCGATTGATACTGTAAGCCGCCTTATTTACCATAATAATGTCCCATGCACACCAACACGGAGAGTGCGCGAAAGCCATTTCCATCTGAGTTTATTATAGTAAAATGTTTCTATCCTGGCTGTCACGGAGAATGGCGAAATGCTCATAAATCACTCCATGATTGGCTGATGGGAACCACATGGCTGCGGCGCTGGTGACACTGAGCTCATGTGCTGGCCTCGCTGCGGTTAACCAGCACACACACACACACACACGCTGACCTCAGCCAGCACTACAGATGGGTGTGGAAGCATGCCTCATTCACCCTTTTTGCCCCCACACACAAAAGTACATATTGAAAGCCCATATGCACAGCGAAAGCAAACAGGTTTGTATATATGTATGCAGCTACACACACACTCACACACTTAAGTATGACATAAAGCATTTTAGTGTCCTCATTAAGTTTCAGCTGAGATTGGAGCTGGTTTGGAGTTAACCATAAGTACGGGGTAGCCTGTTATTCCTTCGAGACGGAGAACATATGCCAACTGAAGACTGTAATTATATGCTCTCTGCCTTTTTATGACAATTGAGTCCAGTTTATTTTGTGTGTGCGTGTGTTTGACAGGTGCAGAGAAGTAAATATGAGGATTTTTTTTTTTTCAGTATAATTTGTCGGTGTAGTGTGTGTTCATTTCTGGCCTCTCTTTCTCTCCAGGGCACTTGAGTTTCCAGGACTGCTTCGTGACGTCAGGCGTATGGAACGTGGCGGAGTTGGTCCGTGTGTCACAGAGTAAGTCACATGAGCAGCGTCTTTCTGAACAATCACCGAAAATACTAAAAAGGCTTTTCTTATTATTATAATCCTAAAAAATTATATCAGGAACACAAATAAAAAGCCCCAAAAAGCCTACAAATAAAACAATATGAAAATATTGCTGTATTTTCAGCATCATTCCTCCAGTCTTCAGTGTCACATGATCCTTCAGAAATCAGTCTAATATGCTGATTTATCAATGTTGAAAACAGTTTTGCTGTTTCATTTTGTTGTGGAAACTATTGTACAGTTTGTTACAGGATTCTTCGATGAATAAAAAGTTCAAAAGAACTTTCAAAATAATTTATTTGCAATATAAATCCTTTGTTACATCATACATTTCTTTACTGTCACTTTTGATCAATTCAATGCATCTTTGTTGAATAAAGGTATTACTGCTTTATATATAAAACACACTCCTTTTATTCCAAAAAAAAAAAAAGATTATAATAACTAAAAAGACTTATGAACTTGTGGTATTGGAGAACCTTCAATGATTTCTGTTATACTTAAATCTGACATGAAGAAATGTTTTATTATGTTGTCATGAGAACAGAGATGGATGATGGGATTGATTAATCTGACTTCTCTCTGTCTGTATCTAATTCAGCACCAGTTGCCACAGCAACCGGACCCAACTTCTCTCTGGCCGACCTCGACAGTCCAGGATATTACAACATCAACCTGGGTCGCCGCTCTATTACGTCTACGCCATCGACCAGGTACACACACACACACACACACACACACACACACACACACAGCTCACTTTCCTTTCATTCTATGCCAGGAGGTGTTTTTTTGTTTTACATTTTTTGATGCCAAATGAATCTGGGCTTCCTACTAAAATGTAAATATCAAATAATAAAATATAATTGACGTATATAATTCTGGTAAATTTCATGGTTTCTTATCATTCTTTAGAAAGCAAAATGAAACCATAATAATGTCAAAATATGTACTATTTTTTATTTTCTGTTATTATTTAATTGTATTTAATTTCAATTTTTCTATGGACCTGCTAGCCATCTTTTCCATCCCCAGATTGAAAACCCTCTTCTCTCAAGCAATTTTAACTTTGTCTGTTGTTTCCTATAGTTCATTATCAGGTGCATTTCTTTCTTTTTTTTCTTTTATGAAAGATTTTTTTTCCTAAAATCTATTTAATACATTTGCATATGCATAATTAGATTTTTTTCAAAACTAATAAACTTTCATGTCTTCAAACAGCTATACAATCAATCTGTCTCTAGTTTAGTAGTTTAATGCATGTTGGTAGCACTCACACGTTCTTGCTTTCCTCTTTCTCTGTATATATTTCTGTCTATCTTTTTCCCTACCCTTTTGCTTTCCTCTTTGTAAATATTTCTGTCTATCTATTTTCTCTGCCTGTCACCTGTTTGATTGCTGTCCTTTTTGTCTCTTCACCTCTCTGTTCTCTTGTCCCTTCTCTCTTGTCTTGTCGTCGTGTTTCTAACGCTGCAGGACTGAGATGGAGTTGTATGCCTGTCTCCCGCGGAGGTACTCCACACTTCCTGTCGTCTGATTCACTTTTAGCTCTGCTGTCTTTGCTCATCTAATGTCTCATTCTGCTAAGATAAACATGTGTTCTTGAAACTGAGGATTTTGAGTGGACTGTTTTAAAGCAAATTTCTATTGCAATGTTTTTATAGAGTAATAATTTGTATTTAAAGGAATCATTTTAGACAAAAATGTAAATGGTCTTTAAATGTACTCAGGCCATCCAAGATGTAGATGAGTTTGTTTCTTCATCTGAACAGATTTTGAGAAATGTAGCATCACTCGCACACCAATGTATCCTCTGCAGTGAATGGGTGCCGTCAGAATGAGAGTCCAAACAGATATAAATATCACAATAATACACAAATAATCCACACCACTCAATCCACATGTTTGTAAGACAAACAATTTTGGTCAGATATTTTGAGAGATTTTCAGATTTTTTGGCCAGAAGTGACAAAGATGGACTTTTCTCTTTCAAACAAGCAGCTTCTCACTTCACAACATGTTAGATGATGGACTGGAGTGGTGTGGATTACTTGTGGATTATTGTGATGTTTTTATCAGCTGTTTAGACTCTCATTCTGACGGCACCCATTCACTGCAGAGCATATCTGTTCTGATTAAGAAACAAACCCATCTACATCTTGGATGGCCTGAGGGTGAGTAAATATTCAGCAAATGTTTGGGTACACTGTTGCTTTGAAACATTCCCATTTTGAGGTCAAGAAAACAGTCTAGAAAAGTTCAAATCAAGTTCACTACTATCTAAATAACTTTGTATCATTACTATGTGGGAATTTTCAGCTGTTTCTCAGTACACAACATGCAAACCTTCTAGCTATCACATTAAGTTAAACCCCCTAACCTTCTCTCTTCTCTTCTGTTTCAGCTCCAACAAGCGTAAATCCATTGATGACAGTGAGATGGAGAGCCCAGTGGACGATGTCTTCTATTCGGGCCGTTCTCCTGCCCCGGGAGCGTCCCAGCCCAGCGGCTGGCCCAATGATGTTGATGCAGGTACAGCCACTTTACCCAGCAGCCCTCTGGCTCTTCACTCACTCTGCTTGACCTCCTCTCACCTAGACCAGTGCTGTTGAAAAAGATATTTGTTTATAAATCTACATAACGCAATCATAAATTGCATGATTATCCCTCAAAGGCTTGTTTTTTTTGTTTTTGTCAAAAGAAATATGTGAACCTCTGAACCTATCAGATCCAATTGTGACTCATGTTTGAGTCGTTTGTGGACACAAGGGCTGTGTGAAGGGCCAGACTTTTCCTTCATTTTATCCATTAACCCATAAATCTCTCTCTTTTGCTTGCTCTCTGTGCTTGCCCACCATCTTCTCATACCTCAGTAGACTGCAAAAATATTGAATAGTCTTACGATTGGACAGCTAGAATCATGTGCGTGTTAAATGATCTGTTAGCTGGATTTGTTTGGGGCTCACAGCTGACAAAACTCTAAAAAGCACTTAAAATCACTCTTAATTCATGCATGCATGTGATGATCGTCACATAATTTATATGTAATGTTTTATAGTTTACACTGAAATGTTATTTATAAAAGATAGAATGCAAATGTAAACTATTTTTTCACTTGTATACTACTTAGTATGTGTAGTATGCAGATTGACACTCATTTTTAGCTTGCATACTAAGTATGTTTAGTATGTCAGTTGTAACTCCTGATTATCGCTTGCATAGTAGTATGGATAGTATTGAATCAACACTTATTTTTCACTTACATACTACTTAATATCCATGGTATGCCAGTTGTGACACTCATTTTTATATTGCAAATACTTAGTATGGACAGTATGTGAATTGTGATGCAGCCAATGCTCATTTGATATTCTGCCACCTCGACTGTTTTAGTGCACTTAGCATGTGTTGATTCTGGTAGACAGTAAGCAATAATGTCTTAGACCTCATGCATATGATGTTTTCTAAAGTGTAAATAGTGATTATGTCTTAGTAATGTTTCAACAGTGATCCCAATTTTTCTGATTTCTCCAATATACCTCAGTCTCTCCCTCTCTCTGTTATTGTTAACTCTATGCTTTTCCCCTGTTTGGGTTTTCAGTGCAGCACCATTTGGCCAGTATGCAGGAGAGGAAGATAAAACACGAAAACGATGGCGTGCAGTTTCCTTACCATGGTTAGACCACATTACCCTCATATTATAATGAAATGTCTCTTATCTCTGTCTGTCTTTCAACCTCTCTGCTGCATCACACATCCCAGCTCTTCTCTCTGATTTGCTGATTTTCCGGTGCTCGGAGGTGGCGTGTGTTTTGAGGCCTGTGAATGTGCTTTCATTTTGTTTTGTATGTCAGAGGTCTCTCCGTACATCCATTGCTTGTGTTAGATTGTGATATAGGATCCCTTTGGACCGAAGCTGAAGTCCAAATCCTGATTTCCACAGTATTCCCAAACATAAACACTTACAGACATGGCTATTGTGTTGCCTTACCAGATATTGTTTTTGTTTGTTTCTTCTTCATGCAGGATTTATTGTAATTAGTGTGTGCATAAAGGGCTTTACATGCTATAAGCAATATCTCAGCTGTTTATTCAGCACGCTTTTGAGATTTTAAACCAGTATATGCTGTAATGTCTGAAATATACTCAACTAAATACAAACACAAGCTCAATTTCACGCCTCGTTGCATTCCACAAATTGTTAGAACGCAATTCATAGCATGGCACCGCAGATACTGTACGTCTCTTACAGTCAGTTGTCTTTTTTAGCTCAGCTATTGTCATTCCAGCATAACGTTTTAAGAGAATCTTGCTAGTTTAACTGTTGACATTTTTATTCACTTTCCTAATAGATTTTCCTAGTCTTTTTGTACAAAATGTGTCAACGCACAGTATTCCAACTATCCAATTATTTACCACTGGTAAATGAATAAAGACCTGCTTACATTTTGTTTCCTCCCTGAACATCCTGTTTCGCTCTGAAATCCATCAGACCGGGCGTTTCACATTGACTCTGATGGCACAGACATTTGATGGTAAAACTATCACCCCCTCAGGTATGCAAAAATGGATTATGACGGAATAGCGACAGTAATGTAAGAATGCATGCTGTGTGTTTACAACGGCAACTTGTGTACTTTTAAAGGATACGTTTCAGGCCCGAGGGTCCGCCTACATCTAATCACATTCACTGCCGCCCACGTCATGATCAACACACAGTCACACAGATCTTAATCTAGGGAAACATGGGTAAATCCCACCAAAAAAATGCCAGCATGCTCAGGTGCTCCTGATGTCATGGGAATACACAACAAACACACACATATTTACACCCACCCCTGTACACACACACACACACACACACACAGTCTGTGGCGCACCAGAGCTCTGCTCCAGATGGCTCCTCCATGTGTCGACAGCGTTGGGAGCTACGAGGTTACAGAAGACATCTGTTACGCAGATGAAGGCGCTGGTGGCGCTCCGAGCATGTGTGTGTGTGTGTGTGTGTGAGTGTGAACCGCGCTACTCTCTAAAGGTGATTCACCACCTGAATGAGGCTCTGGCAACGCTGCAAGGTGACGGTGTCATTTATCATTAAATCCGGTGTCACCCGTAGTACACCAGCAGCCTGTGAACCCACTCGCGTTTCATTCATACGCCCCGATCGCTTTCTCTCGCTCTGGGATGACACAAATATCATCCCCTCCTATCTTTCATTCTCCTGCACTCTCTGTCACCTTGTTAGACTGCACCACTTTGTCTGTAAACATCTGTTTGTGATGGTTTTGCTGACGTTGAGAGGGTCAGGCAGTGAACAGGGCTCCCACAGGCATGGACAACCATAGAAAATTACCGAAATTAATTCAAAAGTTGATTGATTAAAGTAATGCAACTTTCCATTGTAATTTTAACCGATTTAAAAATATTTTAAAATAAGTACATTTATTTGACAAGCAGTCTTTTTAATATTTTTAGTCTTTTTGAGTAAATTTCAGAAAATTATTTACAAAATTAATTGATTACAAAAGTTAAGGAAGTTTCCATTGTGTGTGTTTGTATATGCGCATATATATATATATATATAAAGCTATTAAGTTATATGTTATATATAATATATTTTTAAAAACATTTAATTGGCAGGAAATTTGTCTTTTTGAGTGTAAAATTATTTAGGGAAAATTGATTGACCACAGTAGTCATAAATAAATATATATATATATATATATATATATATATATATATATATATATATATATATATATATATATATATATATATATATATATATATATATATATATATATATATATATTAAATGCACAAATATTTAATTGACAAGTAATCTATTTTTAGAGTAGAATTAATGAAAAGTATTTTTTGACAATCAGTCATGATTTCAGTAGTGTATATTCAATGATTTTTATTAAAAGGTTTAAACTGTTTAATCGGCATAAATCAACTGAAAAAGCTCAAAAGCAAAAGACCCGAGAACGTGAGTGTGTCAATACTGTAAGTTCATGGTAAAGCTGATTTGTACTTGGATTTGTGTCTTGTGGAGGTGGGACTTTCTGATGGTTGGACAGTGAATGTGTGTGTCTGATTAAGAGAGTGTGTGTAGTGTGAGGCGGTATATTTGGCGTTTTTTGACAAGGGAGGTCAAGGGAGCGTTTGACTGGCTGCCAGTCTGCCTGAGCATCGGGACACCGAGAAATAACACACAACCTATGATTTTACACACACACACACACACACACGCACACACACACACACACACACACAGGCTAATGTGCAGGCAAAGTCATGGAAACTGTCAGCTGCAACTCTGATGTTTTGATGTAGCTACATCCTCTCTTATCTTATAATATTATTAATATTTAATACACATTTTGTGTGTGTGTGTGTGTATATAATTTGCCCATCCTTGCACTTTAAAATGGACTAAAAAAAGAAATATATTTTTTATAAGAAATGTATTTTTATCTATGATTTGCAATTAAGTTGTCATATATCATTCTTTTTTATTTTTTTATTTAACTATTTCAGGGAGGCGAATATTTGTTCAAAAGTGACATTAGCATAATAAGCAGATTTGTGGCTTCCTCACACGGCTCTTTAAAATCTTAAATTGGCTTTTTAAATCACCACTTAGGATAATTGTTCCCAAAACCAGCCACAGGATTTGATGGTGAACTCCTTTTTTCCTTCCTCTCCGAGTCCTGACATGTTTGGCTGTGTTTCTGGGTCACTGGGTGAGCCTGGCGTATATTTCTGCCAAACTCAGGACAGCTGAAGCTAGCAGCCCTGCGGCCTCAGTTTGACGTTTATAGGATCAGGACGACACATTAATGTGGCGTTATATATGAGAAGACCAAACCATCACATACTTTCTCCCTTCATTTCCCTCATCATTCTCACATCACGTTTCCCCCCCGTCCTCCTGGTTTTGGCGTGAGCGTTCGGACCTGCCACTGGAACAGAAGCGCTTGTGTTTGACTGTTTCCCTCAGCTCTGAAAAGTCAAGTGAAAGCCTCTGGTTTGGTTCCCCAAGTGAAGTTTAAGAGTGTTTGTATGTCAGAGTCTGTACACAGCTAGCATTTACGTGTGTTTACTCATTAGCATTTGGTTTGTGAAGACGTGTCGTCCTGTTCGTTTGGCATCACTAATGCGGTTTCTTAGGTATATTGAAATTCTGGAGTCAATCTGAACACATTCACATAAAATAGACAAGTTATTAAACTAAATATGTTTGCTCTGTGATGTTCGGTTTTAGCAGACTTTATTTAGTTTGTTTTGCATTACCACGCTCTCGAGTGTTTGTATAGTATGTTTTTTGTTTGTTTTTATTGTTTGCTTATTGGCTCGTCTTCTGTAAACTGATTGTCTTTGCTGAACAGTAGAAACTTGTTAAAGACGTGTAGTGCTGAACAACCCATCGCTTCAAACTAATGGAAGCAAAATCAGCTGGAAATGATGTAGGTTTTGCTTATAGTCTTGGTTTTACATGGCTCAACATGTTTCTCACTGTTGTGTAAATTGTGAATGTTTTTTTTTTTTTTTTCTTAACTAATGGCAGAACTATTTTGTTGTGGATTTAAAGACGATATATATTTTTTCAATATATTTTTAAGGTAGTGGAGGACCAGTAGGGTTTTTAACAGCCGGTGTTGATATCTAGTGAACAAGGTGGCAGATGAATTAAATAATACTGGTCTTTGTCTATGAAATAGTTTTTTTGTTAAATTAAGTGGGACGACAATAACGTTTTAAAACATTGTGTACAGTATTTAGAGAGAAACAAGGGAAGTGAGCACTAAAATAAGACATTAGTCGATACATAAAGCACTTAATCTATACTACAGTTCAAAGGTTTGGAATCAGTAAGATTTTTATTTTTTGAAAGAATATTTATACTTTAATTTGTCATTTAACACTGGAATAATGATGTTGAAAATTCAGCTTTCCATCATAGGAATAAATTGCATTTTAAAATATATTTTAATAGAAAAGTTCTGATATATCACTAGTAGTTTTTATATATATATATATATATTTATATATATATATATATATCCTGGAAAATTGACAACGTCACTGTAAAAACGGTGAGAAATGGTGGCAAAATCCCGACTTTCATGCTTTGATACTGTACTCTTTACTCTGAGATTTGGTGATTTGAATGAGACAGACAGACAGACTGACTGACATGAGTTACTATGAGATCTGCTGTCACAGCCTCTATTTTCCCACTTACAGCTGCATAAAGACCCTCCCCGGCCCTGTCCCGACCCCTGTCCCGACCCCGTCCTACTCTTTCCTGCACTCCACTGCTTCAAAGCAAAGCTCGCACCCTGGACCTGTCGGCACTGAATAAACACAGCTCTTGTTTTCCAGTATGATTATATTAACATCCTTAAAACAAGATGCATTTACTTGAATCAAACATTATTAAAAAAATCTTATTAACATTACATTACAAGTTAATGCATAATATATATTTTTGACAGTGGGGTAAGAAAAATACATTTATTTTCCTTTTCTATTTAAGTTTATTTTTCTCCCTCATTGGCAAATACTTATTATTAAATGTGTTTTTACTGGAAAACAAGGAAAAATTACTGCAGTGTGACTGGCTTCTCTATATTTCACAGGAAACAAAAAAGCCCTAACATTGTCTTACCTATGGATTAAAAGATCATTTTTAGTATCATTATCAGCAAATTTGTAGTATTTTAGAAGCTGAGATGGATAAGATCATTTTTTTAGATGAAGCTCAAGTAGCAAAAACCCTGTTTGATTAAATCCACATCTCTGTTCTGCCATTTTGTTGATCCCATTTTTACCAGGACTCTCGTCGCCTGGTTCTCTTAAGAAGTCGGGGAAATTCGATTTCAGCGCTCTGTCCAGCCATACGAGGTCTGCACGCATGCCGTTCACCCATCACCCGCTGCCCATGCTGGCAGGTGTGAGACCAGGTGAGAGCTCAGAGCCCCAAACCCACCCCACCTCCCACATCCTTCCCCTTCCTGTCCTGCTCCCTCACGCCCCCTGGTGGGGTCGGATGTGGTGACGTTTTGGGGAGAGGCGAGGTCGTGTTTACACCATGGTTGGGTCAGGGTGAAGGCATTGGCCATTCGTCCCCCACCCCTCACCCTCTTTCTCCTCTACACCGAGGATGATTTGTCTTTTTTGTCTGTCTGTTTGTCACTGTGATTGGTTGGTGATTGGTCTCTCCATTTCCAAATTTCATTCTCCCCCCTCTAGAGGTGTCTTTTCACTGCCTCATAAGATGTTATTATAAATGCTGTACAGCAATGATCAAAGCACAAATCCACTCTCCTCACTCCACTCACAGGATTGGAAAACTGCTTTTTCAAATATGTTCTGAAGTATTTTATCATCTATTATTGATTAAACAAGATGAAAGAGAAGCAAACATTGTAAATTTGCTGAAATTAGAAACCACATTTTTTTGTCATCCCATCAATGGTGCCTATTTTTTTTTTTTTTTATTTTATAAAATTGTGTATTTTTGCAGTAGTAGTAGTAGATTTTTTAGATGAATACACACTAATTTACCAATTATTCATTATTTCTTTTCGGAGAGCCATTTATAACTTGATAATATGATAACCAGCCCCACCAACTGACTGATAGATAGATAGATAGATAGATAGATAGATAGATAGATAGATAGATACGCTCAGATGAATTGCTGGTGATGTTCTGCGATGCACTCTCGTGGTGTGGGCATGTGTTGTTGTGGAGTCACTCCTGGTGGGAGGGGGTCTTTGGTGGCGGTAGTTTGCAGTGCCATTTGCCTCCTCCTTGAAGTCTTGGCTCCATCCCATTCCCTAATGGGATTAAAGGATGGATGATGAAAGCGAGAAAGAAATGGAGGAAGAGGAGGGAACAGCAGTCTGCCTGGCAGAGAGGGTGAAAAGCAGGGCTTTGGCTGGGAGCGCAGTGCTGTCTGGGTTACATGCAGGCTCTGGAAGTTGGCAGACTGTCCCGGGCAGCTGGGGGCCCTGCTTGGCTGGAGGGGACAAGACCCCTCACCCCTCCACTCGCTGGTCGGGAGATGGTCGTATGTTATTCTTCATGCAAATGAGAGCGTGTCATGACTTATCAAGAACTACTGCAGTTTGTTCACGTTATGTTTGTGCTGATACAAAAATGCATTTTTTCCCCATTGCACATGCTTTAAATTTATTTAGTTTATCTGTGCATTCATACCATTTCCTACAGTTCAATTAATGTCTAAGCTGTCGTCTATATCTGCAACCAAAGTTCAACTTGAAGCAATCTCTTGCTCATTTATGGTCAAAACCTAGTTGGCATATTTGTCAATGTAAAGAGTTTACGGAAATTTGTATTAAAAATCGTCACATCCTTGATTAAATATTATGATAATCACAATTAAGAGAGCATGTTTTCACTTGGAGAGCGTGTTTGTGTCTGTCTACATCATTTTGAGCTTGTGAGAAATTAAGAGTGGGAATGAAAGAGATCACAGAAAGAGATAAGTATACAGTATGTGACCTCGCTGGGGTATATGTTTAGCAATAGCCCCCCCAAAAAAAAAAAAAACATTGTATGGGTCATAATTATAGATTTTTCTTTCATGCCAAAAATCATTAGGATATAAAGTAAAGATCATGTTCCATGAAGATATTTTGTACAATTCCTGCCGTAAATATCAAAACTTAATTTTTGTTGAGTAATATGCATTGCTAAGAATTATTTGGACAAATTTAAAGGTGATTTTCTCAGTATTTAGATTTTTTTGCATCCTCAGATTCCAGATTTTCAAATAGTTGTATCTCAGCCATTCTGTATATTGTCCGATCATGGACATCAATGGAAAGCTTATTTATTCAGCTTTCAGATGATGTATAAATATCAATTTCTGCAAATTGACACTTAAGACTGGTTCTGTGGTCCAGGGTCACATATATAATATATATTTTAAATGTACATAAATATATATAATTTATTAATACTTGTTGCATTTTTTGTAATGCTTTGTTTGGTTTCACACATTTATTGCACATTTATTGTTTTTATATTAAGCTAACAATAATTACTTCAAAGTAAAATCTTAACCCAAATCCTAACCACTAAAATAAAACTTTCATAAATTCAAATTTTATATATTTATAAATCATTTTTATCCATGAGAATGTCCCGTAGGATCAATCAGTGGAGGTTTTGTCAGGTTTGGCTCTGTTTTGGGAACAGCTTTGTCTCTAATTGTTGTAAACACACACACACACACACACACACACACACACACACACACACACACACACACACACACAATTTTCCTGAATTGATTACCATCACTTCCATCTCATGTCATTTATTGTATCCTTGTGTGTCAGTCTCTGTCATTACTGATCTACTGCTAGCACTTATCCTAACACAGTATGCATCACTGACTTCTCTCTCTGTGTGTATCTGTCTGTCAGCAGGAAGTCCCCGTGCCTCAGCTTCCTCCCTGCACTTCCCCTCACCCTCCATCATACAGCAGTCCAGCCCATACTTCACCCATCCCACCATCCGATACCACCACCACCCGGGACAGGACCCGCTCAAGGAGTTTGTGCAGTTTGTGTGCTCCGACGGATCAGGCCAGGCTAGTGGTCAGGTAAGAGGAAGTGACCTCACTGGGGAGTGATGATCTGAGACATTGGGGTCAGTTAATTGCTTGTGTACGTCATTTGCTTTGCTGTACATATTGCAAAAAATGTTTACTGTTTTATCCAGATGTTCTCTGGTTGGTTTATAGTGAATACTGGGAATGGCAAACTGTATCCCACAATGCAGTGTTCATCCTTCAGGAATCTTTACACTAGTATTCCATTTAGAATGTAGCCTTGTCACATTCTGCTGAATAAACATTTATCATTGCTCGCTGCATACTGTTTCAAATACTATTTGTTAAATGATTGGGAAATACAGGGTATATACTGTACAGTATGCCATTGTTTTAAGAAAATAAATTATGAAAATTAAATTTTATCCATCCTTTAAAACCTAATGTTGATGAAACAAAACTAAGAGGAGATATTTAGCAAACACATTGTCCCCATTCAACCAAAGCCACAACTATAAAATAAACTTTTATTTTATCTTTTCTCTGTAAAACTAATCTTATCAAGCATTTTAAGGAACCTAAGCTTGAGCTCACCATTGTGAAGACAACTGTTGCATTTAACAAAGCTAAGATTGCAGTTTTGCTGTTAGCGAGTATCCAAAAACACATTAAAGGGGTCATGAACTGGCTTTTGTATTATTATTTTATATTGTTGTCTGAGGTCTGCTTATGACGTTCACATGGTTTTTACATTCAAAATCATCAAAATCAGTAAGTAATAGGATATTTTCTACCCTGGTTTTGAGGCCTGCTTGAGAAACACTGGGTTTTTATGGGCGTCCCGCATTGAAGAAGTGGAAGTAAACACCCACTGCTCTGATTGGATAACAGTTTTTGCATAGTTAATAACTTTGTCTGTGTCTGTTTGACAAGCTACGTCCTTTGAAAAAGCATTGCTTTTTAATCTGTCTCTCTGCAAACCCAGTGTCAAATGAACTATTACGTCATTCATAGGCACTCTCCAGGATCTGGCGTTCACTGGGCCTGGTGTCAATAAAAGCTTTTATTTCAGTAACAAGGAGGTTTTCAGTTCTGGAACTTACAGTATGTTATGCCAGGGTTCCTCTATTAGTTTTCAGAGAGGGACTAATTCAGCCAACAATACCAAGCCAAGGGCCACTAACCTATATATACAAATTATTATTATTTCAATCATTATATTATTGTTGCTTTTATTAAAATAGTCAAAAGATTGTCACGTGATAAATATTCAGATTATTTCCCCTAGTAGTCTGTTTTATTCAGACAATTTTGCATTTAGATTCAGAAGAACTTAGCCTACTGAATATTAAAAACAATTGAACAAACAAACAAATCTGGATCTCCAAGTCTGCCATCCAAATCAACTGTTTCTGCTCATCTCCAGCCTGGATCTCTTTACCTAATTGCAGATTAAATTATTAGATCTGTCTGCATTAATATTTTTATACTTAGATTTTCTAACTATAAGTCGCACCTGAGTATAAGTCGCATCAGTCCAAAAATACATCATGATGAGGAAAAAAACATACAAGTCGCACTGGACTATGTCACATTTATTTAGAACCAAGAATCAAGAAAAAACATTACCGTCTACAGCCGCGAGAGGGCGCTCTGTTTATTAGGGGTAGACTACAGGACACTGAGCAGCATTGAGCGCTCTCTGGCTGATGGAGACGGTAATGTTTTCTGTTGGTTCATTTCTCTGGGTTCATGTCAAATTAATTTTGATAAATAAGTCGCACCTGACTATAAGTCGCAGCACCAGCCAAACTATGAAAAAAAGTGTGATTTATAGTCTGGAAAATACGGTAAGTTTGAATATTATTTTGCGTGATCTTTATAGCCATAGTAAAAGCAACAATAGATATTTTAACTCAGATCTTTAAAATAAGTTAGGCTAAAGCAAACTTACGTTAAACTGTAAACCAACATCCATAACAAAGATAGTAGCCTCTCACTCACTCACTCAAACTGTTCAGTCCATTCACATTTGAATCATCTTCTGTACTTTCAGTACTTTACACTTGCCATGTTTTTGCTGTCACATACGATGACCTCTTATATATCAAAAACTCAAGTAAAAGTTGATTTCTCAATTCATGACCCCTTTAATAATGTTTTCTTTAAGGGCTTGGGTTACTCTGTGGTCATTCTAATTAACTTTATATAAACCGTTTATATAAGTGAGGTTATGTCATATTTAACGTACATTTCATAACATTTAATTCTCATTTATTTTATCTATAATTGCTACATACCTTAAATCAAATCCTAACCACTGGTGGGGAAAAAATGGCATTTTTTTAAAGCAAAAAATTAGATTATTTAATGATTCATAAAATCATAACATTTGGGAAACTAACATTATCAGCGATTTTATTTCTATTCGTACTTCTTTAAACGTGAAACAAGCTCCTTGTGTGATAACTTGTCTACAGTAACCTCAAACGAATGTGTGCGTTCCTTGTCTTTGAGGCCGACTGATCGGTCACTGTTATGTATCTTGTGCTTGTCTAGATGATCTTGAGTTAATCTCTCCTTCTCTGTCCACTTCCACGATTAAACCCATCTGCGCAACAGCTGACGACCTCTGTGTGTTTCAGCGAAGTGCGCATCCCCTCCTCTGTTCTGCTTGTGCCATTTTCCAGCGTTGTGAACGTGGCTTGTTTTTTTTTTTTAAATCATTCCATGGACCAAACTCACCTCACCATTCGTGTGTCCATTTCTTCTTCTTCACCTTCTGCCTAAAGACCTTCATTATATTTCTCCTGCTCCTCCACTGCTCCTGTCTGTGCCTGTGGTGAAGTCAGCACACACCAACTCAAACACACCCCTTCATAAACCAAAGCAAACAGACATTCATCCTTTTGGTTGTTTCCCTCTCAACACTCTCCCCTACCAGCCACTCCCCCCCCCATTCTTTTTTTTCGGGGCAAGCCTGCGTTGTTGTTTTCTTCATTTGCGGGGTGTCGGGCGTGTCCGTACTCCTTACCCTGTTTGTGTCATCTGCAGCCGAACGGGAGCGGCCAGAGCAAAATGCCGGGCTCCTTCTTGCTGCCTCCACCCCCCCCTGTGGCGCGTCCAGTGCCCCTCCCAATGCCAGACTCTAAACCCAGCAGCACGCCCCCCGACGGCGGACTCACCTCACCCACATCTCCTTGTAAGTGACCCGACCCCCCCCCATTCCACCAAACCCCATGAAATTCCTCAGTCCTTTAGCCACAGCTGAACCACTTTTACGCAATTTAGACTGTCTTCCTTAAGTTAAAATGAAATGCCGTTATTGTAATCATCGTGGTAGTGCTAACTGGCGGATCAGAACTAGTCCTTACTATTATTTTTCAGTTCAATATTCAGTATTTTTTTTTATACATTCTGATTTTTTTTTTAAGTGATTTAAGTTTAGCAGCCATCAAAATGTCACTGAAGTGCAGAGCACATGAGATATGGTGATGGGGGAAAAAATGTGTGAGGAGGAAAAAAAGTTGTTAATGCTTATGCGAAGTTCTTGCAAACTTTTTCCGTTGTACTGAGAAACTTTGCATTTGCTTACAAATCTTTTTCATTCCCCCAAAAAAGTTTGCGTTCACTTGGAAAACGTCTGCGCTCTCTTACAGAACTTTTAGTTTATTATTTTGATGGGAATAATATGAGTTAATTAATAATATTGAATTTAATAATAAAATATGAATTTTTGCGAGTGAAGGCAAACATTTTTTTGTGGTGGTGGGGGGGGGGGGGGTTCAATAGAAAAGGCCAAAATTTTACTAGCAAAGAGATGTTATTGGGAGAATGTAATGTTTTTGTGAGCGAATGCAAAAAAAAATTCCTGGGGGACGCAACATTTTTGGAAGGGAATGCAAAATTGAACAAAGTTTCTTGGGGCAATGCAACACTTTTGCAAGCTAACTTACATTTTTGTCGGGAAAGCAATACTTTTGCAAGAGAACGCAAAAAACTCTAAATTTCTCAGGGCGATGCAATACTTTTGCAAAAGAATGTGTTTTGTGAGCAAATGCAAAATTTCTTAAGGGAACAAATGTTTTGCAAGCGAATGCAAAATGTATTTGGGAAATGCAGTACTTTTTAAAGATGCAATGCAAATGTTTTGCGAGTGAACACATATTCTTTGGGAAAAGCAACACTTTTGCGAGCAATCACAAAATTTCTCAAGAGGAACGCAATACGTAAGCAAGCGAACACTAAGTGTTTTGGGAGAGCTCAAAAATATTTGCAAGTGAACGCAAAGTTTATCAGAAAACAATACTTTTGAAAGAGAACACAAAGGTATTGAAAATTGAAAATTATTGAAAAAAAAAAATAATAATAATCCTCCCATCTCATTTTTCCATGACCAAGTACTTTTGGGGGCTCTGTGTTGAAGGGTGCAAATTTAGGGCAGTTAATGTGGACTCCAAAGTACCAAACTGTTTTGGAAATGCAGCTATAATAATACAGTTTGTTTTGTGGCAGTTCTGGTGCTAAAATCAAAACTAGACCGAAGAGTCTATCTACCAAACTGAAAAGACCGGTTTAGACCGTCTTGAACTTGTAATGTGGTCCAGGTTGGTTTGTGCTGGTCAGTGCGTTGCAGCTGTGACGTGATGTGAGGGCGTTTACACTCCCGAATGCAACATCCAGAAACCCATGCTTTGTAATTTTACGTTGGTTTCTTTTGAGTTTGTTTTTTTGGTTTCATTGCTGGTTAGCTTTTGGCCTGTGGAATGTGATAGTTGAGCTCCAGTGCTGGTCTAAAGGTCATTTCATCCAGTACATGAACCAAACTTAGGTCGTTTAGAAAGGAGGTGGCGTATCTAGGGGAAAATCAGACGTACTGTGAAATGTTCACTCACCACAGACGGGGCACTGGACGGAGCACTCTCATTTCTTTTCCTCTTTTCTTTTGTTTATTTTTCTTATTTATTCCTTTTCATTGTGTTTTCTTTCATTGTTTCAATTGGTTTTTATGTTGTGTGTGTGTGTGTGTGTGTGTGTTTGTGTCTTTTTATGTGTTTATATGTTGCTGCTGATTCCCCAGAACACACTTAACTCACCTGCTCATAAATAAATAGAATAGAATTAAAAAAATACACATGGCATCTATATATATATATATGTACATTTTAAAAAGATGCAAACGGTCAGTAAATAATTAATTACTAAGGGTTTATTTGCACTGATGTAGAATTCAGTTCTTATATTAGTGTTTGTAATTATATATTATAAATATATATTTTGTATTGATATATTGATGAAAAAAAAATTGCATTAGTGTAGAATTGAATTCTGCAATCAGGTTTATATGTTGCATTAATATTCTATGTATTCTATATAATATATAATTAAATTATTTGTTAATAAAGAAGTTATATGAATTAAGATAGAATTTAATGAACAAAGCAGCTTTTAAATTATTTGTGCGTTTCAAGAATGCTTGCTGATAAAATCAAACAGTAAACCGTAGAACAAACACGGCTCTTTGTGTTTGATGTGTTTACACACATACTGATTTATGTTAGAGTTCCATATCTGATGAACAGTTAAACTATGGAGTCCATAACATTAATCTGAAAAACTGCCCTAAATTTGATAATGACTTTAAACAAAGCACCTATTTAATCTACTGATCTTCACCGGTTTGAACCAATAACAATTAAACCGTGCATCTTTGATGATAATTTAATTCACACAATATATCTGAAGCTTTTAAAACAGATCAAACTGACTAAAATGTATTTTAATGACTAAACGATTTTACTAATATTGCACAGGGCAATTAAAATAAATAAATGCTTTTTTTTTTAGAAAATCAGTTTTTTATTTATATTTTCTCTTCTTCTCTCTCTCTCTCTCAGCATACTCCTCGCCAGGCTCCACAGCTCCCAACAGGTTTGTCAGCATCGGATCACGGGACAACAACTTTCTGAACATACCCCAGCAGACGCAGGTGATTCTTACTCTGTCGTATTCAAAACACACTTATGAGTGGTTAAAATCATGCACTGTAACACGTTAGCCCGCTCCTCCCGTCCTGTCTTTCCACATTTCCCATGATGCTCTGTGCTATGCGGTGTCGGGCCCATCTGGAGCGAGCCTGTGATAACTCAAGCTGACGGTGGAGTTGATTTGAGCATTGTGAATGTGCGGCCTCCTCCATCACTCAGCTCACTTCAGTCATTAATGTGTGAAGCTCCCTGCTCCTCAACACATGGTGACCATCTGAAGCACTAACTCACCCGCTCTCTCCCTCTCTCTGGATTTCACCATTTATTTTCCTCTCTTTCTGCTTAACCTCTCCTCATTTCTCCCTTCTTTAACTTGTTTCTTGACTCTTTATCATCCTCTGCTGGTGACTTCTGCTTCTGTTTTATTTTCTCTCGCCTTGACTCCTCGGCAGTGACTTGGCTTTGTCTGATTTCACACATTTTCCAGTGTGTTCACCCTAAATGAGAAGACAGAGGAAGGTCCTCTCAGAGATAAACTGCATGAGTGTGCAATATAATGGGTATCATAAGTAAACGTTTTGTGAAGATTTGTTATTTGAAGATATTCTTTTATTTTGTGCATTTAGAAATGCATTCATTGAAATTCATTGTAATGCAAGCACTGATAAAAGATACAAGAGGCGGTAGAAAATAATGTTATTGTTTTTACACAACAACGGTAACATATTGAGTTTTTAATTTGGTGATGTTAAGAAATTGCATTATTAATTGTAATTGAATGCAGTACAAACAGATAAGATAAATGCAAGACAGTAGTGAATTAAATGTTTACTGTTATAATCACTACAGTGACAAATGTATTTATTTTTATTAGTATTGTTTTATTTGTTATTGTTAGGAAAATGTGCATTAAGAAAGTGTTAATAATTATAATTCAAACTATAAGAGGCAGTGAAACAACCGTAAATGAAAATACATTTTAATTCAGTGTAATACATTGATAAAAGCAAGAAGCAATTCGAATAGCATAATAATATTTATTTATTTTGTTAAGGAAATGTTCATTAAGTGTTATTAATTGTAGTTGTTGTTTAATTCAAAGACATACTTGCACTTGAGTTTTCATATGTCCCTTAAAGATATTTGGACACTTTAGTTGAACTTTATCATGTTATTGTAAGAAAATATCAAAGCAACTGATGCATAGATCGAAGAAAAAGGAACACTTTTCAAACACGTCACACAGAAATGGCTTTTATTAGGATTTCAGTGATAAATCACAAAAGCTTCATGGCACTCTGTGTTTGTGAAATGTTAGTGAAAGTGTCTTTCCAAATTTCATTGAGTGAAGATGATGAAGAAAAGTGAAGCTGGGAAATTGAAAAGATCCTGAAGTGTGTGAGAGACACAAATACAGACACTTTACTAATGCAGTGACTTTTTTTTTTATTTTCTTTTTTTGCCTTTAGTGTTCAGATACATATTTTATTGCACTTTACTTTTGTTTTATTTGATATATTTAGAAGACACTGAAAAATTTGAGACCGATACAGACTTTTTTCTAATGTAGCGACATTCAAACATTAATTATTTTCTAATTTTAAGAAAATGTGCATGAGTGTTCATTAATTTACGTTTTATATTACGTTTACTATTCACGTCATGTAACACCAAGTAAAAATGATGTTGGTGAAAAGAAAAGATGAGAAGATACAGACTCAGTATCTGCTGTAGTGGTGTTCAGAGGACGTTCTCTCAGCGATGAGAAAAGATCTGTGGAAATGTGAGACCGGAGCGGAGCGGAGCAGAGACAAAGTTGAAGCACAGGCCCTAAACTACAAAGTCACGTCCCATCTGTCTGGTTGCCCACAGCAACGAGACATGATGTCACAGGCAGTTGAAGTTGAACTTGAGGGTCACTGCCAAGGATTACGAGGGGAAGAGTTACTTGGCCCGAGTGGCTGTTGGGCTTGGGCCCGGGGCGAATAGATGGGACGTGCCGGGGGTGTTTGTGTGACCTGCAAGAGTCAACCAGAACAAAAGTGACCCGCCGCCCCTCTAACACAGCCTCCCAGCCACAGTGTTTCCAGAGAGTTCTGTTAAACCAGTCAGGAGTAACAATCCCGAGAGACACATCACAATCACAGTATGAAACGTTCAAGCACTTCTTGACTGCTTTTACTGGTCAGTCCAAGAGTGTATCAGTTAATAGCCTAACAAGAGCTCTTGTGCAAGTACATTTAACTCATAATTATATTATATAAACATTTTGATTAAAAATAGAATTTATATAAAATATATCTAAGTGTATTTTAGATGTTATTTTATATTTATATATATTGTAAATCTAAAATATTTGATTATATATTCTAAATGCGTTAGAGATTCACTGATGTAGTTGAGGTCAGACTGGATGAAGAACAGGCAAGAGTCAAGCCTGACCTCTGGTGCTCACTTCACTAACAGCAGCATCCAGAGCCATCTTAAAGTGTCCATACTTTTGAATTAATGCAGCGAGAACATAAAAATAGAGATTATATTGAAAATGTTTTAAGCTTCTAAGATCAGTACATACTGAACCATGCTAACTTTAAGATTAGACAGTTAAAATACAAAATGTAATTATACATTACAAATAAAATTTAATAAATTCAATAACTTTAATTTACAGTGTATTTATTTATTAAATTGATAAAAGTACAAAAATAAAAGAATAATACCTTTGTGACAATAAAATACATTCCATTTAGTTTAATAAATGTAATAACAATTTTATTATTTATATTATATTAAATTATAAAAAATTAAAATAAATTATTAAATATAGGTCTGTGACAATAAAAATGTTTCACATATTACATTTAATAACTTCAATTTAGAAGTTAATTATATTTTATTTTAAAATGGATACAAAACAATTTACAGCTTTGTGAAAATACATTTCACTTTACAAATTAAAATTCTTTATATTTTATGAAATGTATAAGAATAATAAACCAATTATGTTATTGTGACAGTTCACTTGACTTATAAATACATTTTACATTTTTTTTTAAATTGAATGTTATTAGATGCAAATAAATTATAAACATTATTCAATTTTAGATTTGATAAATGCAATTTAATACATTTAATAACTTTATATTTGAACAAATTTATATTTTATTAAATTTGTTATAAAATATAAACAAATGGTTGAATTATAATAAGTTTGTGATATTTGAATTTAAATTCATTTATATTAATTAAAAGTTTTGTCTGTGATTTGTTGTTAATGAGTGATATTTGAGTGATATTTAGTCCTATGTTATATTTATTTTTACATGTTAATTTTTAATTAGGTTTTTTAAAATATTTTATAGACTTATATAAATGTAAAATGCCTATAATTGTCCCTTTTTTATCCTGAGAATTTGAAAAATAATATAAAAATAGATATTGGCCTTGATGTACTGATCGGAGTGAAAAAAAGCCCGATTCTTCCTGCAGAGATTATTTTATAATAATATAATGTTTTCACTGAGCTGATGTATTTGTAGATTTTACACTAACAGTGCCTTTATTCTTTTGTGTGTTTTTTACAGTCATGGTTCCTTTGACGAGGTCCTGCCTGCAACCTGTCAACACTATTTGGAAGTTTTATTACAAAAAAGATGTAAAATAAAATCCTGTTTAAAAATCCCCTCCAAGCCGAAACGCACCCTGAGAAACGTGAGCAGCATATGATTGGGAAACGTTCGACCCTGTGTTTGCCAGCCGTCAGACGCCCCTCAAGCCCTCTCCGATAAAGACTATCAGATCACAGCAGGAGCAGAAGAACCCCAGGAACACAGACCGAAAATGTTATTGGAACAAGGATGTAGTGTACAATGGCTGGGATTACCAACAGTTTCAGTGGTGAGGATTCAGACACAACAAAAACGCAAGATTTTGACCAATTCAACTTCAGTTTCTTTTCTTTTCTAAACCCTCGCTGATGTTCAGCATACAGGCGACACTAAAAGTCATTTCACATCATGAGAGCCCAGGATGTTTAGCATTTTAGGCTGATTAACATGCAGTAGAAACGTCTTTTTTTTCCCTTTTGTGGTCAATTACTAAACTAACTACAAAGTATTGCACTACAGTAATGCGAAGAACACTAGTTTGATGTGCACTATTGAAAATAGGATCGACGGTGGACATTATTTGCACATTTTATTGAGGAGAAAAACTAACTGGCACACTAAAGCTACCCAGAGACCCATTCTCATTTTCAGGCCTCAAACTGATTAAACAAAAGTCAATTTCAGGCACTTAGTGCCAACCAGACAGCAGCAGATTTTAGTTAGTACTTCTCTAGGACGAATAAAGCCAGCCAGCACACACTTAAGGTGCGGTCACATTAATACAATTTTGTGTGCAAATTTGATTTTGTGTGACCGTCTTGAACTTGATGCAAAACAAAAATTTTCATAACACCTGAAATTCCTGATTGCATGGATTTATTAAAGGGATAGTTCATCCAAAAATTCAATTCTGCCAATTCTGCCATGGAAGTCAGTGGCTACCACCAACTCATGTTTGGGTGAATTGTCTCTTTAAAATGACAAGATTTTGTCAGTGAAGTTTCGCAACTTTAAAATTGTTTTTATAATGTCTCAAATATCATTATAATTTTTTATTTTTTTTTGACAAGTGCACAAAGCACCGAATATGCTGTTGAACATAGCCAATTATGTGACCATCTTGAACCTGATTTGAAATCTGCTGATAGTGAAATTCATATTCAAGTGGAATCATGTTAAAATGACTAGACCCCCGGCCCCCAACCAACCAAACTAAAATTGTATAAATGTGACCGCACCTTTGTAGCCATGTAAAAAAAAATGTATTGTTTGTTTAAAAAAAAAACAAAAAAAACACCCAGATAATCATTAAATCTTTAATTTCAAACTCATTTCCTTTTCAAAATTAAAGCCATATGTTTGAACTTCGTTTTAAATAGTTTGTTAAAAAATCTTAAGTAAAACTTTTAATTAGAAATATGAAACTTTCTTTTTATATAACAAAAAGTATTTCTAGTGATTTTTAACGTGCCCCAGTTGGTCATTCTGTTATGTATAATGATTGTCATTGTAGCGAGACATAATAAAAGTCCCTGATTCATTAGCACTAATAAAAACGGCCCTAGAGACACGCCCACTTCTGTGTTTTGTTTACGTTCCCGTTTACACTCCCAGAAGTCTGTGTTCCAAGAGCACGAGATCTCGCTGCGGAGCAAAAGAATATGTGACATATCATAGCCGTGATCAGAAGGAGGTGGGCCGCTCGGACCGCTCTTACTAAACCAGTCACCATTCACTTCAGTAGCAGTCTACTCTAAATTTGGTAACACGCACTCTCCTCCACAGATTGACTACAAAGGGAAGCCTTCACAGTGAATTAGAGTACATTCATCCGCTGTTTTCAGTGCAGCTGTATCAGTAACCTCACAAAATAACTGGACTGCCTGACCATGTGTATCTCACTGCAGGGAAGCATTGTTGCCGGATGGCGGCCGTGTCATCGCTTTGGTAGAAAATTAACACGAGAATCGTGATGGCAATGGTCTTTTCTTTTCTAATCAAAGGAAGTGCCTCTGTATTCCCATTATGCAATTTGTTAAACATGAATTCAGGTTATTTTCTTGCATATAAGCTATAGCGGAGCGTGAAATTTTTATGAGAAAAAAAAACAAGCGTCAGCTCACTAGTTACAAACATCTTTATATATATACAGGATATATCCATATATATTTATATATACATTTTCTTTCTTATTTGCCTAATAAGCTCAGTGGCAGTCTAGTTATTTTTTGAAGTATGATCATAAATCAGATATTCGTTCAGAAGTACCAGTCCCGAAAATCCAGTTCTGCACTTAATAATAATTAGAGCAAAAAAAATAATCAACTGTCGGAAATCAGATTTCCGCTGAATACGATAGCGTAGTAAAAAAAAAAACCTAATAATGCATGGCTTTTGATTTCTTTTGTGTTTGGACAGGAAGTATTTGTTATTACAAAATAAAGTGTGTTGATTGAGCCATGTGCAATGCCTTGGGTAGAAACTGTGTTTGTCTCATTGTTAGGGTGTACAGGAAAGCGTAGCGGTGAAAATCCTTCTATTATAGTCAAGTCCACGCCGTCCGGGACTCTAAACTACAGGGCGGAGAGAGCGAGAGAGTTTTGGGAATTCGTTTTGTAATCTTTCCTTTTTTCTGCTTTTTTTAATGTTTATTTGTAATGATTTGTTCTCAAAACTTAGGAGGGCTGAAGAAGCAGTTTTTTGCAACATGTCAGAATATATCACGAAATAAAACAGGTGCTTTTTATGGATCAAAGTATGTTTGATCTCTATTATACATAAGACGGAAAAAAAGTGTTATCACTACAAATTTTAGAGGAAAAAACCTTAATTACTTTTCATTTTTGTATTTACTAAAGTGGGGAGGGTGTTCATTGTGGTCAAGGTTGTGACAAAAGGCATTTTTCCTCCGAAGCGATCGTATAATGTCGACTGATGACGTCCTAAAAAGTTTAACGACTTTTAACTAGCTAAAACACTGGATTTGTCCGGTATTTTGGACTTCATGCTATGCATTCCATATATTCTAGGACTTCAGTGCTTTGCATCGCCCACGAAACCTTAACCAACTTCCCATCTGAACTTTTTGCACACAGAAATTTTGAATGCGATTGAAAGGTATGACAAGATCTTCCCTGTGTACGGGAGAGGCTTTAATGCAGCTCAAATACATTAAATGACCATTGTAAGATAGAAAGTTTGGAGTATGAAGAAAGACGGGAGGTGTGATGTGGATGTCATCTTTTATACATTGAAAATTATGAATCTCACAAACACTTTCAAGATATGTACATGTGTGGTCATGATTTTACAGACCCCTCACAGGACATGAGGACAACAGTATATTTATTGTGGCCATGAATTAAGAATGTGTTCCCTTGTTCCCTCACTTTATTAAAATTTTGGCCACAAAATAAAAATTTGTATTTATATCTTAATTTGTTCCCTCGTTTTTATAATCATGGCATTAGTACAAATTGGCCATGATGTACTAACACAAGGAAACAAAATAGTAAAACATGGCTACAATTTATGAAAACGAGGAAACAAGTTAGTACAACATGCCAGCAATTTACGAAAATAAAGTCGCAAATTAGTTCAACATAACCAGAATTTACGAAAAACAAGGGGACTATTTTGCACAATGTGGCTATGATTTTCGAAAATGATGGAAAACATTTATACAGTGTCATTACAATTTACGAAAATGATGGAACAAATTTGTACAAGAAAAAAAAAATCTTAATTCATGGGAAACATTATTTGTGGGGCTCTGTATATTTAATTCAGAAATTGTCAAAAAATATGTTACAATACAAAAACATACTAAAAGTCCAGGCATAAAAAATTTTTTTTTTCCTTTTGATTTAATAAGATTCACCCAAACAAATTTCCAAACAAAGTCAGCGACCAATCAGAAAGGGAGTTGAAATTGAACCCCTCCCCCTCTGAACCTGCAGCGCCCTCTACTGCCCCCCCCCATGTAAATGACTCTAAATATTTGTTTTGTGATCTAGTGTTAGATTCAGAGCATCATAAAGGTTGTCCCTAAAAAGTGCCTTTTGTTCACAGACAGCATCTTGTAAGACTGAGTACCCATCTCAAAAAAAAAAAAAAAAAATCCCCTCGTTCAAACTTCTGTATGTCTCCTCCTGCAACCTCTTCAAAGCAGTTTATATAGTACTAAAGGAAATTGGTGTGACTTAGTTCATCTTTTTATTGTTGAATAATTAAGAAAACTGTATATAAAAAAAAAAAACACCTTTCTGTCTTGCTTTTCCTTCCTCTGTATCTTGTCTTCTGCCTCTTTTGGACACTGGAGTAGTGTATAGTTGCATAAGCATAGCCCTTTTCCCTGTGCCCCTTTTCTCTGAACAGAGGGGGTTTAAAATAAAAAAAAATTAAATAAATAAAAGTAAGAAAAAAAAAAGTTGTCTGAGCTGAATGCAGTTAGCTCACATGTTATTCTTGTCTGTACGCTTCACGTTGTATTCATACCGATCTCTTCAGCTTCTCCATTGAACAGTTAATGTACGTGAACAAGTTACGCCGGTGAGCTCTGGAGGGCCGTCCGACAGACGGGCGTTTCAGCTGGACGTGGTCTGTGAAAACTAGAGAGGCCGACCGCTGGGGTAGAATAGGCGATTTTTTGAGCTATTTATTTCTTTTTTGTTACCAAATTCATTTGATTTGCTATGATCTGTTTGTATTGATATTGCATTGAGAATCTGTGTTGATGATGCACCTTTGAATGGTTGTACGTGACCAGAAAATAATAATAAAAAAATTAAATAAAAAAAGTTCCTGAATAAAGACAAAGCACCTTAGAAACGGACTGGTTTCAGTCCAGGGAAAGCGACAGAGTTTAAAAGCGACCGCGAGCCCAGCGTTACGAGCCAAAGTGATGCATGCCACAAAAACCTGAGCGAGACTAAAATGACCTTAAACTCACCAGCAAAAGCCCACATCATGGGGTTAACGAAAACATGCTTCCTCCAACAAACAAAATATGCAATTGTTTCACTTTCCCGAGTCCTGATTTATTAATAACTGTTAAGTGAAAGCCATAGAAACGGACATGTGTTTAGCGCTCTTGTTGTCTCTCCCTGGTACTGACCGTCCATTTTCTTTTTTTCATATTTACTTTGTACTCTTGTTGAGCGGGGCATTCAGATGCGTTTAGAGTAGCATGAATCCTCGGCGGCTCCGGCCCTGGTTTGAACTCCTCGAGCGGCGCCCTTCTCAGTCCACACGCCTTCCAGAGCTCATGGTGAAATGCATGTGTTGATTACGATTTCTTTTCCATAATAAGAAAAACAAGTAAGAGCAGCACCTTTAACTGATTGAATAAAAGGATGTTCTTGACTGTAACGATGAGTCTGTGTGGTTATTTTGATATTTCACATCCAGTTTAGTCTCTGGCCAGGCCAGGGGCCCTCAAGGTGACTTAAAATGATTTAAAACAAACATTAAAGGAATAGTTCACCCAAAAATGAAAATGTACTCACTCTTCATTCTAAGGCCTTCAAAGATGTGGATGAATTGGTTTCTTCAGATCTGGAGAGATGTAGCATCACATCAGTGGCTCCTCTTCAGTGAATGGGTGACGTCAGGATGAGAGTCCAAACAGCTGATGAAAAAAAAAAAAAAAAATCACAATCCACAAATAAGAGAGTGGATTTTGATGTGAGGGACAACAGGTGATGTTATTGTTATAATTATGGACTAATAAAACATCTTAATGATGTATTTGTTTCTCAAAAACATGCAATGTTTACTTCACAAGACATTAATTGATGGACTGAAGTGGTGTGGATTACTTGTGCATAACGGTGATGATTTTATCAGCTGTTTTGACTCATTCTGACGGCACCCATTCACTGCTGAGGATCCACTGGTGAGCAAGTGATGTAATGCTCACTTTCTCCAAATCTGTTCTGATGAAGAAACAAACTCATCTACATCCTGGATGGCCTGAGGGTACTTTTTCAGCAATTGTTTTTTTTTTTTTTTTTGGGTGAGCTGTTCCTTTGAAATAAAATAAAACAAAAGTTATGCATCATATTGGTCATACTGTGATGTTATATGAAGTAAATACTCGCACAACATAAAAATCCTTTTTTTTTTTTTTTTTTTAAATACTTTTAGAAAGAATTTATTTGATTTACATTTGTCACATTAAATTAAGTCTATAAATAATTATTCATTGCACTTTTAATACATTTTCACCTGAGTGAAGAGACTGGGTTTGGATGGCAAGCATCAACTAAAATGCAAGTATTTTTATTAATTATTTTTTCTTTGTAATTGAAAAATGCGTTAAAGTCCATTGTTTACAGAAGTTAGTTATATTGTTCAGCACTCTGCATGAATGTGATCAATGCTTATGTTCAGTTAAAATACAACGAAAATAACTTTTTAAAAACAATTAGGATCTGTTAAGACTTGTGCGTCAAAGCAAAATTAAAAGTTTATTTGAAAATATTCAAGGCCACCCTTTGTGTGCATTTTTTCCAAAAGGTTTTAAATTTCTTTAAAAATATTTATAATGTAAAATATAACATTTCAATCTATTTACATTGGATTATATAAAAATGATAACATATCATTTGCAGTCCAAATCTAGATAAACAGTAATCAGCATTTTATGTGGCATTAAGGAAATTGAGCTGAAATCAACCCACTGTGAGTAATCAGAGGTAATTTAACACGTATAGACATCTTAAACCGACACTCATAAGTGGTAAATGTTTTTATGATCGCATCCCTCCCAGTCGATGAGCTCCGAGCGCTGAAACCAGAGTGAAATCTCCCGCTCCGCTCCCTCCACAGAATCAGACGCATGGACGACGTTTCTGAATGAATTTAACAGTGATGCAAGTCATTTCATCCATGCTACTTGTATACATGCCAAAGTATTGTTGCTTAATTTATATGCAACTTCAAACTGAGAGGCTGATTTTGTGTTTGACTGAGTGTGTGGCTGTGTTTGATATAATAGTGGGCACTATATAGTGTGCAGTACACTAATATTGAGTGTATAAACACAGTACCTGCTGACGTGGACACTGAAATCTCCTCTAATAGTTCCCAGTGCAGCTTCAGCAGGGTCTGTGCTTCCCACCAGCATCCGTGTTGACCTCACTACATTATGCCCCTCCCACACCTGAAACCAAACCAATGAGGAATGTGAATTTTGACTCGTCAATCTTCATGCCAGTATATAAAGATCTCATAGTATACAATGCTACACCATTTCACACAGTAATATGCAACCTTTTTATTTATTTATTGTATTGCATGTTTAAAAACTTTATTTGGCATTTTTAATCCAATATTTGAGGAGAAATTATTTTTGAATGTTTATTTATCAGTGTAAATTGAAGTGCACTGCATTGTGAGATATCAATTCTACTCTGTCAAATGCAGTGTTATCTGGGTTTTGCACTCTTGTGAATAATTTGCATTCTGCCAAGTATTATAGTAGTAGGATGTTCATAGCATATGGTGTAAAATAAAGCATAGTTTGACTGGCCCTCACCATGGCGACTACGGGACCAGAGGTCATGTAGTAAAGCAGGCTGGCGTAGAAGGGTTTCTTCTGCAGCGAGACATAATGCTGAGCTAAAAGCTTGTCAGAAGCCTGAAAAACACAGTGCATGCACATTATGTAGAAACACGTCACATACAGTCATGAAGATATCCGAGTGTATGACTCACCTGCAGCATCTTCAGACCCACCAATCGGAATCCTCGCTGCTCGAGGCGCTTGATGACATCACCAATCAGACGTCTCTGAACGCCATCGGGCTTCACTGCTACCAAAGTCCGTTCTTTAATGCCAGAAAAATCTACAGCAGGACAAAAACAGATCAATATATGCGAGGTTTACATGCACCTACATTTTTTTTTTTTTTTTTGGGTTAATGATACGTTTGTTGAAAAGGTAACTGTGTGACCTACTGACAAGTGTGAAACATACCAAATTATTGATATTAAAATGATGCACTTCTTTTGGGATCTTAGCATTTAGAAGATCTCATTTAGATTTTACATGAAAAATCTGAGCTTCAAGCTAATTCAATAAATGTAAAATTCCCAACCTTTTTCTTACTTCTTGATTTTTTTTAACTTGTGTAAAGAAAGTGTGATGAATTGGATATCTTACAAATTTGGATAATACTTTAGAATGATGCTCCGTTAGTTAAAGCTGCAGTCTGTATCTTTTGACGCTCTAGCGGTTAATAAACAGAACTGCTTGCGGCTTGCGGAAGAACATTGTAGCCAGAACTACTTCTCTCTGTTTATGTCTATGAAGAATCACAAAGGTACTGGGTTACTCCGCCGCGGTACACCCGAAGCAATCTAAAATAGTCCGAATATAAACACTTATTATAGGTGCACCCTAGTGATTCAGGACAAGCCAAAAACACGGTTTGGAAAATGGATTCATGGTGTACTCGCTTATTATGTTCATTTTTCTACATTTTGAACACAAACAAAGTTACGGACCGCAGCTCTGATTGGTTGTTTTTTACTGGGAGCGATGGAGTTTCTACAAATGGCAATAGGACCACTGGGAGGAGCCAGAGGAGCTTGATTTTTTTCACAGATTATCTGTCTCATATTCTACTGTCAGGACATAATGACAGGTTTAATAGATATGTAAAAAATATTTTTTTTTACAAAAGTTCCCTACAGCACCTTTAATGTTAGTTAATTCATTAATTAACATGAACAAACAATGAACAAAACATTACTGTATTAATTAATCTTTGTTAATGTTAATGAAAATACAGTTACTCATTGTTAGTGCAGTGCATTAACTAATGTTAACAACTTTTGATTTGAATAAAGCATTAGTAAATGTTGAAATTAACAACAACTTAGATTAATAAATGCTGTAGAAGGATTGTTCTTGCTTAGATCATGTTAACTATAGTAGTTAACTAACATTAACTAATGGACCATTATTCTAAACTAAAGTGTTACCCAAATTTGAAAAAGTCTGACAAAAGTGTGTGTCCCATATAAGTAAATAAGTGATGAACCTTGTGCGGAGATCTTTAGCACAGAAAATGAAACTTTATACACAAATAATTTCCTATCGTTACCTCATCGTCTCTCAATACGTAGCAGCATTTTTGAATATTAATTGCAGAATATTTGATCTAATATCACTTAGTCAAATGCAGATCAATGGTGTGTCCCACGACCATCTCTCATAACAGTCTGGATTTAAAAGAAAAGTTTCTGTAAACGTGACACACTTGGTCGCTTACAGTCTCTCCTTGAAGCTTGATCAAATTAAAAAGTTGTTCCACACTCGTGCTCTGGATTCTTTAACTCCACATGCAGCCGATATGTATTCAGTACAGCACTATGATTGGCCTTCAAGCTAATATAAACCGATATCACACATACTGTGAACAGAGGGAGTTTGAGGTCACTAGAGTTATTTATTAGGTGTCTAAATAAAGATAAAATAACTGCCATACTGTAGCAGTACCATTTATACAGTGCTAATATTATATTTTTTACTGTTGTATTTTGCTTTATTGGGTCACATCGAGATGTGAGTATTTTTATGCTCATTATGGTGAACACGCTTCTGTGGTTCGTTTCTGTTTTGGCATGTGATGCAGAAATCCACTGTGATTTTGACCCCTGCCACTCAATCTATTAAACGAGACAATAACTTGCACAAGGTCCTGTCTAGCCTAATGCAGTCAGCACTCGCTCACGTGAACACAATTAACCAATCACTGATCATGTGAGGACCGAGCACCGCTCATGTAATATCAGTGAGATGAAGCATGTGCATTTTTATACTATGACTTACATAAAATAAATAAATGGAAAAAACATATAAATTAAATTTGATTATGATACTTTGGTTAGCTGCAACAAACAAAATATACCAATGATGTCAGGTGGGCTACTGTACTAATGCAATGGTACATACTTTTATATATACACCATTATTATTCATATATCTTGGTATTTCAAGAAATATGATATACTGTTGTGTGTAAGCAGTACTTTAGCATTTCCATGGTAATGACATCAAAAAAAAATAATAGTCCTTAAATTAATTTACCATGGTATTTACATGGTTCTCTAAAGTATACTAATAGGGTACAAAAATATAAAAAAAATATCACTGTAGTCCAATGGAACTTTTGAAATAATTGTTAGCATTTCTGTTGTAGCTAACAAAAATATGTTTCAGGAACATTTTCATAACGTTCTCGTTGTTATGAAATCATTATTCCTGAAGGTTATCTGAATGTTTAAAATGTCCTATTATATTAATAATAATAATAATATAATATGTTAATAGAATGTTACAGTATCATTTTGCAAAGATAATAGGAATGTTACTTTTGAATGTTCCCTGAACATTCAGAAAAAAGTAGTATACCATTTAAAAAATGCCAGACAAATTTTTAAGAGGTAAAAAAAAAAAAAAAACTCCATGAATGATGTATAAATAATATTTTATGCTCACGTTTTGAACACGTTCCCTGTCAGCTAGGACTGCGCACATCCATTAATATCCTCGTTAACCAAATGACACGTTTGTGACGTTCCCAAAAAATTTTGAAAATGTTTTTTGAGTATTCTCTGAATGTTCAAAACGTAATAAAAAAACGAAACGTTAGCAATACAGATGTAAAATTTTATTGTTTTGTAAACACTATGGTAATATTACTTTTGAATGTTATCTGAATGAAGTAGTAGCATATATATATATATATATATATATATATATATATATATATATATATATATATATATATAAATGATTTACACGAACGTACTATAATATTGGAAGAAAGTTTGTCAAATCTCTAGCTGGGATGATATTTCCCGTGGTAACATTGTGTATCTCTAGTTAATCCTTCGCTTCCAATTGAATGCAAAGAACACTTCTTGTATTGTTGTTATTATTATCATTATTAGTTTCTTCACAAGCTATATCCTGTTCTGGGGTGGAAACAGATGGATGTAAGCAAACCTGTGTCACTGCTGAGGCTGCGCGCGTGTCCGTGTCCCAAAATGCGCGTGTTACTCCGTGTTGCTGCTCGCGCAACGTGGACGCACAGAGCAAATCTCGCTGCCATCATTTTTTTTCCTAAGTCAAATGCGTTCCAAAACTTCACCGAGTTGCGCTTTAACAACTCCAAGACCTCGGAGCGCGCCGGTGCTTTTAACCCCGGCCCGTTGCACGCGCGGACGCGGTCATTCACCTGACAGGTCAAAGTCACGCGTCCATCAGAGGGAGAGAGACCCGCTAATTATAGTGAGACAGCGGTCATCAATTAACCCCATTTCCTGTTTGGAGAGCCATGAAACACACACACACACACACACACAACCGAAGCTAGACCCCAGCTAAAGAAAACAGGAGCGGAACTAAATGAATTACTTTGTTCTATAGATTAATTATTTTCGTTATGAACAAAGTGCATAAGCTACAGATTTTGTCAGACTCTAGCGGACATTTGAGCTATTTGTCCTAAATGTGAAGGACAAACACATGAATCGATGTCTGGCAGAGACAGAACATTAAATGTTAATCTTTGGAGGAGAACAAACACAAGCAGAACGCACTACTCTCGATCCCTTCAAACAGACGATTCCAGTTAATGATCTCTGATAGCACGAAATGAGGTTTAATTCGGCCTTGATCACTACTGATGATGTGAGTCGGACAGCAGAGGAAGGGTATTAAAATGATTAAGATGAAATAAAGAGAATTTAACTAAATTATTTTATGAACATGACATTCAACTCAACTGACCGATTTTCCTTCAGCCTAAACTGAAACCACCGTCAGGGACGTGACGGAGTGTAAATGTCCATCATTCATTTTTTTTTTTCATTTATTACAGCATATTATTCACATCACACAACAAACGGCACAACATTTACAGTAGGCAACAGCTGTCTAAAATGCACTTTATTGGTCAATCAATTAATTAATAGAACTTAAAACAAAAAAAATTCTCTTGGTTTATTTTTTTTATTTTATTTTATTTTTTTTAATAAAGGTTACATTTTTAACGATATCAATATTTCGATGTAAATTCCAGAAACAACAGTAAAAAAAAAAAAAAACTCTCACCTCAACCTGCCTCCACACGAAGCTGACGTCAACAGATCCCCCGTGATGTCACACTGGAATGACAAGTTGAATAGATGTTAGAACGCTTTACAATGAGGCCAGTGGCGGTTCTAGATTGAAATACACCCTGGGCGAGACCCCTTTCGAGCACCAGCCCCCCCACCCCCCCCCCCCCCCCCCCCCCCCCAACCCCTCTGAAATTGCAATTGAACTGCATTTGAAATCAAAAGACCATAGGATAATGTTTTATAAAGCAAAAACAGCCTGGGGTCAAATTGACTCAAAACATAATAGAAGGGTTACATAAACATGCTCTTACACACTAAATGTCTGTCATTACACGCTATATCCTCCTAGACCCGGAAAAAAAAACATTTATTTATTTTATTATTTCCCCCCATGTCATCACATTGTTTAGAGCATAGAAACAAATAGTAAAAAAAAAATATATATATATTGAAAAAGTATATTTTATTCATGTTATGCTATGGTCACTGGGACTCAGTTGTTTAAAAAATAAAATTACTTTAAATTATATGTATAGGCAAAAACAATGGGATTTTATTTTTTAATCACCAAAAACTTTTTGGGTTTCAAGATATTTTTCAACCAAAATTTGTATATTAATCTAACTTTCATTGAGGTGCCATTAGGTTACTGCCTCAAATTATACGCATGACACACTTTCAGTTATGACTTGTAAAACTATACTTAGGAAACTATACTTAGCATACTGTGTAGCAAATAAATAGCAAATGTTCGTCTTTAACCTACAGATTTGAAAATGCCGTTGGTTACTTACAGGGCCTAACGTTAAAAAAATGATGGAAATCATAATTGAACTTGTAACAGCTTTATTGCAAAGCACAATATTATAAATTAGATCTCGTGATTGAGTTGAAACCAAATAATTGTTGTATAAGAATAGCAAGCATCATAGCAAAAAGGCTAACAAAGAGTTTTACCCACCACTAATTAACATTAGCCGTTCATTCATGAAATGGATACTGTAATGATACAGAGACAATAGTTGCATACCTTTATCTTTTGCTCGTTTCTCCTCTTCTTCTTCTCTTTTTTTTTCGAAATTGGGCTCCTGGCTTTGACCTTTTCTTCTCCATCTCTGTTTATTTGGCACTCGACAATCAACAGATTTCCCATGCCCCCAACTGTCACTCAGGACCAGAAGTCAAGACTAAACCAATTCGCCTTGATGACCGCATAATCGTCTTGTATTAGTTTCATTTGCAGGAACTATAGGCCTGTATTATAACATTATGAATTAAATGTGCGTTTTTATTTGGAAGAAAGTCGAGGTGTGTGACTGACTTTAGCCTATTATTAATTATATTACTAGTGTGGATCCCCCGTCCCCGTCCACCCCCGCCCTGTCCGTGCCATTTGAGAGAGACCCAGAGGTGAAATGTCGCACGCCGCGCGCCTCTCGCCCCACAACACAAAGCTTCTGTGCGCATTTTCAGTGTACATTTTCAGCAAGCAGGGGCGCCGGCAGCTGCAGGGAGCGCCGATTTGCCAATTCCACACACAGTGAAATTATATAAATGATGAAAAACCGCTTCGCGACACAGATGATTTTTTGTTTATCTGCTCGTGATGCCGCCCCCAATGTGTCACGAAAAAATGACGCCCCGGGCGGCTGCCCGGTTCGCCCGTGCCTAAAACCGCTACTGAATGAGGCTTAAGAGTGTGTGTGTTGTGACAAGTCTGTGTTTTGCTTTGTCATTATAGTGAATGGAGTTTACATGGATGTAGGGGAAAAAAAAGGTTCTCTCACACACAAACACACACGTTGGTTTTTGTGAAAAGTGGGTTCATCCCATAGGCGTAATGGTTTTTTACTGTAGAAACTGAATTTTCTATCGCCCTTCACCAATCCTACACCTAACCATAACCCTCACAGGAAACTTTGTGAATTTTCACTTTCTCAAAAAAAACTCATTTTGTATGGTTTATAAGCGTTTTGAAAAATGTCCTCATAAGTCACCCTCTCCTTGTTATACCTGCGTCATACTCATGTCATTATACAGAGTTGTCCTGATATGTCACAAAAACAAAAACACACACACAAACACACAGTAGTACAGTGTAGGCCATTAGTATTTTCACCAAAAAAAGCTTACAAGTCAGATATTTCTATCTTTTGCAGTAGTGTGTCAGTAGAAAATATCAATTTACATTTCCAAACATTCCTTTTGCCATTAATTCGTCTGAGATTACATGAAGAAACAGAAAACACTGAGACAGACTAAATGTGTGTGTGTGTGTGTGTGTGTGTGTGTACTCCTGAGCATAAAAAGCTAAAAAAAAATTTGGCTTTTAACTGTGCACATTTGAACCACAAATCACTGGTCAGGAAAGAATTGCACAAAGTCGTAACTTGGTACAGGATAGCCTTTCTGTTTGTTTTCTCTGAATGTTTAAGCAGTGTGGGTACATTTACAGACAGCTTTTTATAGAAAGAACAGTCAATGTTGTTGCACTCAATACTGATGACTTCAGATAGTTCATGAGTACACATGAACCCAAATGCTCAAAATAATGAACCGATTTGAGCAGGGCAAACCTAAATTAGCTCAATCAGTTAACTTGACTTTTGAGTTCATGAATCTGACAAGTTAAGTAATCTGAATAGTTTCATTGTTATGATATTAATGAACTTTTAAACAAACTTAAATTTAACGGAAACTGGGCTGGGATTTCTATTTCCCAGCATGCTTTGCCATGACACACTGCTGAACTTCCCAGATTCTGCCAAAATCTTGTCGGTCCGTGTGTTTTTCTGAGACAATGGCTTTTAAGGAGTGCATTTTTCTTATTCATGCTAACATAATTTCTCAGTGATTTGTGGTTAATACGATCAAAGGTTTATTTGTATTTTGACTTTAATATACTGCATACAATTACAATATTCACAGTAAAACCCCTTTTAGAATCTGCACCATTTAACCAGGACTTCCTGGAGAAAAACAAAAAAAGTACGACCATATAATGAGCATATTTCATAATTATATATAAATACTAGTGGTGGGCATAGATTTTTTTTTTTTTAATCAAGATTAATCTCACTGTAACCTTGGAATTAATCTAGATTAAAATGGCTCATTTGAATTTTGCCGAAGGCATTCAGAATTTGTGTGCTACACAAATAAAATAATGACTAAAAGTAACGTTAAGTCTTTGAGAACGAGTTTTTCAAGACAGGTGGTGCATTAGACCAGGGGCTCATCTCCTGTTTCCAAAACGCATCACAAACTGCTTGAGAAAGTTGTAAACTAATTCCACATTGCACAAGGTGCAAACAATCTTACGCCTGTTTCACACATACTCCGTCTGCAGTGCGTATGCGTTTCGTATGTTTTTACGCACCCATGTTAACGGATTCCAGCGTTCACGCGGTTGCAGTCCGTCAGTGTGTTCCAGGAGCGGTGCGTCTGCAGCAGTGCAGCGATCGTTCACGTACCGAGTAGTGGACTGCAAACACTTCCTTTGTGAAAGCACAATTGAGTAATAAATTAATAATAAAGTGAAGTGACATTCAGCCAAGTATGGTGACCCATACTCAGAATTTGTGCTCTGCATTTAACCCATCCGAAATACACACACACAGAGCAGTGAACACACACACACACACACACACTGTGAACACACACCCGGAGCAGTGGGCAGCCATTTATGCTGCGGCGCCCGGGGAGCAGTTGGGGGTTCGATGCCTTGCTCAAGGGCACCTAAGTCGTGGTATTGAAGGTGGAGAGAGAGCTGTTCATGCACTCCCCCCACCCACAATTCCGTCCGGCCCGAGACTAGAACCCACAACCCTTCGATTGGGAGTCCAACCCTCTAACCATTAGGCCACGACTTCCCCATAAATATGTATGAGTATGAGTCCGTGCTGCTTCTGCACCACATACGTAACACACGTCTTGATATTGCTGAGTTTTTTTTTTTTACCCTGGAACAACATTTTACTCAAAAAAATGTAGTCTTGACCATATCCCCACACCTAAACCTAACCTTAACCATGAGTGATCCTTAAAATCAGAGGAAATGATAGATGAATGACACTGATATATAAGCACATAACAGTGACTGTAAGTGTAAACTTCACAAAATCTATAAACTTGTTCTTCAAATCTGATTGGTTAATCACAATGTTGTTCCAGGGTCAACAAAGATGTTGTCCCAGGAACATGTCTCACTTGGTAAAATCAGGTTCTGCCATACGTAATGCACACTTACTGCAGATGGATTATGTGTGAAAAAGGCGTTCGTCTTGTCGAGGTTTCCATTGGGAAGCTTCGTAAAAAAAAAAATAATCCCTGAAGCAAACCCAGCATCTTAGCTGCATCCATGTTAGCACGTCATGTTTGATGTGGTCATTTCACAGTAGCCATACACAAAGGTTTAAAGACTCGTTCTCGCCCCCTACAGATTCGGCTAGGTATACATCCGCACTAAAATATCAGAGTTCAAAGTCATAATAGCTTACCATCTTCAAACCCAACTTTGAGAATAGATTAACGGCCCACCACTAATAAATACTCAAAAAAAATACATATAAAACATACAAGTAACAAAATGCAAAAGACAAAAAATGCATTTCATTATAAAACTTTATTGAAGGATTGTTTGTCCTGGATCAGGATGGAATGATATGAAAAAGATGTAAGAGTTCGTCTCTGTGGAAATAAGGAGAGGGCAATAAAACCAGACAATTTAAGAGAAAGAAAAATACAGTGCTCCACGATGCACCAGTTCACTTTAAAACCATACAGAACTCCAGCAATGCTTCGCTCAACAGCAGCCCATACGCAGACCCTCAGGAAACGGTCTTGAGATGTGTTCGTTCAACTCCAAACCACTGCATTTCAATCGCGGTCTGTTCACTTCAACAAAATAAGAGCGCTTTCAGTTACACCCGTCCTTTTAAAACAACAAGCAATCGGGAAAGCACTGCTCCGATTCCAATGAACGCAGTGTGGATCCCGAACCGCAGTGCTTTTTGAACCACATCAGCTGATTCTGATGCTGTAGAACATCCGCTTTGGCCTCTTGATCATTGGCAAACATGTAAAATCTAGCTGAAATAACATAAAAGAAGCTGACGAACGAAGCCCTGCAGCTCTCAGGACACGCCGCCGCTGAGATCTCAGGCCGGCCCCTGATGAAAGGCAACACATGACCACTGATCAGTGATCCACGTCCTTCGGGACGGGCCGTGGTTTGGCTGTGCGGCAGGTGTGATGTGCGGCTATAACTTCAAGGTTCCCGGCGGAAGGCTTCCGTTGCACAGTCTGTAGAAGCGCAGGTCGTTCACGATACGATACACTCCCTGAGAAAATGATGGCAGGTCCTGCGAAGGGTGGAAGAGACACAAACGAGATGTGACTTGTGTTGAAACATGATAATGGTTCACAAACCACTGACATCATCCAAACTGGATATAGATTTAGAAACACATTATACACATAAAATAATTATATACCGGTAACACTTATTTTGCATATTATATATGTATATAATAAATAAATAATTCATTCAGTAAGAACACATTAAAAAGAAAAAAAGTGATGTTTAAGACGTGTAATTTATAAACTTAGAAATGTCTTAATCACTTTTTTCTTTATGTAAACATATTCGGTATATACAGTTTGTGTCTTTTAGTGTTGTCAGAAATAGATATTTCGACAAGTATCGATACTAAAATATCTGAACAGTACCAATACTAATTTCTCTATAAGTATTAATACACCGATACTAGCTGAGCGGTCACGTTCACTTCTCTTCAAAAGCCACGTTGACAAACACCTGTGTTTGACGTACCGTGAATTCTAAGGCGAACAACTCGCCGTCACTTTCTCTCACACGTGCAAAATGTGTGTGTGTGTGTGTGTGTGAGAGAATCTTAAATGCTAAATCGACGTGCTACATGCACGTGCTAAACGATATTCTTTGTTGCATTTTCCTTGTTTTCCTGTAAAAATAACCTTAGTAGACAATAATCAGACAACCTGATTAATATTCATGAATCCATTAGTGTTCTTATTGGTAGAATTCATATTATTATTATCATCATCATCATCATCTTATCAGTGTTATTGTTAGTTTTCAAGGTATCGTATCGAAGTTTGAAATTCTAGTATCATGACAAAACTAGTGTCTTTAATTTAGGCTGGTTTTAATGTAAAACAAGGTTTCCTAAAACAGACTTCATTTTTTTTGTTGCTAATTATAATCAAAACATTTTCTCGTTTAATTTTTGCATTAAAAATATTTATGGGGTAATCACCTGACATATTTATAGGCGTGATAACATTAAACGGAGTTAAAGACAGAGCTCTGTCAAAAAAAGACTATGTTCCAATGCTTCACATTTATAAAAACAACACAATATTCAGGTATTACTGGCACCAGTCATGTTCTCTCACCCTCTCTGGCCTGAAGTTTCGGGCAAGCGTTGTTCGCTGGTGTGGGTCGAGGCCTTCGCAGCCGTTGAGGAACTCTGGCAGGAAGGAGGAGTAAAACGCTTGGAAATCCACAGCTGCCATGTTGTAGAGCGCCAGCGTGATGTCGTCCTGGAGGAGGTCATGACTCTTGTGCAGGAGGACTTGCAGGAGAACATTTAAGAAGTGGAACAGCATGGTGTTCCGGAACAGCTTCTGCACAAGAACATGAAAACATCAAAATACATGAATCTGATTTAAAAACAGTACATACATCACAACTATAAAAAAAAAAAAAAAAAAAAAAAATTTACCTAAACATTTTATAATGTTTCAGTTTTAATTTATAATAATAAATATTACTACAATTTTACTTATATTAAATAACATTTTAATTTATATCAAATATAAATGACAAATGAATTCAATAATACAATTTTAATTAAAAACTTGTTTAATGTTTAATTCTTAATTTATCTTCAATATATATTTAATACGATTTCAATTTTATTTGTATTAAACGAGTTCAATTTGTATTTATTTTGAACAATACAAACTAAACATTACATATTAAATATGAATACAACTTAAATATTTGAAATAGTGTAGTTTTTAATTTATATTAAAAACAAATGTATTTTTTTATTTGTATGAATATATTTATACTAAATAAGTTAATTTTTTTGTTTATTAAATACGAATTTAATTTTTATTTATATTACATGTTAAATGTTTATAAATGAAAATATAATTTACATGTTCTATTTATATTAAATATACATTAATCATTAAATTTAAATGTTTTTAAATATAAATAAAATGAAAATATAACAAATATAATATTTTTAATTTAGAAATCTATTAAATTAATAATAATAATAATAATAATAATAATAATACTACATTTAAATAAAGAACATTTTTTACCCTGTGGTAGAGCTTGTGTTTGGTGTTCAAGACCTCCAAGTAACTCAAGTTTTGTTTGAAGATGTGAATGTCCGGTTGCAGAAAAGACTGACCAAATGCCTGCAAATCAGAGACACTGCACTCAGACACAAAAACAGTAATGAACAAAAGCCAGAAACGTTGAAAACTGGGCTGACTCCACACACACTAAAGCAGGGGTTTTCAGCCTGTGGTGCGCTAGCATCTGGAAATCCAGAGGCATAGCCTCCAGTAACATATTCATGAATACGAGCTAGCAAATCTTTAGCTATCCACTAGGGGTCAATCTGATTCGTCCCACTGCTAATCAGTCGACAGTCAAGAGTAGAGCTGGCTCGAGTATCAGTCACACTTACTGACACTGTAAGATGATCGACTGTTGGCCGTGTTGGGAATCCAGCCACTTATTGGCATGTTGCTATCAGCCATCACTCTGAATCAGGTAATATATTTATTATCAGGTCATAGATTTGTTTCATTATAACTACGCACACTATACCGGGGCAGTGACTGAAATTAGACAAACTTAGTTTGTTGGAAAAGGTTGAAAACCCCTTTACTTAAGTGCCACTGAAATTTCTGATTGATGAAATTCTTTATAGTGAATCAATCAAACTCTGAATCAGTGAATCAATGAATCAGATCAGTTAGGAAGGGAGAACCAGACCTGGTTAAGACATGTTTTTAGGGCTGTTATACATGTGCGGTTGATACCTGCATGGCAACGATGAACTGTGTCTGGTTCTCCATGAGTTCTTCAGATCCGGTTCTCTGAACGCTGCTCAGCACTGAGCTTTTGAAGAAGAACCTCCAGTTCTGATGAAGAATCTGGAAGAGCAGCTCAAACATCTCTGCTTTCACATCCGGACAGGAACGCTGTCGAACACAGAGGACAAGATCAGCAAAGAGCTTCCAGAAGAAGAAGAATGTTAATATAAGACGAATGTTAGAGACCTTTTAAGAGACCTTTAGATCGCCAACACCTTTTAAAATTTTAATTAAGCCATTTTTAATCTTTAAATAATGACAATATTCTGTACCAATCCTCATGTAATAATTACTGTAAGTGTTTCTATGTAGGTACTGTTTCTTCTAGACAACAATTAGCACGTGTCTTGTAGATGCAAATGTATTTATATTCGGTTTTCAACACTTTTTTTTTTTGTTTAAAGAAGTAATATTCAGATCTATTTTAACTAGCTTGTTTTAGTGTTTTAAATTAACATCACATTTACATCACAGGGTATCAGAAGTTCATTTTGAAAATGTATGAGCCATAAAGCTGAAAAAACATGAAACTTTCAGATTGTGTTAACAGGATCAAAAAAACTTCCATTTAAAAAAAGTGGTAGACTTATTTTATATGTCAGACTTCACAGGGTTACTAATATACATCACTTATTTACATATATGGTCATGATGGTCTAAGACTGAGGTTGGGTGTCTTTTAATTCATGCCTCATACCTCTGCCACTATCGGGTAAACCTGATCCAAACAAAGGCTGAGGATGCTGGGTAACAGAGGTTTGAAGGTCTGACCGGGTTCTTGAACCACCACCTGACAATGATCCAAAGACAAACCGTGAGCAGCATGTTTAATGAGCACAGGAAGCCTAACACAGAGTTGATTTTGTTCCTCGTACCTGCAGAATCTTGAGAAACTTCTGAACCACTTTGGAGCCAGAGCTGCCCTCCTGTAAGATGCTCACCGCCAGCTGATCTCTGAGGAACACGGTGAAGATTTAGCTATGTTACATAAGCCTGACATCAATAAGCACTTACGCATGACTGATTAGCACTCATACAGATCCAGACACATCTGATGAGATGTGAAGGTCACCTGGTGAACATGCCGAGGAAGGTCTGGATGATCTGCTCGGTGAAGGCCACGCCCATCTGCACACGCAGCGCTTGAAACAGCGTGAGAAAGAAGCTCAGCATCTCATCCGTCACATCTGAGAGAGGGAAAATGCACAAGACAAGATGTCAGTCCACTGAAACTGAGCCAATACGATTCCAGCACAAGGCAGTGAAGACGACGTTGTCATGAACGCTGCTGAGAGTTCAGGTGATGATTTAGTTACCTGGCTGCTGGATGAAGTGTGGGAAGAGCGCGAGCGTGACCTGGACTGACTCCTGCAGGCTGTTGTAACAGATCTGACGGGATTTGGTGGCCTCTCCTGATATACTGTCCACCAGATCCTTCAACACGCACAGAGTCTGCTGGATCACCACTTTACCTGACGGACACAAGAGGAGTTCAATTAGAACATTTTTTATTAATAGTTTAAGTTTAACTGATAAAAAAAAGTAAATAAAGTGAGTGTTTTTAAAGTAATATTTTCTGCTCACCAAGTATTTAACTTGATGAAAAATACAGTAAAAAGTTATATTGAAAAATATGATTACAATTTAAAATAAGTGCTTTGAATTTTCAAATATTTTAAAATGTTATTTCTGTGATCAAAGCTGAATTTTGACCATCACTCCAGTCTTCAGAGCCGCATGATCCTTCGGAAATCACTCTAATGATGATTTGCTGCTCAAAAAAAACCTTTTCTTTTTTTATTAAAACAGTTGTGGTGTTTAATATTTTTTCGAAAACTGATTTTTTTTTCAGGACTCTTCGATATATCATAAGTTCTAAAGAACAGCATTTATCTGAAATCTAAATCTTTTGTATGATTAGAAATTTTAATCAATTTAAGGCATCCTTGCTGAATTGACGTTTTCCTGTATTTATTTATATATATATCTCTTACTGACCGCAAGGGTATATAATCATCTTTATTTCCACTAATAAATACATCAGCTATTAATCATGTGTTGCTCTTACTGTTGTGATGATGGCTGGGTGGGCGGGGCAGGAGGCGGTACTGATGCGTGAGGCTACTGAGAAGCCGCGCGTGATTGGCTGAGCGGTTGGGCCACTGCTGCTCCGCCTCTGGCAGGCTGGGCCACGGCAGCAGCAGCATGTTAGACAGAGCTCGACACACGAGGACTTGAGCCTGGGACAGAAGCAACCAGCATTACATCACAAACAAACACAGACGGAGCCACACTGTCCTGTCCTTCAAACACACACCTCCTGAGGTAATCTGTGGTTATGATTCTCTGTGATCAGGTTGAAAATATTCTGCACGGCTGGCAGCGACATCAGAAACACGGGCCGCACGGTGGTGGCCATGGACACCTGGAGATGGCACGCCGATAACAGCAGTTTCTCTGGGACCTAAGCACACAGAGATCAGGCAGATTAGTGTTTCTCCAGTCAAAGAAAGAGGAAACACTGGTTAAACAGAGTTAACCTAAACATCTAGTGAAACTGTAAACCTTAACACACAAGTAATGTTTTAGTTTCAAGACAACCCAACTAAATATACAGTAATGGACATTGGTACTAAAAAATTTAATGTGAAGACTTCATGAGTGAATTAATCTACTTTATGGTGTTTATATTTTAATAAGTTGTAGGTGGTTTTAAAAGCACATATTTGTACTCCCTCATGTCTTTGAGAGCTGCTTGTATGAGCAAACAGACATTTCAAAATAAGAGTCTCCGTGTATTTCAGGTTGTTTAAAATCAAAAGTCCCACATAAAATGCATTTTTTTTTCCTGGACATTTTTTCTTGTATTTCAGTTCAAAAACGGCAATATTAGTATAGTGTCACATGATCCTGCAGAAATCATTCTGATATGATGAGCAGAGATAAAGCACAGCCAAAGCATAACCATTTAAAAATAAGTGTCTCAGTGTATTTTAGGATTGTTCAGAATTAAAAGTCCTGCATTATGCATGGGGAAACTTGTGCAATGGATGCAGTGTCTGCATTGAATAAATCTGTTGAAATAATCTCCTGTACAATAAAACCAAGTTACATGTACAAAATGCAATGGTATTGCACAATTAAGATATAAGGTAATGATTCAAATTACAGCACCTTCATCAAATTAATAAAAACACAGATGAGCATACTTTATTCATCATTTAGTAAAAATAGAGTTTAAAAAAACTTAACAAAAAGGTATATCACCTTCTTGTTGCATTCGTTTTGGCACAATAATGTTTACTGCCTTTGAAATTATGTTTACTGCTATAGGCAAAATCCAATATTGATTGACCTATAATTATATATATGTACAGGAGTGTGCAGATGTGGATGAGCGACCAAAATAAAAAAATGGTTGACATGGCTGAAAGCTGTTAATGCACAATAACAGTTTTAGATTGACTAACTGTAACTCTGCATTAGATTTTCATTCAAACTGAATGCATAAATATGACTGTTTTATACATAAAACTGTGTCATTCACTGATGCCCTTCACTTGCTAAAATCAACAGGTCATATACTTACTTTCCAGAAGCCTGCCAAAATAAAAGCTTGCTGATTTGAGGTTTGAAAATGTATATAAAAATCTCAATGTACATGTTGAACAAAACATGTTTTGAGTATTTTAAACTTGTAATTGCCATCTCCTACTTTAAATGAGCACTGAAGATCATTCATAAAGATCAAATCACCTTGGCACTGATGAGAGGGGTCGTGGCAGCCATACTCGACGTGATGAGATCCATAAATTGTGTTTGATCTTGTTGTCGCTGCACCTCCCCGCAAAACTGAGCCAGCCAATGAGAATACGCCTGCAGAGCAGCCAATGACTGCGCATGCCTGCAGAACAGATGTTTATTAAGCATGATTATAAAGCAATCCACCATAATGTTAACTGATGGCAAATAGCACCTTAAAGTGTGTTTATGACTACTTACACGTCTATAAGATCTGGCTTAAGCACTGAAGGAACAGCCATTTCTACATCATACAGGCAGATCTGAGAACCGTAACACGACACTTCCACCAATCTGAGAGGACAAACAATATCACCATCAAATATTTCAGTCAGTTGAAAAAGGGGCATTAAAAAGTCTTTCATATTTTAAATGGTATTACAAAAGTCTTAGTTCCTTCTTTAAGCAGATTTAAATTTGGAAACAGAAAAACAGGAATCACAATATGGCCAAATGTGATTATTCAACTATTTAAATTCAATTCCATTCAACTTTATTCCACTTTGGAACATTCATTCACGGATTTGCTTTACGCCACTGTCTTTACACCCAGACGAAACTTACTGGAGAAGTGTGAAATTATATACCTCTGTAAATAAATACTGTTTTAATTCACATCTCTCCGAAATATCTGTGACCAGTTCATATCAGCAAAACGATATATCGGTCGTGCTCTAATTTGAAGTGTAAATCAAGGCATAAAACATGAGCAAATGCAGAGGACATCAAGTACACCCATAAGGAGGGAGTGTTGTTAAATGAGGAATTGTGAATCAGGAACTGACCTCTGCACGATTGCGAGAGCGTCGTTGAAGCGAGTGGTGAAGACGTCCCCAGTGAAGAACTCGGCCAAGCGTCCCACGGCCTGCAGAAGAGAGCTCAGGTCTCGAAGAGCGCAGTGCAGCTTTCTGCAGTCGGCCTCCGCTGTGATGTTCAGCCTGCGGCCTGTTCACACACACACACACACAGAGAGAGGTGTGAAACCACTCAACAACAGCTGACAGCAGCTCACTAGCACATGAGAACACCACCACTAATGACCATCGGAGCGATCATTACAAGACCAGACACTACTGCAACACTACTCACTCAACTTGTACAGACCGATTACGCTTTCAAGCAATCAATAGAAAGTACATAACTTCTCGTTAATACTGTTATTTAGCAAGGGTGCACTAAATTGATCAAAACTAACAGTAAAAAGAACTTTTTTTCAAATAAATGCTGTTCTTTTGAACTTTGTTCGTCATAGAAAAATTATATCTATCTATCTATCTATCGAGCAGCAAAGCTGGTTTCCACAGAAAAACCCATTAAGCAAACTTTTTTTACATTTATGTTAAGATGAAATGTTGAAACAAAAATTTTCTTTAGCATCAAATCAGCATTTTAGACTGATTGACTGGAGTAATGATGCTGAAAATTCAGCTTTGCATGACAGGAATAAATGGCATTTCAAAATATTTTTAAATAGAAAACAACTATTTTGAAATCGCAACAATATTTCAAAAGATCACTGTTTTTGTTGTATTTTAAAGAAGTAAAAAAAAAAAAAAAAAACTGGCTGAGTGACAAGGAAATAAAGTTGTCAGATGTCACATTTCCTGCAAATTCCCCTTAATGCTTTGCTGCATTAAGACATACAAGTGTAACATTTGGATACAGAGTAAAAATGACAACATCTGCATGGAAATTTTCGATGAGCTTTGCACAATGAATTCTGGGATTGCCTTATTCTAATGTTTCGAGATGCACCTGTAGATATCATGGAAAAGTTGTTTAGTTTTTGTAATTTAATTTCAAATGCAAACATTCTTATATTCTAGATTCATTGCACACAAACTGAAATATTTCCAGATTAATATTTTTTGGTTTTAATTTCTGATTGTTATGACTTACAAAATTAGTAATTTTCCTAAGCAGTATCTAAAATAAATTGAATATTCCATTTTGAGCTCGATTAATTTGATTAATTTTGAGTATAAATCCTGGGTACCTCCTGAGCTAGTTTAGAACATGCAACCGCAATTATGGGAAAGAATGCTGACTTGACAGTTGTTCAGAAGACAATCATCAACACCTTCAACATGGAGGGTAAGCCACAGAAGGTCAATGCTGAACGGGCTGGCTGTTCACAGAGTGCTGTATCAAAATATATTCATAGAAAGTTGACTGGAAGGAAGAAGTGTGGTAGGAAAAGGTGGACAAGCACCAGGGATGACCACAGCCTTGGGGAGATTGTCAATAAAAGCCAATTCAAGAACTTAGGAGAGCTTCACAAGGAGTGGACTGAAGCCAAAGGCAGCGGATCAAGAGTCACCACACTCAGACGTCTTCAGGAAAAGAGCAACAGCTGTCACATTCCTAGAGACAAACCACCCCTGAACCAAAAAATAAATAAATAAATAAATAAAAAGCATTTCACCTGGGGTAAGGAGAAAAAGAACTGGACTGTTGTTCAGTGGCAAAAGTACTCTTTTCAGATGAAAGTAAATTTAGCATTTCATTTGGAAATCAAGGTCTGGAGTCTGGAGGAAGACTGGAGAGGCACAGAATCCACACTACTTGAAGTCCAGTGTGAAGTTTCTGAAGTCAGAGATGATTTGGGTGCAGTGACATCTGCTGGTGTTGGTCCATTGTGTTTTATCAAGTCCAAAGTCAATGCAGTCATCTACCAGGAGATTTTTGAGCACTTTATGTTTCCATCTGCTGACAAGCTTTATGGAGATGCTGGTTTCATTTTGTAGCAGGACTTTAGCACCTGCCCACAGTGCCAAAACCACTTCCAAGTAGTTTGATGACCATGATATTACTGTGCTTGATTGGCCAGCCAACTCACCTGACCTGAACCTCACAGAGAATCTATGGGGTATTGTGAGGAGGAAGATAAGTAACAACTGACAAACAATACAGAGGAGCTGAAGGACACCATCAAAGCAACCTGGGCTTCAATAACACCTCTGAAAACACCTTGGCTGATCGCCTCCACACCATGCCGCACTGAAACAGTAATTCATACAAAAGGAGCCCCGACCAAGTATTGAGTGGAAAATTAAACCTGCTTTGAAGATCTTGAACATTTCTGTTTTGTAAATCTTTTTGTGATTGATCTTTGAGAAAATATTCACATTTTATTGAGGTAATTAATGTTTTATTTTCCAAAGCTGTAATTCATTAGAATCAGAATTAAAACAAACAACTCTTGAAATATTTCAGTTTGTGTGCAATTAATCTACAGTAAGAAAGATAGCTTTTTTTATTATTATTAAATTACAAAAAATAAGTGATATTAAATTTTTTGGGAGATGCACCTTTATTACACACATATGCAAACCTGCTTTCAAATCCGGCCAAAATTGATAATTGAACAGTATTTGGATACCTAAAAGCATTATCTGGTTGTGCCGCTCTACAGGTTTTGGATTCAAAACTGCGATCTATAAAACTCAGATTACTGTAATGAAGAGAAACTCACTTGCTCCTGATCTCACAATAAACTGCTGCAGCCCAAGATAAATGTCCAGATCCTCCTGGAGCACCGGAAACTAAAGACACAAACATGCATCTAAATAAACAACTTGAATTTTCATTTAAATTTATATAAAATATATAATACAATTTAAAATCACAATGTATAAAGTTCTATAGAACTGACAGCTCTAAAACTCCTACTCATGTGGATTACATAAATCCTTCATTATTGCTTCTGGGTTTTTAAATGAGATTTGTTTCCATATTAAACATCTATTAGACTTGCCAATGAAGAGTCGGTTGTTTTCAGTACAAAGGAAACGAGGACACACACGCTCACCCACACATACACCTACCAGAACAGAAAAGGTCTGGGACGGCAGCAGCTCCATCACCCTGGCAACCACCTCCAAACTCTGACGCAGGTACCGCTGCCATTCCGTCTGTTGCTATGGAAACCAGAGGGAGGGAAAGTTCCAAAAATTCTGCAGAACAAAACTGATGCTGTGGTGTGTTTAATCGATCCTTACATCATCGTCAAGGGTCTCGTCATCGAGTTCTTCTAGCTGACTCTGGTTTAACCTGAACTGGATCCTGTTAAGAACTTCCCGCAGCAGCAGAACTAGAGCATCTTTATACCTGGACACACACACACACACACACACACACACAGATTAATGCAATGTTTCTACTACAACCTAATCTCAATTCCTGGGCTGACAAAAAGTCCACAGACACACACCTGTTAACAACACTGTCACTGTCAGCCAATCGGCTTCTGATCTTGTTGGTCAGGTAGTCCAGGAATATACTACAGATGTCCAGACAGGCCAGATAACCCTCTTGACTCGGCTACAACAAATCAAACACACGTTTTAGTGAAGAGGTGCACAAAGATTAAGAATTTTAGAGATGAATCACCCTCTACTTTAACGGGTAAAATGTTTCCTGTGGTGCACTTTTCACATCAAAAACTGTCATAACTTAGACATAAAAGCCCATTATGTATCATCAATTTGCCCTCGAGTTGAACTCTGTATGTTTAAAGGGGACGGTCTCCTTTGAGACTTCCACTGCACTGTTCAGAAAGCATCGTTGCATATGAACTACGACACTTAATATAATAGCTGCTGAGATTAATTATTCATGAAAAGTGCTGATTATAGCATTATTTTTGGTGAGTGTGCAGGACTCTCACGGTCACTTGTGCTGAACTGAAGTGACTGACAGCTCCACTCATTATAAACTGAGTGATCTGTGCTTGCTTTTACATTTAAATAGCAGATGATTTTCATGCTAAAAGGGACACAGTGAATTTAAGATGCTGATGATTTTGCAAAAAAACTACTAATTAAAAATGAGTCCTTACATAAAATAAAATAAATTCACTGATCACATAGACCTTAAAATGAACATGCTTACTGACATGCTGACAGTATCTTTCTGTGAAGGTTTGTTTACAAATCTGATCTGATAGTGACTGGTTTAGCAAAGAATCTGCCGATAAACACACAATACAGACAAACAAAATGTAAAAAAATATATATATTTGGACTAAAAGAAGTTTTGAGTTCTGAAATTTGCATTATGATTTCATAGTACAATGAACTCATACAGTTCTGTACACATATTTACATGGCCTTTTCAAAAAAATTAGGAAGAAGAATTGCGTAATTATTATTATTTTTTACTTTTGCAGACCAGTGTTATTTTTTATTATCATTGAGAAACTATTATAGATGTTCCCTTCTTACACTTACTATATATATATATATATATATATATATATATATATATATATATATATATATATACTCTATATTTTTCATTTTAGTTAAAGTTACAGCAATGTTTTTTCTTTTTATGTTTTTATCTTAAGTGTTTATTTTACTTTATATGTACTGTATATATTTAGAGTTTTTTTATTAAATAATTTGGTTTTGGTTCATTCTTTTAGTGCAGCAGTTTAAATTAAATTAAAATGAGAAGTGTTGATTTGGCATCTGGCTGAAATAAAGTGTTTAAAGGGATAGTTCACTCAAAAATGAAAGTTCTGTCATTAATTACTTACCCGTATGTCGTTCCAAACCAATAAGACCTTTGTTCATCTTCAGAACACAAATTGAGATATTTTTGATGAAATCCGAGAGCTTTCTGACCCTGCACAGACAGCAACGCAACTGAAATGTTTTATGGCCCAGAAACGCAGTAAGGACATCGTTAAAATAGTCCATGTGACATCATGAGGGTGAGTAATTAATGACTATTTTCTTTTTTTGGTGAACTATCCCTTGAGGTTTTTTTTAATTTGATCAAAAGTAGCTTTTTTTTATGGTTTTAGTTATAGACAGTAAAAAAAAAAAAAAAAAATTGTAATAAAAAAAAAAAACGATTTTCATGATCCCTCTTATTTTGCTATTATTACCATCTAGAATTGTATGCAAGAGGAATGTAAACTTGTGAGCACCACTGTATGTCAAAAGATCAGTGAAAATTTGACTTCCCAATTCATGACACCAATAGCAGTCAATATAGCGCTTATCTTGTGGTTGAATACTGACAAATCTACTGAGAAGAGTCAAAAGAAAGCACCTTCAAGCCCAGTCACTTTCAGCAAACATTAAACTATGACCAGGAAAACATCCCTAAAAATACAGCAGGTGTTTTCACAGGTGAAAGCATCAAAAATGAGAAGAAAAGGGAAGGCTTGATTAAAAAAAAGTTCAGAAAAAGGAAATATCATTAGTCATTAACATGGTAAGTTAAGAGTCTGTGCTTCCTGGAACATTAAATGAAGGTGTTTTTACCTGGTTAAAGGTGTACTTGAAGAGCAAAGCTAGAAACTCCACTAGAGGAAACTGGGCGTTAGATTCGATCCTCCGCAGATGAACACTGACAAACAGCCGGAGGAAATCTGTGAACTTTTCCACATAGCTGAGAGGGACAGACAGGCAGAAAAAGGGTTAAAAGCAGCAGTATCAATGAGTTAGAAGTTCAAAGCACGTGCATCCATTTCTTACCTTTCGTCTAATTCTTGCAGTCTGCTTTTGATAGTGTGTGTGTTGGTGTGCGAGTGTGTGAGTCTTTGCAGCAGATAGAAAGTCTGTTGAAACATGCGGAGCAGAAACTCCTCAAAGTCCACAGGGACACAGTTTTTGCACATTAACTCATTAATACAGTTCATGGCCATGACGCCCAGTTTGGCACGTTCGGCGTGGCCCACCATCTGACCAGTCCTGCCGTGTCCCCCGCCGCCATTGGCCATGAGGCTTCCGGGGGCGGAGTCTCCATTAGATGTGGGCAGAGGTTTCGTTTTGATTGGATGCTGGCATCCGAAGCGAGCGAAATGAAAGATCGAAGCGAGGAGGGCTGGAGTGATAGAAGAGGAGAGAGGGATCCAGCTGAAGAGATGAGCCAAGCACTCCAGCGCTAGCAGACACAGAGCTCCACTTTCAGCTTCCAGAACTAACGGTGTACTGTCGCCCGCCAAAACACCTGCAGAACATAACAGACAGCAATTAATATAACAATCACTTACTGATAGGTTTCAAGTTTCAACTACCGATTATTGTATGACTATATCGATTATTTTGTGATTATCAGTATTGGTTGATAACTGAGATTTTGCTAATCTCTTTTGATTATCAGAAGTGTAAGATCCTGGATTGTGTATATAAATACATAGAAATGTTATTCATCTCTATACATACTATAATAACACTTAATAAAATAAGAAATAAATGAATAATTAAAATTATATTAATAATATTCTTTTATATTATTACTATTATTATTATGTATTACATATGCATGTAAAAAAAATATATGCATTAAAATGATATGAATTAAATGATAGCTTGCTTTAGAATAATTTTTATTTTATGTTGTATACAAAAAAGCCAAATTTGTGGTTTCATTTATAATTATAATTATTAACATTAATACTACAATACACAAAAGTAGCATAATTTTAATAATTATAATATTTTTAGATTTTTTTTTTTACACAATTATAATTGAAAAAAAATTGCTCAGGCTACAGGATTATAAATTTCAAAAACAAAATACAACAATGTTACGCAGTAAAATAAAATAAAAATAAAAGCACAGTTTTTTTTTCCACAGTTCAAATAGTTACTACTATATAGTGACGTCACTGTCACCTATTCCCTTATTATTTCCCACTAGTTGGTTTCACTGATGTAGACCTTGTCTTTCAAAATGAACCAGTGTCAAAAGGGTGAAAGCAGAAGCTCACCTGACTCTCTAGATGTGGGGGATGGAGGGGGAGTGGTGGCTGTAACACTGTGTTTGTCCCATACTGTCTCCAGAATACCTACCAAGAAAAGTCGTTAAAAAAACCTGCAAGTCCAAACACATTTTCCAGTGCTTATGTGTACTCTGAAGTAACGAGCTACTGGCATCTCACCAGTCAGAAGGTTCAGCACGGTGGGGATCTGATCCAGCAGGAGCTTCTTCAGCTCCTCTTTACGAGCGACGCTCAAGTCTTCTCTGGGACAGACCAGCTCTTCTGAGGTCATCTTGAGTAGAACCAAACCCAGCGGCGCTAGAGACGGCGACTGCACTAACTACAACACAAAAACACAATGATGCAGTCAGATCACTTTAAATGATTTAATAACATACATACAGAATAAAGAATAAGACGTACCTGTAAGGTGTTGCTAAAGAAGTCATGGTAGAACATCGGCCAGTCCTGGCGTCCAATGTCCACGATGACTTTGCACAGCTTGTTTCTGATGAAGAAAGGCAGCAGTGCATGCTGGGAAAGCAGAAGCTTGGGCAAACAGCTACGAAGTTCTGCTTTGTCTTCACTGGCCACACCAACCCACATCTTGTTCACAAGATTCTGCACAGAAGGGTCGACACATTTACTGTAATATCTCATATCTCAAACACAGTTGGGGATGCCTGTGCGCAAATATTTGTATCTATTTTAGGGTGATTCACATAAACACCTCCAAGTCAGGTTTCACACTAAAAATCAGCAAAAACAAATATTGTACTTTGCATAAAGTGAATTCTATTTTTGTTTAGGGGTGCTCTGATCACGATCGGCCGATCGTTAATGCGCATCTCGTCAGTAAAGCCGGTTTTCTAATCAGCGGTTAATTCCCTCAGCTGTTACTTCAGAGAGCCGTTGTTAATAGAGAAGATGCGCAAATCACGTTAATTTTCAGCGTTTTTTGGCGCATCTTCTCTATTAACAACGGCTCTCTGAAGTAACAGCTGCTCTATGTGAAATCATGCACATGATTGAATTAACCGCTGATTAGAAAACCGGCTTTACTGACGAGATGCGCATTAACGATCGGCCGATCGTGATCGGAGCACCCCTATTTTTGTTCCAATTAACGTGTGTGTGGTGATATTATTTGACCACTTCCCCTTAAAATTTGTTGGCAGCGTGTAATGCACATAGTTTGATCAGTTTTCATGAAATTACATTTACAGAAAATAATCAACTGAAGGGTTCATTTTACCTCAAACACAGTAAGACTGTACATCATGACATATTCATTTCTGCTGTTGGAGAGGAAGTAGAGGCAGTGCCTCCACGAGCCAGGCTGAGCCGCAAAACTGTTCAGCAGCTCTTCTGCAAGACACAACACGACAAAAGAGTGATAAAAACACATTTGGGGAGAAAAACATCCATGTTAAACATCAGAAAGAAACAAACCGAACACTGGAAGTCATTAAAATGTTTAGCTGTGTGGCTCAAACACTGAAACTTTGATAAACACGAGCAACACAAGATCACTTCAACAAAGATGCAACTTCTGTAAAGTATAAACGAAGGCTGTTCCCACGACTGAGAGCTCTTCGCTCCTAATTTCAGGACAGGCCAACATTGGTTTGTACACAAAGTTTTGCATATTTGCATAAAAAAGAAAACATTGGTTTGTTGCACACCTACATAAATTAGCATTTCAAAGTTCAAATGCACTATGTTTGTTAACAAGAGCTACTTTACAATAAATGTATAGCTCCACAGCAATCACATGCATTAATTTTGACACTCTGGATCCAAGTATCTGTTATTTTTAAATCAATCTGCATGCATACTATCTTTTCTAGGAACTGAACTCTTGACGATGACTCCATTAGAAAGGGAAGATTTTTGTTATGGCATTATTTTAAAACACAGATCAACTCTCGTGACAAATAGGAAGTGAAAAACTGAAGTGCAGCTGATAGTTTTTAACATATGTTTTTGTCTGAAAGCATGGTGTGAAACAGAGTGAAGGAGGCTGTACGAGCGAGGACACGATGAGTTCAGCTGACTTCCACTTAAAACAGATACTGTTAAATCTCATTCATGCTTCATATTTGCTTCGTGAATTCATGTACATTTTAAATCATTTTTTATTGCATTATGGACCAAATTTTAGTGGAGTAAAGTTTAAAGTAGAAATTACATAATTTAATTTTGAGTGAACTGTTATTTTAAGAGAAAACCAATTACATTTTTGTATTGAAGTAAAATAATAACATGGGTTTTAAAAAACGGAATATTCCTGGTATGATAAGTGACTTGTTCTGGGTTTGATGCACAAGCCATGCATTTCCTGATAAATGATTACAGATAAATTTACTTCCTCCAAACACATCACTACGGAGAAGAGTACACTGATCACACATTACTAAATGTTTAAACCCAGGATTTAGAATCAAACTTGGAGCCAAATGCTCTCAAACTAAAAGGATTTTATGAAACTCAAGAGACACACAGCTTAAATGTCATGAATGTGTTCTCCACCCACGAAACATAACCATTATTAGACGCATACCTCACCTTAAAGGGGTCGCACGATCATTTATTTTTATTAGAGGTTCTCTTATAAGTTTTAGAAGCACTGATGCATCATAATTTCGTTTTTAATTACCATTTTCCATTGCATTTAGCAGATGCTTTTATCCAAAGTGACTTACAATAGAAAAACATGAGCAATTAATCACAGAACCAACAATAATATTTTCCAATCTGTCTCCAATCCTTAATTAAACAGGCCATTTTTGTGCTGCTGTGCCTTTAAGACTTTTGTAAACACCAGGGCTTCTGCAGGTTTTATGAAAGTAAATGTAAGAGTTTTTAAGACCTATTCGATATTTTTATTAAAAACATTGACAAAGATTTACTTTTTTGCTATTCGCTATATAAAACAAACGCTGTTGAAATGTGCCACTCTAACAGTGATCAGTTGTCTTGTTTAAAATAAATACCAGACACTCGTTTCTAACACTGGGCTTCTTGAGAAGGATCTGCAGAGCTGTAGGTGTTACACACAGACCAGCTTTAACAAACATAACTGCATTTTACACTTACTCAACAGCACACACACTATTTCTATTAGCACACTGCTCCTGACAATTTGCTAAATACTGAATAGGCATCACCGAAGTGAACATAGGGTGATCTTGTGCATCAGGAAATGTCTTGAAAGAAGAGAAAAACGAATGTCTCATGATATGAGACAGATGTAACAAATGACAGCCTTTTTTTTTTTAGATTATAAATGTACAAAAGGATGACTCTGCAAATCAGGGCATGATAACTGTCTGAACGTGAGTGTCAGGCGTATGCTCACCAATCTCTCTCTTGCGGTCATTGGTGGTGCAGCTGTGGAAAAACTCAGTCATGAGACTCTCCAGGGCCCGTAAGGAGCCCTCCTCTGACGCCTGCAGCACAGAGAGACACAGATGAGGGAGGGAGGAGTAAGAGGAGATATGACAAGATATGACATTTCAATCTGAGCTTTTAATGCAGGCATGCAGTGCATCAAACACAAAAATGTACTGCATCTACTGAATACAAATCCAGCATATATACTCAAAAATGTCGATATGCTGTACATTAAATCCTATGTTCTCACATTTGATTTAAGGTTTAGCAAGCTCCCAGCAAGCTTTATTCTTTATCTGCTGTTGTTTTCGTCACTGTTATGTATTTGGTTTGGGAAGATGTTGATAGCTCTTCATTTATAAGAGAAATTTTAAAGGTTTGTCATGATTAAATCCCCCTCATGTTCTTTATGTTAAGGATGCACAACTAATCTAATTTCTAATCGTCATTACAATCACAGATGGCATGATAATGAAATCGTTCAAAGTGACAATTAATCTTTCAATTTCCACTTACGTTATTCTGAATTATTTATACAAGTTATATTAAGTTTTTTTTCCCCATTGTTTCAGTTTAAGTTTTAATATAACATAATACGATGCATATATTTACTTTTGTTTTGTTTTTCTTTAAAGAAGAAACTAATCCATGCATAGTTGAAATTTGAGGCTTAATACTATAGAAAAATCCATAAAAGTTTTTTCAGGAAGACTATTTCCAGCTTGTTTATTTTAATATAAAAAAATATGGCATGCAGTTGCTCCAAACAATGTTATAAACATCATTCAGTGTAAATTGTGATAATCATAATTAATAAGCCCAATAATTTTGAGGGAATGCAACCCTAGTTTATATATATATATTTTTTCTTCCATATATTAACCATAATTGCAGTTGTCAAAGTCATTCTTCTGTGGGACACAGGTGACAAAGCTGAAAAAAAAAAAAGATATATAGGTATTTAATAATCCTTAAAGTGTAATGCTATGTGTAATGCATCATATTGCTTTTTGCTTATTCTTAAATTTTTATTCATTTTTTTTATTTATCAATGCTTAACAACTATGTATAATGCATCATGTTGCCTTCTGACAGTTCCCTTATTTTTAGTCCACGCTTGTCCTCAAAACACACACAAAAAGGTGAGTGTGTTCACAGAAAATATTGATAAAAGTGGAAGACGAATACGGGAAGTGGGCTGCTGCTGCTGCTGCTGCTGATGATGATACTGAGGGCTCTGAATTCTTCGTATGAGTCATGACACGTTGTGTGTGACGTCACAGAAGCTAAAGAATGCCTTTGATTTCCTCACACCGTTCAGAATGTCCTGAACTCAAGAGGACACCGTTACATACACGCAGAAGAAGCTCGTCTCTGCTTGGTTTGTGTGAATGATTACTGCCTGATTTCACAGAATACACTTCAATTTGACTTGCTTTCATATATGACAGATCTATAACTGCTATCTGTCAGCCCTAAGACATCATAGTACAGTAATACACACCCAAACCTAAGTGTTTTGACGTGCTTAAAAAAAAAAAGAAGTCAATTTATTAATTAAAACAATGCTTCTAGCACAATGTAATATTGTCATTTATAGGCCAACAGAGGAAAAAAAAGTATTGCAACCTCCAGACACTGCTGCACATACAGAAACTTAATATATTTGCAATTGCGTAGGGGGAAAACAATTATCAAATAGACTGAGAGCGTGTTATATAAATTATATGCATTGATTCTAACTCACCATGCCCGGGCTCTGAGCTTCTATGCGGCTATAATATGAGATGAATCCGTTTCTGCTCGCTCATGCTTCCTCTGGGGCCTTTGTATTTCACCTTTTGGTAGCGCTGAAACCCCGCATCACTGTCCCGCAGCCGCCCGGTGGACCCCGGGGTCGGGCTCCGAGACACTTGTTATTACTGTTGCTCTAACACGAGCCTAAAGCGAACGAGACTGGAACTGACGCTGCCCGGATACACCGCGACAAACCGCGTAAAACTACTGCGAAACGCAGAGAAGAGCAACAAAACAGCGGTCGCAGAAATATGTCGGGACTCTATTCTTTACGTGTCGGTCGGCGGTTGCGCTGTGCGGGACTCGGTGCTTTAATTTAAGCCCCCAGAAGACTGACAGAGCCACTCCTTGGGTCGCGGGGATCGCTCTTTCCGTGCAGGCCTCTCGTATCTTCCTCTCCTCTGCCCATTAAACTACCGGAAGTGACATCTTCCTCATTGAAGTAGAAATGAGAGCGGGCAGAAAGGCTAACAGGGTAAAGGAACGGTTACTTTAGTGGGCGGGACTTAAAGAGGAGAAGCTGCCTCTGATTGGTCCGGTAACAAGGCGATTATTATTATTTTTTTAGTATTTTTTTTAAGTGAGCTTTTCAAACAATACATTACGCAATTGTTTATTTTATTAGGAAATTTTATGTACAAGAAGAGGTGGTCTCTTTGCAAACCTAATTTCCTAAAAACAACAACAAAAAACTGTTGTAAAATGTGTATAACTTTTTTTTTGTCTTGCAGCGAATATTGTTTATATTGTCACGATTGTAATGCTTTTTGTAAAAACATAAAATATGTATAATATACAAGTTTCAGTACATTTTCGTATTTATATGTTCGATTTGCATTTATTTATTTATAGCAACATTATACATACATACATATATATATATATATATATATATATATATATGTGTGTGTGTGTGTGTGTGTGTGATTTTTTAAAATAAATTTGCACATACTAAAACAAATTAAAGAGTTTTTTTTTAAGTTTCAGTACACATTTTTGGTTTCGCTTTATTCGTCACGTGTTACTTTTCTCAGCGCTAGTCAGAATGTACCAGTCACCGTCGTTTGTGATTACTAATCAGGCATGAACTTTTCATCATTGTATAAACGATTCAGATGGAGAATTTCCATTAGTATGTCAGGGATGTATATTTGATATATTTATACTTAAATGATTATAGTTATATTGTACACATATCTACAATAAGATAGAAGACGTTCTGAGTTATCAATGCTACTCAATAGAGGAATTGGTATTGTGAGCCGTCAAGCGCCCCTTGAGGAAAAACATTACAAGCTCTACACTGAACCGTAATTAGGAACTAGTTACTAGTTGTTTTTGCCACCCAAAGTAATCTACCCATTAAACTACCGGAAGTGAAACCTTAATCTCGGGCCGGATGAAACCGGCCGCAACAAGACACATGTCGAATACTACAGTGTGCACTTTGTGTGCAGGGATTGCCTCATTATTACACACATGCATCCGCCAAACCAGGGCTTCTCAGTCTTTTAGATGCCACGGACCCCCAAATGTGATTTCCCTTTTGTGAGGGAACCACATCAAGACAAATATATAACGTTACTTGTATGTATAAATACCGCATTCACAATTTACATATAGTCATTTACCAGAAGCTTTTATCCAAAGCGACTCACAAACAAGAACAATAGACGCAATCAAAACCAACAAAAGGCAATTATATGTGAGTGCCATGACAAGCCTCTGTAACAGTACACGTAGCAGGGTTTATAAATACGATTTTTTATAAAAAATAAGACTACTCAAAATAATAGTAAAAAGAATAGAAAATGCTAGTGTAATAAAAAAGGTGTTTATAATAAATACAAATAAAACAAGAATATAGAATAGAAAAATAATAGAGAATGCAGGCTCTTTTTCACAAAGAAAACTAGTAAGAATAGAAAAATAATAGGGGTCGAGTGTTTTTTTCTTTTTAGAGTTAATATTTATTTGAGAATATACTATGCAAAATTATTATAAATGTTTTTTTTTTCTTTAAGGGGAAATAGTTTAGTTTATATCAGAACTGTACTGTTATGTATTTATCAGTATATTTTTTGTATCTGTTTTTATTGTTATTTTATTTATAAATTGTTACACTGTTTTTCTTAGCAGGTACTCAGATATTATTTACAGTGGTCAAAAGTTTTGCCCTTTTAACAGAAGTGGGTTTGTCTGCCATGCCAACTACTTTTACAACTGGCACAATTTGATATTTGTGATTTTGAACATTTTGATTTTGGTGCTTTGAGTGCTTCTAATCTGCTAACTTTAAAAAATACTTCTGATTTGGTAACTTTAAAAATGTAATATAAATGGCAGCATCACAGCATAGGTTAAATCTATTTTTTTTCCTTTTTGTTTCTGCATGTAGATGTTCCTCCTGGACTGTGAGAAACGGTCTGTGACAGTCTGTCGTTTCTGACGATGAAAGGAAAGCTCTTGCGATTCTCTTGCTTCTTGGTTGTTTATTGTGGTTTGCTCAACGGCTTCACATTATGAAACCCATCAGCTCGTGTACATGTTGAGTAAGACTGCAGTCACTCTGCATTTACAACACACAATTTGCAAAACAGCACATTCAATAAAGATGACTCAAAATAAATGAGCCTTATTTCCTTTTTCTTCTGTAAAAGAGAAATATTGTACACACAACTTTTTCTAGGTCACATCAAGAAACAGGAAGTGATCCGCGTGTTCGAACCCTTCAAGGAACACCCACAGACAGCAGCTTGGTTTTTGACATCTTATGTTTCGTTTCACTTAAGAGTGAAGGCATATTAAAAAGATGAATTAATAGCTTAAATATTTTAAAAACATTCTGTGCATCAAAGAACTCCATAAAACATGATAAAATGAATGCATAATAATAAGAAAGCACAGTTTTAAAATGTTTCTCAGCTGGTTTCCTCATGAACATCTTGTGACTGGTAGCGATGTCTCAGTTCTTGTATGTGATAGGCCCACGCTCTGTCCGCACCGTCACCCTCCACTTTACACGCCGTCCAATCAGGAAACGGAAAACGTCCCGCCACAATCAATGCATCTTCAGGCAGCTCGGCCAGTAACTTCTTTTGTAAAAGACTTAACTGATAAAGACACAATACACTCTATATGAGGGCTCAATAATATGATGCAAACACATTAAAGTCTTTGACTGACTTTATTCTAAGTCTTATGAATTGATTTAGGTATCACTGTGGTACTCACCACACTAGGGGCTAGAAATACCGTGACATTTTTATACGCCGAGAGATCAACCTGGAAGCACACACAAGCAAATATTACAAACAATATTGTGTACCAATCATATCTTGCTTCTGTATGAGAAACGAGAATGTGTATGAAAAGTTAAGATAGTGTAAGACAATAGATCATAATATTATAGTTAAATATTTTGGGAGAATAATATTAATGCATATGTTATTTGGAATAATATATATATATATATATATATATATATATATATATATATATATATATATATATATATTTTTTTTTTTATACACACACATATATATCCCCCCATACACACACACATATAATATATACTAATTTTTTCTGTTTTATTCTATTATATGATATATAAATTAATATCGTATTTTGAGTGTTTAGATGTACCTTCCACAGATCTTCTCGGCGATATGAAATACTTTTATGTCGTCCAGCTCTCCACGCATGAAAATACGCGAGACGAACAAGCCAGGGATTGAGCTCATAACCAACTGCTGGAGAAAAGCCCTTAGAGCACGCTTCTAACACCTGCACATGAATAAAACAAACACAAGAGTTTGAGGTTGATTTTTAAAATATAAATTAATGCTTTTATTCAGTGAGGATTCATTTAATTGAAAAAAGTAATGGCAAAGACAATCATAATGTTACCAAAGATTTGCTTTTCAAATAAATTCTGTACTTTTCCACAGATATATCAAGCCTAATAACTGTTTTCAACATTGATAATAATAATAATAATAAATGTTTCTAATAAATGATTCAAAACAGTATATTAGAATGATTTCTGAAGGATCACGTGATACTGAAGACTGGAGTAATGATGTGGAAAATACAGCTTTGATCACAGGAATAAATTACATTTTAACATATATTAACATTGAAAATAATGATTTTAAATTGCAATAATATTCCACAATATTACTGCTTTTACTGTATCTTTGATTAAACAAAATGCAGCCTTAGTAAGCATAATATACTTCCTACAAAGCATTAAAAAATATAAAAAATTAAGAGGATGACTCACAATCCTGCCGTCCCCTGAGCCCAGGTCAGCGATGCCTCCGGATCGGCCCTTCAGGAGCGTCATGACGTTACTCACTTGAGCTCTGCTCGCTGGCATGTAAGGCACCTGAAACACAGCAGAGGTCATACACTGAGAAATCACTCCTCATGAGCAGCATGAAGACAGACACACTCCTCACATCTCACCTGTAATCTGAGCGGCACTCGGCGAAACCCCGGCATCAGGATTCCTGCCCAGACGGCATAAACCGCCAAACCTGTGCCCGCCGTCAGCTGCAGGACCTGCCAGCCGCCCAGCCGCCTCTCCTTGAACTGTGCCAGGACTTCCTCTTGTATGTCATCCTCCATGCCTATAGAAATGAGAACTGTATGACCACCATTTTATAATTTACACATCGTATTTTATGTTTACACATAATAATAAATATTTACATCACAGAACAAGAATGAAGATTGGAAGAATGACAAAAAGAACTAGTCAAAATGTGTTAACTTCAAATTAGTGGAAGAAGTGGAAATCAGGTTTAGGCATAACATAATGTCTTCAGAATCATTTGTACATGTGATAATTTGCTGAGAATCTAACAAATAGCTTTAATCTGACTCAAACAAAGACAGGAATCATGTCTTCATGCCACTGTTTTCTGCTGATTGAGGGATAATAATACTTCTTCACCTTACAAATGGTTGTTAAAAGCAAAAATTCTATAAAATGCATCGTATTTTGTGAGAAAGTGTGATATGTTTAAGGAAAATCAGGCACTATTTTTGGAATCAGCACCCCAAAATTAGTAAGAAATGAGTATTATGTGTTATACATTTTCATATTGCGTACACATACCTTTATACTGGGTTGATACCGTTTCCTGAAAAGTGGCTTTAGTGGTTTAAGTTACAGGCTTGGACCTGAATGTAGCAGGGCAAAGAAAAAAGTCTTTAGTTTCTTTTTGATCGATGAGGTTAAATTGCAGACTTTAAGACTATTTTATTACACGAATGGCATGGTTTATTATTTATTTAACAAACAGGACTTGAATCATCTGGCTGTTCAGTTCTTTTAGATATGTGTTTGTGTGTGTTACTGCTGGCACCAGTCACGAGGGCCAATGCATGAACTATATCAGAGACAAATACTGTGCCACTATCAGCACTATTAGTTCTGGTTCGCACTGTTTCATGTTTTTACAGAGGAGATATGGGGTATTTGGGAACTTATTTACTTGGGCTTATCATGATGTTGAATTTAAGTGCAATTAATTACTCATGTCATAATGTTATAATAATATTCTTATAACAAACACTTATAGGTTGTGTTTGAGGTATTTTCAGGAGATATGGAGAGTGTGGGTATAATTCACTTTTAGTTATGTAACACCTGAGCGTATTTATCTCTTTTACTCATAGAACATAATTTCCAATAAAGGCATTAGTCATCTTTTGACATGTATTTTATTGACACGTCTTCTCAGTTGTACAGTAAACGCAAATGTTAATGTAGTTCAAGTTTTCCACATATACGTTATAATGGCTAAAATGTTCATACTGAGCAGTCGCTGTGCCAAAAAACTACACAAAAATTCATAAATATAAAGAGACGATTGTCAAGGAAAGAAACATTCATATCTCTGGAGCTCAAGAACATTAGTTTTACTAATCATTTATAACACAGGCAGAAAGTCACAAAGTCATGCACTCAACGTGTTAAACTCATTATTTTTTAAAAGGAGATACGAGAAAAAATATAGAACCTTGACACAAACATTCCGAAACAAGCAACTAACCTTCACTGTACGCGTCATGAACATTTCTACAGCTAGTAAACAGAGCGTAAACTTCCGGTTTGGATATTTTTTCAAAATAAAGGTCAGTCGCCTGAACTCTGTACGTAACAAAATGTACGTAAAAAAAAAAAAAAAAAAAAAAAACACGAAACGTCTGTGTACTCACGCGTTATATGCATAGGCTATGTATGTATGTATTTATTATTTTGGGTTGCTTAACATTAAAATATCACATAAAATAAATATTTGATATTTTTTGTACATTTAAAAAAAATCTTCAAACTAATTGGAATGTCCTCTTTCTTTATTTTTTACAAAAAAATTAAAATTAGTAAATGTAGTTATTTTACACTATATGGCATACAAATTTTGCTGAATTATGACATATTACTTGATGTAAACTGTTTGGCTGAATAATTCACATATTTATCTAGCCGAGTCCATGAATGGTAATGAGTGAAATGATTACTCCATTTGTCCAGATGGTGGCGCTCTCATAAAGATGGGGGACCAGACTGGCATTGACCATTTATTTTTGTTTCAAACTTCAAAGCTTATTTCAAACCAAACATCAAACAAAGAATGTTACATCATGGAACACTTCAGACAGCTGTTGCATGAATTTGTCTGTGAAAAAACACAATTATATAAAGATTATCCTAATTCACAAATTGATTTATGCAAAATAACAATTCCGACTGTCAGTTTATGAAAAACTTTTTAATCTTATATATGAAGCACGAAATATTATTAAAAATATTGTTTTGCTAGTTGAAGCAGTGTATATAAGAAACACTTGTGGAGAGAATTATCATCTGTTTATTTCATCCAGCTTTCATGAAAGTCAAATGATATTTCCATGTTTAGATTTAGGCAGAAATTCAGCAAATGCAATAAATTCATGCAGATCTTCAGACCTCTGACACTGTCCAGCAGAATATCATCTGATATCACCACAAACATTAGTGTTTTTTTAAACTATGGTAATTGTAATAGTAATTGTGAGCAGTTTATTGTTTTTAATGAATTAACTGTAGCTTATTTTAGCATGCAACAGTGAGGCAGAACCTGATTTTACCAAGTGTGACATGTTCCTGGGATAACATCTTTGTTGTCCCTGCAACAACATTGTGACTAACCAATCAGATTTGAAGAACCAGTTTATAGATTTTGTGAAGTTTACGCTTAAAATCACTGTTTGGTGCTTGTACATCAGTGTAATTCATCTATAATTTCCTCTGATTTTAGGGATTACTCAGGGTTAAGGTTAGGTTTAGGTGTAGGGATATGGTCAAGAATATATTTTTGGAGTAAAATGTTGTTCCAGGGTCAACAAAATATGTTGACCCAGGAACACATCTAACTCAGCAAAATCAGGACGTGCCAACAGTGAGATGCACTGAAATGCTTATTATTTGAGTTTCATTTGAGTAATGTGCCTTGATATGCATGTTAAAACATACACATATACTTGTGGATATTGCAATATAATCTATATTTACAGTATTTACTTGCACATTATAAGCTATTGTGAATTAGCAAAAGAGGAAAAAAGTAAAGATTTCAATATTCAATACAACATAACAGTTGTCTTTTTTTTCAGTTTAAGTCAAAATCTTCATATACTGTATTTACGACTGTTATAGATCTAATATTAAAAGATTAATGTATTTGTGATATGATCTAACATACTTTTTTTTTTTGTTAACATTTCTAAATAATTTGTGCATACAGAAATGTCAAACTCCTTCACTATACAAATAACCCATCCTTTCGTAAGCAGTATGTCCCTACAGTCAGTTTATGACACAGGTAAGTTTGTATAAACATCGTAAACCCAGAATGTGCTCTGTATTAAAGGAATAGTTGATCTAAAAATGAAAATTAGCTGAAAATGCACTCAACCTCAGTCCATCCAAGATGTAGATTTGCAAATTCACCTGAACAGATTTGGAGAAATTTAGCATTTCATCACTTGATCACCACTGAATCCTCTGCAGTAAATGGGTGCAATCAGAATGAGAATCCAAACAGCTGATAAAAACATCACAATAATCCACACTGGGGTTACTTGTGTATTATTATTATGTTTTTATCAGTTTTTGGGACTATCCTTCTGATAGCACCCATTCACTACAGATGATTCAATTATGAACAAGTGATGTAATGCTGCATTTCTCCAAATCTCCTCTAATAAAGAAACATACTTCACATCTTGGATGGCCTGAGGGTGAGAAGATTTTCATCAAATGTTTGTTTATATGTCAACTACTCCTTTAAATACCTGACAGGCTCATCTCTGGTTTAAGCAGGCTACTATTAGAAAAGCATCATGATTATGTCTCCAGATCCAGCAAGCTGATCAGCTCCTGACACTGTAGTCCGTTAAGTCCCAGGACCTCTTCTGGCTCTCCTCTGAGCCCACACTGATTTACCTGGGACGTTTGCAGGGCTTTTCACTGGCACCGGATGTGGGATTCTCCTGACAGGGAGTCTTGGAGGCATCAACATTTTTGGCCTGGGAAATTTTCCTGCTTGGATCTCGTCCACAAAGCTTTCTACCTTGTCAAACTTGTTGGTCAGCTTCACCAGGTTCTCCTTAAGAGTGTTGAACTGCCTATAAAGGTCTCCCACTGCGTCCGACAGGGGCTGGATCCTGTGCATAAAACATAAAATATATACATAAAAAACATGTGGGTCATAAGATTGTCCTAAAACTCTAAAGCCAAGTATTAAATGTGGGCACTTAACTAGTCCTGCTTAAATAATACTTCAAATCATCGGCTGGCAAGAGGAGAGGTCATAACATAGAGACTTTAGAGACTATTTGTTAACTAGTAAAATATAGTAAATTAAGAAATGCAAGTAAATACAAATAAATTAGTTTAGATGAAGAGCAGAAAAGTTAAAAGGGTAATTACAATGAAAAAGCAATATCTTAAAAAATGTATTATATATGTCCATATACATTTTCAAATGAAATCCACGGAAATGTTAAAAACCCATGGCTATGATCTACATGAAATCATAATTATAAATACAAACAATATGTATGGATTAGATGACAGGACCTGGATTATACCCCAGTGACACATTTTGCTGGCTCATTGGTCAGATAATAAAAGTAAATGATGATTTGTAGCAGCACTAGTTAGAAATGAAGTCATAATTAAGCACAATAAATCTTTCCTTCATGATTAACGGGGCTTGAAGCTGCTGAGCAGATTTTAGGCTTGGGATCAAAGGTCCTACACCTTAGAGAAAGCACATATTGAGCAGATTAAGTGGTTTATTTTAGTCAAAGCATATTTTGCATTAATAATAATTTCCTTTTTTGCCATATGATCCACATTTTCTCTGGTTGCTGCGAAAAAAGAAAAAAAGGCAAATTTTCGGCCCGAGGCTGGAGTTGACAGTAAGTGTGCCATGGACAGACCAGACCTCGTTTTATGAAACCAAACACCTTCAAAAGTCACCACAGCTCTTCTCAACCCACCTGACATATTCTGGTAAGATGTATGCGTGATCATTGACCAGCATGTCTTTCACCTGGTACATGATGGCGAATTTCCAGTTGTCCAGAACCTGCGTCAGGTTTGAGCAGCTCCTGCTGTTTGGCTTGTCTGTCAAAAGTGAATGTTTTTTTCCATTAGATGCATGTCCATGTGTGTGTGTGTGTGTGTGTTTTGTCACTTAATTTAATTCATTTGAATACCTTTTAGCACTAGATTTTACATAATTTCAGTCAGTGACAGGTTGAAAGTTCAATGAACACACAACCAGAAGCTCTAGTAAAATATAAAAAGTGTGATTTCCATCAAGATTATTTTTATTTTCTCAAAGGCCTCTTTTTAACATATTTGCATTGTTTACAAAATAACAATATGCTCTTTTAAATAATTTGGGGCACTAGCTGAAGTGCCATATTTTTTCCTAATGTAATAAAGGTTCTGCATGTGCCAATATCAAATATTTAACCCTACTGCCAAAGTTTATATAATAAAAATTCATCAGACATCAATAAACATGGCCAAACACATTTATGAGAAATACAAGCTCATCCACTGCTTCTAACAACCAGTGCTATTTTATTATTATTTTCATTTAATTATTATCATTATTTTTATTATCATTATTTTTTTTATTTTATTATCATTTTAATTTTAGTTGTTTTATTATTATTTTTTTTATAAGTGTTGCTCTATATAATATAACCGTTCCATTCTGCCATTTTTCTTTCTTTCTTTCTTTAAATCATAAACATAGCATTTTATCAATGTGTTTATTTAAATTCTTATTGCTAGAAAAAACCCTCACAATTTTAAGCTATATTCATAATGTAAAAAAATATGTAAAAATAGGGCACATCAAGTTTGCTTTTCGGTGTATTGTTTTCTGAATGTTTAGCATCTTTCACTAATTACATGAAGCATTCTGAGACCTTTTCTGCACCCTTTTTGTAAAACTTTTATTTTGGAGATATTTTACAAACACTTGCCGCATATCCTCACAACATCTCTTTAAGAGTGAAATGTTAGATAAGTCAGTATTTTTCTTACAGTTCCTCGCATCACCTGTGCCAACTAATAGGAAAAAAACAGTATAAATTTCAAGAGATTTTACCCCGGAGGTCCCACTCAGACGTGTCCTGGGTCCATTTCTTTTGTGCGGCACACAGACAGACCAGAGACAGCAGGCTCAGGGAGCTCCTCATTCTCACTCCTCAGAGAAGTATGATGTTATTCAGGATGGAGACAAACCTACAGCATTTACTGCCTGGCATTTATAAGAGTTTATGACTATCAGCATATGCTTCACACATTCCAAAAAAAAAAAAAAAAATACTTTAGCGCTGGAACAAGTTAAATAAATCTGATGAAGAGCTTCATTAGCTGGTCTGGTAAACAGATTGTTGACGGACACGCTGAGAGAGCATGCAGGGTACATGTCGAGCAGCTGCAGAAAACACAGAGCATCTGCAAAGACTAAACATGCTCCAAACAAGATCTCACTGGAATAGTTAAAGGTCAGATTGTGCGCTGGAATAATACTGTATTTGAGTTGTGGTCCAGGGTAAATACCTCAGTTCCTGTGCTGGAGGTTTGTTCCAGTGGTGAGTGGAGATGCTTGCGTGAAATAATCCCTGTTATTGTAGTTCAAGTTAAGGAACATAAGTGCGTATGCTGTCTTATAACAATAAACCACAGTCCAGAATCCTTCCCTCAACCTGTTCCCACCCCCTCAACAGAGACAAACAGCACAGATACATGACATCACAACTCACATAGCAAAAAAAAAAAAAAGAAATAATATCTTAATTGTTTCTACAAAGCAAAGACACTATGGAGACTTTTACTCAAGTCTTCTGCTTCTTTCCTGAGGAGAAGACTGAGAAAAGAATAAACTCACGTCTTCTCCGAGTCAGAAGAAATCACAATAATGTCTCAAACTCTGCTCAGAGCTGCCAAGATGCCAACATCTGCAACCCAAAAGTCAGATCTCAGTGTGATTTAAAACATTTCTCAAGAAATTCCTGCAAGACCAAATGATCTGAACTACATTCATTTTACAGCTCTATACTTCTATTATATGTAATCTGTGTGTATTTTAAGTGTATAGAATGATAGGAGAAACATCTAATCCAATGTTAATTTAAGTCTCAAGAGTTATATAAAATACATGGTTTCACTATTTGTTAAAATACTCATTGTTCTAGCTTATATTTTTGACAGTGTTTAAAAGTTTGTATTGCAAGCACTTCTTGTGTTATTGCCTCATTAATGTGTATCACTTGTTTTCATTGTCACTTTGGATAAAGAGTGTCCACTGTTTTAAATCACATTGGATGGATACAATTATTTTTTTCTTAAGTGTCTTAAGTGTCAGTTTTTTTAAATTGAGATTTATATATCTGAAAGCTTAAAATCTAAATTAAATTAGAAAACAGTTATTTTAAATTGCAATAATATTTTACAATATTACTGTTTGACTTTATTTTTGATCAAATAAATGCAACCTAGGTGAGCCAAAAAAGACTTTAAAACATTCAAAGACAAGTCAATTTTTACATTTTCTGAAGAAGAAGATTGGTGTTTTAAAGAAGCTTCTAAGATGTTTCAGTGGTGCTAGTGTACTTCAGTGAGGTTTCCAGGATATTCTGGCTGGTTGCTACAAGTCATTTAGTAAATGTTCACTTGACAAATTCAGGTTTCTTGTTATCTGAATCACCATTTAAACATCCATCCTCTTTGTAGATGATTTCTTTAAATCACAAGTTGCTTCCTTTATAGCTAAGGAGATCATATTTACTCTGCTGTGGACAGATGCTAGTTACACAGAAAGCTAAGGATCACCCTCGTCCACATATAGTCACTGTGACTGAAGGGACGAGTAGATATCAGCGTGACTCCTGGATCAGCTCCAGCGGAGAAGTGTTTGATGTCACAGCAAAGGTCTGCTCAACATCTGGACATCATGAGGAGACATCATCACACAAGCTAAATCTGCATTCGCAGACTCTTGTAAAATATAACATCTTCAGCATGCAGGCTGTAATAGGAAAGGGTAAAATACTGCGTCATTATCTGGCCTGGCGAAAAAGCATGCTGGGGAGGAAAAGGAAAAACATGCTTTAACAGCAGACGATCTGTTTAGTATAAGATTAGTGGCTTTTTGCTTCTTTGATATCAGTTATCCTTCTTCAGTGTTCAGCATTTCATCTTCAATCTTATAACAATTCTTGAAAAACCCTGTCAAATCACATATTCAGACTGTTAAGCCTATTTACTCAACGTTTTGTCATTTCAAACCTCTATTACCGACTTTCTACTGTAGAAAGAACATATTCAGAAAAATGCTTTAATGCTATTTGTGCATACAGTGAAACTTATAATAGATCACTGTTGTTTTGGACCCCTTTAACTTTCATTATAACAGTTGCAGCAATCCCTTTAAAGGAATAGTTCACTTAAAAATTACAATTTGATGAAAATTCACTCACCCTCAGGCCATCCAAGACACATCTTTTCACTTCTCAAGATGTTAAATGACGGACTGTACTTGTGGATTACTTGTGGATTATTGTGAGGTTTTAATCAGCTGTTTGGAATCTCATTCTGACGGCACCCATTCACTGCAGAGGATGCACTGGTGAGCATCTGATGTAGTGCTACATTTCTCCAAATCTTTTTATAAAAAATCCAAATCAATTATTTATTAATTTTTTTTTCAAGCAAACTCTAGGATTGTAAGCAAAGCAACAATTTCTGTTAGATCCATAAGGATTTCCAGAAGTTACAGAGTTACAAACAATTCTTTATGTGCCTTGTGGGAGTTTTTGATGGGAGTGTTCTTAATCCCAAAAGCCGTGATAACTTACCCTTATTATGTCCAAAATTCATGTGACATTACTTAATTGTTTTCAAATGAGAAGCAAAAAATAGTTGTTCTGGGAATGTTCTTCATTGAACTTTTGATCTTCTCTTACATAAACTGCATGTTCTGAAAGTGTGCAGACTCTCTCTGGCCAAGGCGATTCCCCAGAGTCATGAGAGCATTACGTAATTCAGCATTTGAAACAAATAACAGCATGGCTTCGCCTCTTTCCGTTTCAGTAATGCATTCATCAGCATGACAACATGCCAGACCAATAACTACAGTTTATAAAAGCCTACTGCTTGTGTCCAGAATTAATCCAAAATTGTACATCTTCAGTCTTTCTGATAAGCTCGATGCGTGATGAACCGTCAAACAGCTTTCGTTAATTTTGTAAAAATTTGAATAAACTAGGATTTGCTGAAAACCATAGAAACAAAGTGTGCAAAAAGTTAATTATTTTGATTAATATAAAACTAAACTGAAAGGAATGTGCATGGTGCTTACCTGTGCAAAACCTGTTTTTGTGACGTCAGAGCATTGCTAAGCAGTTTCTGAGTTGTTCTGGGTGGTTGTGTGGTTGTTACTTTAGGAACTTGTTTCTGCCACCAGAAAAATATATAAAAAAAATAAAAAGTTAATTGTGACATCTCAGAATTGTGAATTTTACACCTTGCAAAATAGAATTGCAAAATTATATCTCACAGTTTGAGTTTATATCTGAGTATATACAGTAGAGATCAAAATTATAAATCTATATATACTTGATTTTTTTATGAAACATTGTTAATCCCCATTGCTCAGAATTTGAAGCCATTTCAATAAAAACCTTTATTTTGTGGAAAACACGATTAAAATTAAAGAACAGTAACCACTGAAGCAAAAGAACATTAGAACTAAAACTCTGGAGGTCTCTTGGTCTGCTCTTCTTCAGTCTTTTCCATTGTTTGGTGATTAGTGGGTTTCTAGTGAGTATGTATCTCACAATTCTGAATTATTATCTTGCAATTATGGCTTTTTCACTGATTTGTGAGAAAAAGTCAGGATTGTGAGATAAATGAAATTATCTTTTTAGGTTTTTTTTGTCCTGTGTTGGAAACAGGCTTCCATAGGTTATTTACTGAGCAAAGCCCATCATGAACAAGTATTTCTGATATTCTGGCCTGTAAATATGTCTCAGGTTTTGTCCGTTTTTTTTTTTTTCGATTTCTTCCGAAGTTTGGGCTGGAATAACACAATGCATGAGGAACAATAATATTAAAATACATTAACACGTTTCCTTTTGATTGCAAGGTGAAACACATGGAAATATCCTCAAACGCTTCAGAAAATTTCAGTGATTGACTGAATGAGTAAAGGCTGGATGAGTAAAGGTTTATGGACAGATAAAATTAACTTTGCTACATATGGACCAGAAAAGAGAATAAGATTCATGATGCAGAACACATACAGCTGTCACAGCGTCATCCACAAATCCCACAGCTATTACAAATTACATAAACTGAACAAGAGTGCAATGAAACTTTCAGGTTTTTCCCTAAACCAAAACTTAAATCTCATAAATTTGGCCAAAGAACTATTAAAAGACAAGTATTTGTGCACACAGTGAGCCTAACCCCCTCAGATTCATCCAAAGTCATACCTGAGAAATTTTTAAAACAGAAGTGAGATGTAGGGTTGATTTTCCACCTGTGTTGAAAAGAGATCCTCTATAAACAAACAGCCACTGTTAATCTAATCAAAACCGGTCAGGGTGAGAATGCAGGAGACATCAGCATCCTATGGTTTGATTGCATTTAGGAAAATAACTGGATGCCCAAAAACGCAGTAACTGTAAAAAAAAGAATCAGATTTCTGGAAAATGTGTAGTTTACATTGTTTAAAGTTTAAATTGCGTTATAGTGGTAAAGAAAAAGCAGGAATAATGCACCTCCTTTTAAGACAAGTGTTTGCAAGCACATAAATTGCAAATATTTCAGCATATTAGTGAATATTTTGCCAGTAACCAAATATATAGAGGGATAGATTTAATTTTAGAATGTAAAAAGAATTTACTGTATTACATTTACATTTATTCATTTAGCAGACGCTTTTATCCAAAGCGACTTACAGTGCATTCAGGTTATCAATTTTTACATATCATGTGTTCCCGGGGAATCGAACCCCCAACCTTGCGCTTGCTTGCTTGCTAGCGCAGTGCTCTACCAGTTGAGCTACAGGAACAGTATTATGTTACAGTAATAAGAATCTAATCACAATTAGTTTTGAGAATGGGAATTAAAGCTGCAGTAGGTAACTTTTGTAAAAATGTATTTATGTGTATATGTTAAACCTGTCATTATGTCCTGACAGTAGAATATGAGACAGATAATCTGTGAAAAAATAAAGCTCCTCTGGCTCCTCCCAGTGTCCTATTGCCATTTGCAGAAACTCCATCGCTCCCGGTAAAAAATAACCAATCAGAGCTGCGGTCCGTAACTTTGTTTGTGTTCAAAATGTAGAAAAATGTATATAATAAGCGAGTACACCATGAATCCATTTTCCAAACCGTGTTTTTGGCTTGTCCTGAATCACTAGGGTGCACCTATAATAAGTGTTTATATTCTGACTATTTTAGATTGCTTCGGGGGTACCGCGGCGGAGTAACCCAGTACCTTTGTGATTCTTCATAGACATAAACAGAGAGAAGTAGTTCCGGCTACAATGTTCTTCCGCAAGACGAAAGCAGTTCTGTTTATTAACCGCTAGAGCGTCAAAAGTTACCGACTGCAGCGTTAAAATGCATTGATGCATGTATATACAAATAAATTAGTAAATGCATGCATAAATAAATAAATAAATAAAAATGAAGGAAGCAAGAGATTAATGTTTATTCCATTTCAAATGAGAGCACCTTTTCTTTGGCTGCTCTGCCTCAAAATGCCGGATATCTGTAAACTAAAAAAAAAAAAATCTGCTATTGTAGTTGAAGTAAAATATGATACCCAGCAGCTGCAGAACACTGTCTAAATGACAGGTTAAGGCTTCATGCACCTCTGACCCAGCAGAACCTCAGGATCCTGAATCTGGGCTCATGGACTAATCAACAGCCATAAGCTCTGATCCAATGCACAGACCCGGCCAGCAGCGCTCTGCAGAATAGGTCAGCGTGGACTTATGGAAATAATGACACCACACTGAGCCCCTCGTGCCAGAAGGAAAAATCTGGCCACCTTGATCTGTTTTTAATGATTTCTCTCTCTCTTTCTTGCCTTGTGCCACTCTCTGGTTACACAGGGCTGCAGCTGTGACAATAACGCCAGTCCTAAAATCCAAATTTGAAAACATTGGGTTATACATATACTTTAAAATTCGTTTTATAAATATTTGAAATTATAAAAAGTTAAAATATATATAAATATATATATAATATATATAAAAACAATGACTTGATCTTCCATCATATTAAGGCAGTGATATTATAAAAGAATATGCAAAATAAAGAACATAAAATCTAAACATTTAATATATATATAAAAACAATCACTCTGTCTTTTAAACAGCAATTTAGGGCAGTGACATAATAAAGTTGAACACATGGTTCAAACAGAAGTAAGACTTTAACAGTAATTCATTGGGGAAGTCGTGGCCTAATGGTTAGAGGGTTGGACTCCCAATCGAAGGGTTGTGAGTTCTAGTCTCGGGCCGGACGGAATTGTGGGTGGGGGGAGTGCATGTACAGTTCTCTCTCCACCTTCAATACCACTACTTAGGTGCCCTTGAGCAAGGCATCGAACCCCCAACTGCTCCCCGGGCGCCGCAGCATAAATGGCTGCCCACTGCTCCGGGTGTGTGTGTGTGTGTTCACTGCTCTGTGTGTGTGCATTTCGGATGGGTTAAATGCAGAGCACAAATTCTGAGTATGGGTCACCATACTTGGCTGAATGTCACTTCACTTGAAATAATGTAGCACTTTTTTACTGTACAACAATAACTAGCTCTTCTGTTTAAGAATCAGCCAGTGAAAGAAAAAATTATAATAATTACTGTCCATTAAATTACAAAATGATAATAAATAAATTAGGGAGACCATACATATATATTTTTTTTCAGGCTAGGGTTTCTAAAATGCCTAAAATGTCTGTAATTTTTTTTCTCCTATATTGTCTTGCTCTTTACAGTCCTTATAAGTTATTTATGTGTATTTGCCTTGCTTTACATCAGGATTGGTCGGTTATGTACAGTGCCTGCAGGCAATTGGTCAAAGTACTTTTCAGTCATTACCTTTTTGATGTATGAAAACAATAGGAAAACGAAGCCATTTTAGGCAATTTAGACACGTATGGGAAAAAGAGGATGTATGGTCACCCTAAAATAAATGCACAGTCCACATCTCTAGGAGAACAAGAACAACATAGAGAAAACACAGAGTTTGTCCTGATTTCATCAGTTTTTCAGTGTGACTAATTGATTGTTAATAGCAATGATGATAATCAGTTTCACCAGACACTGTTTTTCACTCTAGATGGGTTTAAGTGATGTAGCAGGTGTTTTTAGTATCTGAACATGATTTTTCAGTCAACATCTTTGGAAAATATATAAATAAATGTAGGAAACTTGCATGCTGCGATCAGAGAATATTTCTGGGGTGGAATGTGGCAAGCTGGTGAAAACAATACATTTTCATGGAAATCATTTTTAATGCCAGAAAGCGAGAATAAACAAGAGAGATAATACACTTTACACAACTTAAGTGTCAGATTTCATATAACAATTTTTATTGTGTCTGGCTCTTTAGAGAGCGTTTAATTTATTAGCTAAAACTTTCCCAGTGATATACTTCTACATCAGCATCAAAGCAACTGCAGAGCTGAGGTGATGCATGTGTTTTCATAGATTTACAGCCTGCACCACTGAATATGGGTTAACATGTTCAGATTGGCACACAACTTTGAACCCATCGCTAAGATTTAACAGGTGCATTTCATTTGTCAAGGAAAAACCATAGATTTCCACAGAAATACCAGACAGTTTGTCTGTCTGAGCGATTATCAGTTTGTGCAGATCAACAAAAGGTCCAGAGTAAGAATAATACATTTTGAAGAGTGAAATATATCTGAAATATAGACAACGTTTCAGATCCTATATTATGTTTAATAGATGGTTTGCTGTATATTACAATGATTATAACAAATCATATTATTGTAAATTTTTACTAACAATATAATGGTATTAAACAATAATAAAAAAATAACAATATTTAATTATATATACATAATTATATATATATACCTCTATATTAAAGATCCATAACTAAAAGTGTGTAGAACAGAAATAGTGGAGCTTCAAAACATTAATTAATAACTAATTTAGATAAGATGAATGTAAGACTGATGAGAGCACTGCACATTCTCATGCAAACATACAGGAGCCTGTTTAAAATGAGCACCAGCTAACCTCCAGAGATGGCGAAGGAAGCAGGGTTTTATGGCGTTTGCACAGACAGTGTCTGTGGGAGTAATATTCTTGGAGTCAGGTGGTGTGAGATGGTTTGGCTGTGAGAAGGAAAAATCTGCTCTGTTCATTCCTGGAATACCTACAGCGCTGTGCTCTCCTCTTCAAACCACAGAGCCGAGGCCAAGGTCAGGAGAGGATCCTGGAGCCTGCAGAACATCTCACAGCGAGCACATCTGCACAATCAACCACAGGACAAATCACCATGAGAAGTATGCATGCATCATGCTAATTTTATGTTTCGTTTAATTCCAGAGGACTGCAAATGTTTTCAGTAGCAGTAAGATTCCATTTTAAGTGAACAGCTAGTTTTCTGCCAAACTAGGTTGTTACTGAAAGTCACTGAAGGATAGCATTTTACATTGTGGTTTATTGTAATACTAATCTCGAGGAACACATTGGTTAAAAAGACTATAATAGTATATATAAATATATATAGATAATAATTGTGTCATAATATTAATGTAAATTCATGAATTTTTTGATTGAAGCACAAATGGAGACATTTCTTTGATTTATTTTTTTAAATACTTTTCCAGCTTTTTTCAGTGACGATCACATTATGAAATGGTTCCTGTGTTTCCTTATTTCAGTATTATTTGTATACTTTTTAAATTGATATTTAGAATTTTCATTGTTTAAATACATTTTTTTGTTATATTGCAATTTTCTTTATTTTAAATACAGCATTTCTATTTAGTTTTAATTTATTTGTATTTCAAATTTAGTTTTACATGTATTTAAGTTGTGAAGGCAAAATGTATATATTACATTGTATTTTTTCAAATATTTTACTTAATTTCATTTTATGTTTCATTTACATGAACAGAAATATTGAAGGAGTTATTTGTCATTCATAAGATTTTTAAATGTTCATATTTCATCAATTTATTTATTTTATTTTATATTTTATTTATATTACATTTAATTTATTATATTGTTTTATATTTTATTTAACAAATAAATTGTTTATATTTTATTTTATTTTACATTTAGTTTCATTTCAATAAACAAAAACATTTGTTTAAAACAAGTGTTTTAGTTAATAGCAACTAACTGACTATAAACTAATGTTTAGACTTAGCTTTATTGTGTTCGAGTGGTGAAGCAGTGAAGCATCTTGCTAATGGTTTTATTCATTCATTTGAGCGGGACACTGTCTGGTTGAGCCTCAGGGTCGGTTCAAACCCTGAGCCGCTGATCCTCAGTACTGTGTGAGTCTCACTTGATGCTGGGATGTGTTTCACTGCCTTCACTTCTGTCCTCTCTACCCTTCAGTCGACCAGCATCCCTCCATGAGAGTCTGGAGCACAGAAAGGGTCCACTCCCGGTATTTGAGAGGAATGGGGCAATTTCCATCATTTGGGAGATTTCTCTTTTTCTGGGAATGGAGAAATCACTTCCAGAATAGAGAGAACAAGCCTCTTATACCAAAGGTAGTGTGGTTTCTTTCAGTTTATTTTCTTTGAATTTATGTAATTTTATATAATGTACCATATGAGTTTAGGGCAGGATTACCTGTAGCAAACCATTTAGCAGTAGTTAGAGTAGTTTTAGAGTAGTTTTTTGTGAGCAATGATATTGAGAGTTGCAAGAGCATTTAATTACACTATTTATCATCATCATTCCTACTATTCTTATTAAATTTATTTATTTATTTTTTTATAATTTATTTATTATAAACAAATGGTTTATAATAAATACAATGGTCCTGGTGGTGGCTCAGGTTCTGGCGGTGATCGTGTTGTACAGCCTGAAAGGGTAGATCGAGGATTACTTGCGTTTGGGCATGTTGGCAGGTATTGTGCGGTACCAGGATGACCTGGACCTGAGGTTCATCACTGATGGGATCCAGACGGGTCTGCAGCGCTGCAGGGCCGATACCTACAGAGACTGGGGAAGTAATGTGTGAGTGGAAATAGAGAGAGGGGCTGACATCATGAGTAATTTCACGGGTTTCCAACACTGAAGTAGTCCAAAGTTAAATACATGGATTATACAACCTAATCTGTAATGTAGAGCCTCTCCAGTTTTTAATACTTTCCAGTAGGTTCTGGGATCATAATTTGGCCTGCTTGATCCTAGTCAGACTTTTCGTATAATTGCCCCTTTTGTGCTTTCCAATGTATTTCATTTTGTAACACCAACATGCTCATTTTGCAATCAAAATGACAATTACGCATTATAGACAAATAATAGCTCTGCTCATTTTTCCTAAATTAGCACACTCTCTGCTGTCAGATCTTAAAACAGAGTTTCCCAAATTGGAGGTTCTTGAAGAACTTTGGGTGTTTGATGAAAATGAATTAACTAAAACTTACAAATGTAAAAATAAATAAATAAATAAAAAGTACATCTGAAATAAATAAAAGAATATTATTAAAATAATCCAAAATTTTACCTCAAAATTTCTATATTTTATTTGTCCACTTGCATGGTTAGCAGGGGGGCCAAGGAGGGGCCAGTGTTTAACCAAAGGGGCACATGAATGGCAAAATATTTTATTTAAATGTAATGCAAATAATTACAAAAAGTAATTATTGAAAAAATCTACACAGTAATTTTACACAATCTAAACATGTTAATAAAAACAAATTACTATTAGTACTGTTATAAAATTCAATCAGGCAATCATATTTCACAATTTTATATTTATATATGAATTTCAAGAATTCAGAAGTGTATTTATTTATAATGCTTATACTACACTACACTGCTTATTTTAAATGTATTGTGCAGGCTAAAAATATAATAAGCTTTTAGTAATCTTTCAGTGCGCAAAACCATGATAATATGAAACGCTTCAAAACTGAGCTCACAAAAGCCCCTTTCACACTGCACGTCGGACCCGCAATATTCCCGTAACATTGCCTGGTCGCCTTCTGTGTGAAAGCAACCACGTCCCGGAATTGATTACCGAATCGAACCCGGGTCGGGGACATAGTAACATTGCGGTAATCGATCCGGAACGAGCGCTGTGTGAACAAAAGCCAGATCTAATTCCGTATCGAAGTGATGACGCGCGTTATCGCGCGACTCTTTTACCGGCTGTTTTGAAGGAAGATCAACATTCGCGACGAAAACATATGTGCAAACTGTAATGAAGCAGAGATCAGTTAGTTCCTCACTTTCCGCGCTGACTCAGAGATCGTTTGCTTGCTTCAGTTAAAGTATAACGTGCCTAGCTTTGTCGACTCATACATTCCACGTCACGCGCTGATGTCACGTGTCGTTACGGGATCTTCAAGGATTGTGTGTGAAAGCCAAATCTAGCGACCAGGGAACAATTACAGGAACACTTTACCCCTGTATTTGCCGGAATGGCAGTGTGAAAGGGGCTAAAGTGATTTTAAAAGTTTACGGCTTTTGAAACATGAGTGTGATCTAACAGGCACAAGTGAGTCTTTTAAAAACACCAACAAACATAAAATACAAATACACAAAATAAAGTCATTTTATGCAAATCCACAGCCTTTTTATCTACAGATCAAGCATTATAATGTGAGTATATAATATTGGAGAGAGTTTTACCATGCATCCTGCTGTAAATGGACGAGGTGCGTGCTATTTGAATACTGAATGGAGAATGATTGACAGCCGCAGAGGAGGGAAAACAAGGTTTCCGTAAACTTTAATTTAATTATGTAAATAGTCTTCTGTTCATAACATTAAGCTATGGAATTGCTTCAGATGACTTTGAGAAATTATAATCAGACCCAAGTCACCCAAACTGATGTGAAAAAAACGGGAGGCGCCGAAAAGCGTGACGTTTGCATCCCTGATTAAGTTCCTAAGTGTTTGGGTACGCTGCACTAATTTACCCGTGTAGAACGTTGCGTCACATTAGTTCCACTTTTGGCGCTCGCGTGTAAAATCCATAGACAGTAAAAGAAAATCATATTACTTATTACATTTTTTTTTTCAGCACGGGGGTGGCCACAGGGGTGGCCAGGGACATGTCTACAGAGGCATGGGCCTCCCTAGGCCTCCATGTAGAACTGCCACTGCTGGATTGGTACATGTCAGGAACAACTGACTGTCAGCTGATGCAAGCGTGACTAACATGGCCTGACTGAACTGAACTAACGCAATGCTCGATTTCTGAAACTTTACCATTCAAATGTTTGAGATCGTAAGATTTTCTAAATTGTTTTTTGTGACTTATGTTCACCAAGGCTGCATTTATATACCGTATTGACCTGAATATAAGACAATGTTTTTTTTCTTCTTGGAAATAAATCTGAAAAGCGGTTGTATTCAGGGTTTATATTTTGACATGTCAGTAATACAACCACAACAATAGGTGATACCTAATACATGTAAAACGAGTGTGCCATGAAATATGTAATGTAATGTAATGTGTGTTGTAAAGATCGCGAGTGAAAACAAAAAGAAAAGCTTACAGTACATGAGTTGTGAGTGTCATGTTAGCATCATGGGAACAAACTTTCTCTGTATGTGATTTTAAAATGCAAGACAGTACCCAGATTTGAAGACTATGGTTACATTTTTTTTGGTAGGCTACTATTAGATGGATATAATGTTGTAGTTATAGGCCTATAATTCAGATGGGCTACCTGTTATTTTTATGATATATATATTACCAGTATTTACCATACTTTCAAAACTAAAATTAAAATAGGAAAATATGCAATATAAAAAAATATTTTAAGAAAACTTTTTTTCCCCTAAGTAAAACACAAGATTTGGTTTTCAGTCACATGATCTTTAGAAATAATTCTGATGCTGATTTTATGTTATTGATACTGATTTTGAAAACAATCATGCTGTTTTAGGATTCAATGATGAATAAAAAAGGAACCAGTTTTTGAAATGTAAATCTTTGACATTATAGATGTCACTTTTGATCAGTATAATGCTCCTCAATCATGAGTGTATCTTGAATGTTGTGGTGTCTGTGATGATGCTGTGGAGCGTCTCCTCTGCTCTCAGTCTGTTGTGTGCTGTAGAAGCGATGAGACACTGACAGCAGCACAGCAGCTCCACAGTCTTCAGGTCTGCTGTCTGACATTACTATCAACTGATGAAGAAAACTGCACTGATGTTGGTACTGACCAAATAGAGGGTTTGGATTTCATCATTTTTACTGTATATGCTCGTTAGTCTTCACTTCACGCAGCTAAATATGGAGATTATTTACTGAGACTGATCACACATATTGAACACAACTGAGCAATAGACTTATTCTGAACTAATCTTGTTTATTTTTGTCAATGAGACAAATACAAATTTTTTACTGAAAAGCCTCCGTTTAGTTGATTGAAATCATTCTTCCCCTGTTATTATATTTCATAATACTGCTGTGCTCTCATCCACTGGCTATTAAAAAAGTTAAACATGTATCTCCAGTGAATGTGGCGGAGACTGTTCTTTTCTAGACCCCTTTGCTGGATGATAACATCCTGAGCCCCCTGAGAAACATTCGGAGAGTATTTATTAGAGTATTTGAGTACTTCATGATCTGATCATTTCTGCTTCTGCTGTAGTTTGAAGACGGAAACTGCGGCGTGACAGGCTGACGGTGACTGAAAGGACCCTGCGGTCGCTGACTGATGATGTCTGTGTGCAGTTTGATAGTTACATGCCTGTGTAAAATCTGAGAATGTAGAATATAGCGAGAAGTTTCACTCTCACTACACTTCCGGTTTATGAACTGGTTGCAGTTCCACTCTGATTCTATATGAGGGTGCTCACAGGACGAGTGCAGAATTAATGGAGGTCAATGGCGATATACCCCTCAAAATCCACTTTTCTCAGGATATAATTTTTTGTCTAGTCATTTTAATGTTGTATTAGAAAGGAGATGCAAAGAAATTAGACATTGCTAGGTGTTAGCTTTTTTAGAGTCACTTATTTGCTTTAAAAAGTCTATTAAAATGTCAGTGACGTCATACACATCATACGACCAGAGATACTGCTTTACGGCAATCCTTCAGTCACTTTGGTGCTTTCAGAGAATGTCTATGGTGCTTTCCAGAACCGTTAAAAAATTTAATTATTTAACGGCTCTGGTGCTTTTGTGCTCTGCACTTTCTTTTGGACATTAGCCAGCTTGTCATTAGGCAGATAAAAGTTGCTGCGTTGAAAAGAAAAACTTGGGCGAAAAAGTCCGCCTTAACATTCTGATCCCGCTGATTCTGATTCGGATGCCATCAAGCAGTATCTCTGGTCGTAATCAGTCATTCACTGACCAATCAGCGTTCATTAGTAGAATGCTAGTGTGTTATGGGCAACAACAACTCAACCTGTAAGAAATCAAAAGGAAATAAGTACTCATTCATTCAACTTTTGACCTTATAACCCATGTTGAACTTGCAAAATCAGATCTGAGATGTATTAACGGCAATCGGGTGAAAGGGACAAATTTAGCCGTCTATCCCCATAGACTCCCATTCATTTTGCACTCATGGCGATCGCCCCCAGTGGAACTCAGGTGCAACTGCAACCAAAATTCGGTACAATAGGACTTAATAGAGAGTGGGAAGGCTCTCCGTAGACGGTCTCTGGTAAAATGTTTTAATGCAATTTCCTCGCGCGACTTTTGGAGGAAAAAAAATATAAAGTTCTTTGTGTGTGTTTTTTGTTTTATTTTATTTGTTTAATTACATTATAATATTTGCAAAATATTTTATACAAAAACGTAGATTCCTTAAACTCATGCTCATATTTAGAAATTATATATTTTTTAAATATCAGTAGCCCCCATGAAGTAAAAATGCAATAAATAGTTTGATCTTTTAATATCTTTTATTATATAAATGATTTTGTCATTAATATTTATTATTACTTACTAGTATTTATTGTTATTATTGTCATTTTTAACTTGCAGTAAATATATCTGCTTTGAATGAAAAAAGGACTATTGAGCTTGTAGTTTTGTAGTAAAGAGACATTTAAAATCTTTTGGCTTCCTTTAATCAGATTGTAAAAATCGCAGCGCTCCACAGAAGCCAGTAATAATCTACAGTTTAAAGCCTGAAATAGGTTCTGTGCTAAAATCGGCTCAAAATATCAAACATGTTTGGATGGAATCAAAGTGTTTATCTGTGTTTATCATACACTACATAATTTTCTATAAAATCTGCAGGATTATTAGGGCGGTGTCTTTGACAATAGCTCGAATGTGAAAGCGAAAATATCGCTTTAAGGTTCTCCTTTCGATCTTTAATAACTCGTATCAATATTTTGTTAATATCAAATAATCATATAAATAATTTATTCAGAAACTCTTGTGAATACAGCAATTCTCAGCTGAAAGTAAGTCAAAAACCAACCGAAAACATTTAACTTAACAAGTGTCTGTGTGACTTCTCATGCTTTTAACCGGTTAGTCTGTGATATTAACGTAGGAGTAATATGAATAAATAAATAAATAAATACAGTTGACTCATTACGCATGCATAACTCGACCAGCGACGTTATTTGCAGCTGTTGCACTTTTGGTAATGTCATTAGCCTATAGCATTTTATTTTAAAAAAATGGAGCGCTTCCTTGTGCTTAGAAGGCTTTCCCCCTACTAAGATTGTTCTAGTCAAGAAGTCGCACGTTATATTAGGGGAGAGCGGGGTCGAAAGTAACGTGGGACAAGCGATTTTCTCCGAGCCTCTTTCTGCATTTTCATTCACAGACATGACAGCATATTTAGCATGAAATCCTTGAAGGGGCCGAGAAATATCACGTGATTTCCTCATCGTTGCCCGAAGTTTTTTGATTACAAAAAGTAAATTATTGAAGCGGTAATTTTTTTTATTAGTCGTGTTGTTTTTCTTGTTTCACGTGTCACAGTAATGATAAATCTACAGGTTATTTAGTGCTTTAACACATCCTAAAGTTTGCATTTTCAGATCTTTTCAGTATAAATCAAGTTTAAATGTCCGGAGTTCCTTTCAGGTCGAAAGTAACAATGTGCAGCTTATGTTCAAAGTGAAATTATACTGAAGTCTTTCTACATTTCTACAAAATACCACCTGGTATTGATAGACCACACTTCTGAGTTACTGGCCACAGCAGAAATATATCTCTGTCTACAACATCTCTAAAATATCTTTTAAAATTATGGTCCCTCTCGAGGCGGTAACTCAACATAACGTCAGCTAAGACGTATATGGGAACTCTTCCCTTTTCCACTTTCACTGAAATTTTATTGGCTAACGCCAGCTAGGGACAGCTGGCCAATTGACACGAAGCAAGCAAATACTGGCGGGTCAGCGGGCAGTATAAAATGCATGGGCGCAAAAATTACGTCAGAATCTCTTTCTTCACGCTAGAAGTCTTATCTAAGTCATCGTGGAAGTTGCAATAGAGGACTACTCACCCTGTTTTCCTCTCCGCATCCGATGGCTGCTAATGCTAGATTCGGACCATCACCAGTTCTGTGGGACCTGCCTGGGTTTCTCACACGGACCACACGTGCGCCCACTGTGCCGAGCTGCCAGTGTGTGCTCTCAGAGCCAGAGTGGCTCGGAAAAAAGCGGGAATGAGGCCCACTGCCGCCAGAGAGCTGCTGGTGGGCCCTCCCCCGTCCGAAGGCGTGGTGGACGATAGCTTCCGCCCCGCGAACTTCGTCCTCTTTGGAGCTGGCGAGGAAAATGACTCCATGTCGCTTTCGATTTCGGAAAAAGGTTTGGAAAAAAGACCGCCCCGACCAAGAGGGCCCTGCAGACCTCCAGGAGGAGCTCATCAGGGTCTTCGGAAAGGCCGTCACAGAGCTGGGTCTCACTTACAAAACGCACCTGACTCAGTGGACGCACAGTGGACTCGTGGCTCCTCCAGTCGAGCTGCTACCAGACGGCATTGAGGCATGCAAGAGCTTGTGGTGAAGTCGTGGGCTGCACCCCAATCGGCGCGCACCCACTCTGCTACGCAGGCCATGTTCACGCACGAGGATGGGGCGGAAACCCTCCCCCCGACAAGGAGACCGTTACCGCACACCTGCTCTCCTTACATTGATTAATATAATAATATATTAACCATACTGTAATATATAGGCATTCCGCGCTCAAGCCCGCGCATAAAGCAGTGGCCTCAAAGCACCAGCAAAGTGATTCCAAGCGTGTCAGGGGAAAAGAAGACATTAGTTCCCTTTCATAGGTTAATTTCAATGCTGCAATGATGTCATTGCTTTGATTGTGGTGGGCAATACTGCAAAATTTGGTATCGATCCGATACCAAATAAATATAGGGTCAGTATCGCGATACCGATACCAATACGATACTTTTTACTTAAAAAAAAAAAAAAAAAAAAAAAAAAAAACTTTTGTGTAGGGGAGTGCAGTAGGTCTATGTCATTATTTCTGAGGTGGATAAATGATCAATTATTTAGCAAATATTTTTTTTAAATTAAAATTATTAGTTATTAGTTTTTAGTTCGCTGCTCCTCGGTGCGTTGTGTCAGTAAGTCACGTGACGACAAAACAACGAATCACAGCAGAGCAGCAGGAGGGGGAGGAGTAGCAAAGTGGGCCAGGATGTGAAAGCAGCGTTTGCTCAGGATTGTAGAGGTAGACGACACGAGCAAAGTATAATGATTATAGGTGAGAGATATTTAAATTAAAATATCGATTCAATTACAATTGTATCGATCCGATACCAATACCAGTATTGGCATCGATACTATCGATATTTAGATCGATCCCCCCACCCCTAATGTCTGAAGCACCACCCCGATATGAGGGGCCGTGCAAGACTTAATTCATTCTGGCACTCTCACACACTTACATTCTCCTTTCACATACATATATTCTTGCTTTCACACACTTACATTCTTCTTACACATGCATACATTTCAACTCTTACACACACACACATTCTTCTTTCATATGCATATATTTTTGCTTTCACACACACATACATTCTCCTTACAAATACATATATTTTTGCTTTCACACTTATACATTTTCCTTACACATACAGACATACATATATTTCTACTCTTACACACATACATTCTCCTTTCACATACACACATACATATATAGAATGTATGTATGTAAGAGAAGAATGTATGTATGTGCGACAGAGAGTATAGTGGAAACGGAAGGCGTGTAGTGGAAACGGAAGGCAGGTTAGGTGCCATCAGACTCACAGTGACAGGTCTTGATCAGGATGGCTGAGGTAGATGAGGCAGCCGCAGAAGTATTTCAGCAAGCTATCTGAGTTTTAAAAAATACATAAATAAATATTATCATCGTGAAAAGGTTGCATATGGCCTCGTCATTTGAGCGAGTTGTGATTGAGGATGCAAGCTTAGCCTCAGTCATGTTGCCAGATAGACGTATTATAAGCGTCCAAGGATTTTTTTTTTTTCATTTAATTTAGGAAGTGAATTAAGTGGGAGGCAGCAAGTTAGGGACAGCGATAACTTCATATTATTTAAATAACCCAAGACTCATTGCGGTTTATTTATTTTTAGATTTTTATTTACTTATTCAATTGCACAGCTCTGCGTGTAGCAATAACTCAGTGCTAGACTAGTGTTCTATAAGCGCCACTAGCTGTCAGAGATTGAATTAGCAGTTTCATCGGAATCAGAAAGCGCTTTATTGCCAAGTGTTTACACACAGAAGAAATTTCGTCAGGAGCTTCCGGTACAGAAAGTACAAACATAGTGCAGACACACACACATATAATTAAGGAAATAAAACTAATAATAATAAATAGTAATAATACAATATTAATTCAGCCCATCTGATGTTTTTGTTTTGTGCACTTGCTTCATGTTGCATATAGTGTTTGTTTGTTTGCTCAAGGTTAGTTTGGCCAGTAACAGAGCAAAATAAACATTTAATAAATGTAAAAACGAAAAACAAAAAAGAGAAAAAGAATAAGAACTAAATAAATTGGAAATGAGAATGGGAATCGGCTCATTTGATTGTAAAATAAATAAAATCCTGATCAGTGCATCCTTAACTGGAATAGTTAGGCCTGAAAAAGAATGGTATATTTTATGCCATTATATTTTATATTTTATATATTTTTTTATAAAAAATATATTTATTTAAATTATATATTCAAATATATTTAGAATGGTATATTTTATGCCATTATATTTTATATTTTATATATTTTTTTTTCAAGTTAGGCCTGAAAAAGAATGGTATATTTTATCTTTGAACTATTGTACCTATTTGTGCAAAATTGTTATTATTTATTACAAGTTCATTACAGTCAACAATGAAAAAAATAAGTCTTATTGATTGATTGATTGATTGATTGATTGATTGTGGCAAGTCCTGTGGAAATTTTATCAGTTGTTCCGCCGCATGTTGCGTTTCGGATTAATTTTACCATTCTCCGTGCTTTAGCTCTGAATATGGAGAGATTAGCCCTAAAGCCATTGGTGCAGGGCCTATGTTGACATCAAAGTCAACACTCTGTGGTTGGTGCTGGCATGCCTGATTTAGTATCCATTCCTGTTTCAGAGGTTTTTCCCACAACTCGGGTGTCTCTGGGCCTCATAAGGGAGGATCAGGCTGTCGTATGGTTACACCATCCAGCTTATTTGGGTTGATTGGATTTGCATCACCTAACCTTGTGCTTGGAGTAAGCAGTGTCACAATGCTGACAGAGATGTTCATCCTGTCTCTATCTGAACCAGAGATTGGTTTGTGACCATCCTTGTGTAATGGATGCGTAATTCTGCATCCAGATCATCAAGAGACACAGGAAGTTCCTCAGGTTTGCTTTTTGAATGAAGCTTGGCAATACTTTATTCCATTGAACTGGCCTTGAACGCCAATTGAGTGACTGTCACATTAGGTCAAGGACTGACAACATGGCTGTAGTCTCATACATTGGTCAGAGAGGATTACACACTCATCGCCTGTCAGGTTGGTGAGACGTGTTCTTCTATGGACACAGACCAGGTTCCTGTCGATCAGAGCAGTTCCCGTCCCGGGTCACCTGGACTCAGGAGTGGACTTTGAAGACAGCCGAGTTTGAAGGCTGGAGAATGGAGATTGCACCATCAGGTGGGTGAGTCTCATATGGTAGAGCTACGGCCGAGTGGAAATGGATTGTTTGCTTCGAGCATGGACACTGGTTTCCTTGTCTCCTCCGTCGCCTCTGGGTGTGGACGCTCTAGCCAATAGCCCAGGACCAGTCTTCTGCCTTCCCGTTACCTGTTTGCTTCCAAACGATTCTGTTCAGAGTAAGGTTGGTTTGAGTGAACAACTGTTTTTGGTGGTGCTATTTTGGCCTTGTACATGGTGCTGTATGCCCTTAAGTGGACAGAATCTGGAAGCAGTCCATAACCCTGTAGGGACCTGCCACAGGTTTATGTGGCTGTCATATCTGCTGAGCATTACCCATATAGGTGTTTCAGAGGGATGTCACACTCTGGTTTCCCATTTATGCAGGGATGAGATGGCTTAGGCCTTTCCACCCAACACAGATCCTTTTTGGGACATATTTCGGTTGGAAGGCCTAGCAAGCCATCCATTTGAGCCGTTTAAGTCTGTAAGATAATTTGCATTCTTCTATCTCTATTAGAGGAATGAGGATCTGCAGGCTCTGTCAGCTCCTCTTGTATGGACTTTTCCATTATTAAGTTGGTTAAGTCTTACTGCTTCCTAGGCCAAGTATATCCTAAGGTTGCTTCGACACTGTTCGCTTTCAGCAAGTGGTTGGAGGTTTTCCCCCTTCTATGCAGATAATACTATATCTTTAGCCTATGAGGCGCATGGTGTGACTTCACCTCAAAGATGCGTGCTCGTTTTACCAGAGCAATGGCTTCTTCTCAGGCTCTCTTTAAAGAGCTTTTGTTGGGAGATGTCTGTGCAGTGGCAAGTTAGTCCTCTCCTAGCACTTTCATCAAGTTCTACTTGTCTAGATGTGAGGATGGCTCTTGAGCAGACTGTCCATAGTCTTCCAGCGATCTTAGGTATGTCAGACATTATAGTATATCGTACCCAAAGCAATGACGTCATCGCAGCATTGAAGTAAACCTATGAAAGGAAACATCTCAGTTACGTATGTAACCTTGGTTCCCTGAATAGAAGTATTTTCAACTCTAAACCCAGTGCCCAAGTAAATTATTTTATTAAATAAAAAACTAACAAAACAAATTGCCCCCACCACTTTTTAAAGCAAAGATGCACCACTACATTTACCTAAACAAGTGTTTATGTGACTTCAGGTGCCTTTAAACCATACAAATACATTTTTTAAAATGATAAATTTAATGTGCATTTGTGTCTTGCTTTGGACTAATTTAACCAGTTGATTTTAGATGTGTAAGTGCAAGTATTCAGAGTGAACACGTGTATGTTAACACACGAGCTGACTGTTTATTAAAATAATTTATTTTCCTTTGTGTCCTTTAGAGATGAAGTTCATTTGTTTGACTTTGCTGATTATGAGTGGAATTACAGATTCAATATCAGGTAATTATTCACACCCATGAAAAGAGCTGAAGTGTGTTTACATGATCATTCATCCTCCAGCTGAAATATATTTAGGCTATAATTAAAGTTTAGCTAGTTCATGTGATAATGACCAGGTCACTGTACATTAACCATTTACTTGGTTAGAATAAAGCTTACAAAGAGCCATTTATTAATGTTTAATAAAACAGGAAAAACACACAAAAGCAGTGTTTTCAAGCAGAGATGATCAGATGCAGAGCTGTGTGGAGAAGGACAGTCACTGCTTTACAGTTGTCCTGTAGTCCTTGAAGGATGACAGTTCAATTGACTGGTTCTCTTTCTCTTGTAACAGAGCGGTATGAAGTCATGGGATCTTCAGATCCTGTGTTTGCTGTAGCTGGTGAAGATGTGATTCTGCCCTGTTCAGTCAAACCCAACATCAGTGTTGTGGACATGAGAGTGGAGTGGTTTAGATCTGATCAGAAAGATACACAAGTGCATCTTTATGAGGATCATGAATACAGAAACAGAGATCAGAGTCAGTCCTACAGAGAGAGAACAAAACTGAATCATCAAGAACTACAGAGAGGAGATGCATCACTCAAACTCTCATCAGTCCAAGTCTCTGATGAAGGACTTTATAAGTGTTCTATTCAGTCCAAATCCTGGTATGATGATACCACTGTTGATGTCAGAGTTGAGGGTGAGTAAACCAGTGAAAACTAAAGGCTAAAACACACTACACAACTTCTAAAACTTCTAAAAATATTTTAAAACCATACACTTAACGACTTTGTATTAAATTATATTTGTAATCACAAAATAAATCTGGCCATCATACTCTAAACGATTGTGGATCACACACTACCAGACTTTCAGGTTTTTTGATAACAAACTCATGCAGAGACATGTGTCTTGTTGCTAGGAGATGCGTTACAAATGAAAACAATATGTGTTGTAAAATCGGCTCAAAATATCAAACATGTTTGGATGGAATCAAAGTCTGACTTAAAAAAAATCCATCTGTGTCCATCATACTATACATGATTTTCTAGGAACTCTGTCAACTCAGATCTGCAGACTAGCTCTGACTTTCATCAACTAGAGTCAACCTCTCCAGACTGTAAATTGGGGTAAAATCGGGCAAAACTGGTGTAGTGTATTCCAGCTTTAACATGCTCTAACTAAATGAAAAAAGCCAGAACAACAACAGAATGTTCTTCTTGTCGGTCTGTAGCTGTAGGACGTCCTCCAGTGATCGTTGTAGATGGGTTTGATCATTCAGGAGGGCTTCATCTTCAGTGTGAATCTGAAGGCTGGTATCCTGAACCTGATCTTGAGTGGCTGGACAGTAAAGGAGTCAGTTTGAGTTCAGAAACTACAGAGACAGTCAGAAACACAGACAGATTCAGTGTGAAACACACCACTACTGTACATCACAGTGACGACAAGATTCACTGCAGAGTCAGACTGAGACATCACATGCTGGAGACACAGATTATCAGCTCAAGTAAGTACTGACACTTCTGTTATTGTAGTTTTCACATCTACTTGTGGTATTTTCGATGTAGTAAAAAGACTAAACGATTATCAGCTTAGTCCATTACATTATGTAAAGCTTAAACATTTTACTTTCTATGTACAACTCAGTACTGAACATTATAAGGATGAAAGAACCTGAGATATTTTGATCTCCTGAGAAACAGACAATACAAACACGCATGACCATCTTTGAGACACCCCACAGAGTGGAGGAGCAGGAGACCTCCTTCCCTTCTGGCCATTTGTTTCATTACAAATCCCCCCACCCATGCTTCCTTCTACTCAATCAGCTAAAAAATTATTAAATGAAAATGTCAATGCAATTGAACTAACACTCATGTCTAGTATCATTTGAAATGTCTCAGTGCAACTGGTACAATCGTCTCGATCTTACAAACGTAGATTAGAAGATAATACAGATAAGAAAAGTCAAGAGATATCTTGATTACTGTGATGGGAGAGAGCTTTCACAGGGTCCTCCATGTAAATTACCCTCTATTCCCTTTGGGTTGTAAAACCACCATGGCTTGGGACCTGAGTTAATGCAAATTCCAATTGTTAGTTCCTGTCTCCATCTCGGGGGATGTTTGGGTTCAGGTATGCTTATTTTACTTTTAGATTAATCTTTGAGAATTTGATGTTTTATAATGCTATGATTTGATATGTGTCAATTGGATATGTAATTGGCAGAACACACATTTACCTGACTGATAATAAATTGTTACATTTGATTTTATTCTGTTTTACTCTGTAATTATTTACTCTAGTAGATTACGTTGTATCCTTGTTAGCAACATGAGCATCCGAATGAACGAGTTAAAGAGCCACACAGATGGGAAATCAAAAATTACCTGTATTACAGTGTATGATGTAGCTGTCCATCAGTGTAAACAATGTGCAAAGCAATTAAACCAAAAAGTACACGATTTATAAAGTTATTGGCTTCTAAAGTAAGGAGTCGACTCTGAATCGCTGAAACGAGTCGTTATAGATTTAAAATCTTTTGCCCATCTCTATGTACGTCACTAGGAACACTTTGCATAATAATCTCCGGAAACTGAACTCTGACCTGCCCCACCCCCACACACACACACCACACACACACACACACAGACACTCTGGTTGGTGTGATAGCATCATGTCGAGGAGACAGTGTGTTTTTAATTGTAAAGGCAAGTTTGTTTTATTTTCACTGCCAAAGAATGAAGATCAGAAGAACCAATGGCTAAAATAATTTTTTTACCACAATACCAGAGCAGTACAACAAATCCTTGCTGTGTTCACAACATTTCACTGATGACCGCTTTTCTAATCTCGGTGAGTACAGCGGGAGTTTCAAAGCGTTTGGCCATAAAAGAGGGTTCATTACCAACTTTATTTAGACCAACGAGCATCTCCGAATCACAACGCGAAGAATGATTATGAAGTTATGTGTTTGTTTTCTCCCGAGCGTCTTATCAGTATGTGTGCTGTCTGCAGCATATCTGCGCAGATCTTCATTTACAAACACGTCATTAAAATGAACTGTAACTCGGTGAATACTCAACGAAGAGACATGAGAGAGATATCTATAGAAAGCTTGACATGTCTACTTTAAAACTAAACAAGTGCTGCCGAAAACAGATATTCTGTGATAAAGTAATCCATATGAAAACAACGTGATGTCTGTTTTTCATGTCTCCCTTCGTTATATCTAATGTGACCACGCCCCCGCGCTGAACGCGCTATTCAGATTCAGACTGAAGCCCGCGGCTTGAATACACCCACACAGAAGAAAAAGCAGCGAGACTGTTCAAGTTTTTTTTATTTTACTGTTTGCTTCGTGAGAGGAATAAGACATAATTCACCCCAAAAAGATGCTAACGCATCGTTTACCGTGAAGTTGTGTGCGGAACAACCAATCAAAACTATGTTAGTTGACCAATCAGAACACAGTATGCTACCGAAAGGTGGGGTTTAAGGAAACTGAATCTTTTGAACAGCTTCGCGCGAACCGTTTGGGGATCTCTGAGAATTGAGGTAATTTTTAAAATGATATTTTGACAAAATGACAATGTTTTTTAACCTTGGATGGATTTAAACCTAATGTACAGGACTTATAGACAGTGATGGGAAGCTTAGAATTTTCATCTTACTGGCTCTTTAATATAAAAGTATGAGTTAACTAGAATAATCAAATGTCAGAATAATACTAATTAAAAATCCATACAACCAATTTGTATTTCAACCTAAATTCAAGGTCATACTAAAATGGAGTCAGATTAAACGATAAAATGGAGTAAGATTTGAGTTTAACCTAAATTGAATAACTCTATGCGCTGAAAGACCGAACACGTAGGAAACCTTCATCCAGCATCAGATACCTTCCTTGGGCCGAGTGCCTGGACCTTACATATGTTTTAATAATTTCATTAAAATATGTTTATTTTACACAATGTGCTTAATTACTGTTTTGTTTTGCAGGTAATATGTTTAGTTCTTGGAGGACATCAGTCGTCATGATTTCAGTTGCTGTTGTGCTCAGTGTGATTGCTGGAATACTGATAGCTGTGTTTGCTCGAAAAAACAGAGGTAAAATACTTGTTTTCTTATTTTATATATTTTATGTAAATAAGGCAGTATGGTGATCATTTTTAATACAAGGCAAGTTTATTTATTGAACACATTTCATACACAATGATAATTCAAAGTGCTTTACATTTGAAGGATTAAAATAATTATACAAATAATCAAAACAATAAAAACAAAGTATTAAAATGTTAAAATGATTTAAAAAATTGATTTAAAATTAATTAAATTAATTGAGAAAAGGATTGTTAGGGTGGTTTCTCTGCAGTGGTTCAGACTGTAGGATTGAATAATAACTAAAGAAACGTTAAAGGGGGGGTGAAATGCTCGTTTTCACTCAATATCCTGTTAATCTTGAGTACCTATAGAGTAATACTGCATCCTTCATAACTCCAAAAAGTCTTAGTTTTATTATATTCATAAGAGAAAGATAGTCTGTACCGATTTTTCCCGGAAAAACACGACCGGCTGGAGGCGTGACGTGTGGGCGAAGCTAAAGAATCACGAGCGCGAATAGGCTTTGGCGTTGAGAGCGTTTGGAAGCTGTGACTTTACCGTGAGGAAAGCAGTTTACTCACCGCGGATCGTGACCCTTTTTCGTTGGGACTGCATTATCCTTAAGAAATAAACGATATGCAAATCCGGCGTCAAACTGGGCCTTGTTTGTAAAACAAGCATCTTCGAAATGCAGGGAACAAACACAAACACTTGCACAACTCCGTTGATGCTCTGTAAAAATAAACTCCATCCACTGGTCCCTTAATGCTGTTTTTTCTTTGGTAATCTGTGCAGGGTTGTCTTGCCCTGGCAACCAAAAACACACTCCTTTTGTAACATTTCGCGACGCTCTCGCTCTGATCAGTGAATGCCTCTGCTCTCAGTGCTCTGCTATACGGGAGCGCGCGCTCTTCCGGCAGAAGTGTCCCTAGGACCCATATAAGGAAATTCCGCTCCATCTAACGTCACACCCATACTCGAAAAAAACTTTCCGAAACTTGTGACAAACCGGAAGGAGTATTTTTGGAACAGAAATACTCCTTCAAACGTACAACTTATTTTTTGAAACTTTGTCCATGTTTAGCATGGGAATCCAACTCTTTAACAGTGTAAAAAACTCAGTATGCATGAAATAGCATTTCACCCCCCCCCCTTTAACAGAACAATGGTATAAAAATGTTTATTTTCTTGTCTATTACCCCCCACTGCTACTTATACCAACCCCAGAAATAAGAGACGTTAGAACAGATAAATATGTGTGAGAGATATTATGTGACTATATTGTATTGCAATAGTTATCACTTTAATGTAAATGTTGAATTGAGACTAGTTAGCAGCAAGCACATAATTTATAATGGGAATGGTTTAATAACAGTATTTCATTGTGGTTATACTTGAACTGGTTACAAAATAGATGAAGGATGGTAAAACACAAACAGTTAAATGTGGCCAGCATGTGTGTAAACTGTTATCTGAGATAGAGTGAGAGAGAGAGAAATAAAAATAGAGGGAGAGAGAGAGAGAGAGAGAGAGAGAGAGATTTTTGACTTTTAGTCTTTCTTTATTTTAACAATTATAACATTACCAATAAAACAGTATTTACAAAATACATAAATTTACATCAATATACAAAAAAACTCATACATTCATATGTAAAATTCCATCTTCTAAACACATAAAACAGCATTCAAAGCCCAAGTATGTTTAAAAGCATCAAGATCTCCAACCATTTTATAGTATGTGAACTCATCAGTAAGCCGGGCAGATATCAGTCCTTTTAAAGTCATGTTAACATCAGTAGAAACACCCCCATTCATCCTTTCTTTCCTTGTTAGCCATATAGCTAACTTTGCTTGACCATATAAAAAATTAATTAAGACATCATTTTCTCTTCTATGTCAGAAATCTCATTCTCCAAGTCTTGTATTCTGATCTTTAATGTCCTTTTTGAATAAGATGAATATTGCTGACAGAAAACTCTAATTTGCACTTTTCCAATGTCCCACCATTGTTTAATATCACCATAATTTCCTTTTTGCTTTCGCCATATTTCCCAAAACAATTTAAAATTCTCACAAAAAACATTATCTTGTAAAAGCTTATTAATAAAATACCAATACAAACTCATTTTACTTTCTTTCAACATGACAAAGTCCATTGTTATCATTTTGTGATCTGAAATTATATTTGGAATAATATTAACATTACCCACTCGGTTTCTTGAATCGCGAGAAATATAAAAACGATCCAATCTAGCAGCATGAACTCTACCATCTGTGACTTTTACCCAAGTGTATTGTTTAAGCAATCGGTTTTTTATTCTGCAAATATCTTCAAGATTTAAAATTTTTACCATATTAGATAATACACAGGCTGATTTCTGGTGAGGTTCTTCAGCATTTCTATCTATATTAAAATTCAAGGTGCAGTTCCAGTCTCCTGCCATTATAATTATATCTCCTAAACTAAGAGTTTTTAAAACACAACCTAATTTCTCAAATAAAAGAACCCTTTCTGTTCCCCCATTAGGAGCATATATATTAACAAAAAGAAAATGACAATTTTGTATTTCAACTCTTACTAAAAGTAGTCTTCCAGGTTCTATATCATATCTAGATACAATTTTTACTTTTAAAGTTGGATTAAAAAGAATCGCAACTCCTGCACTAACATTACAGCCATGACTTAAAACATATTCTCCCTTCCACCACAAACCCCATTCAGACTCGTTACTCACATTACTATGGGTTTCTTGAAGAAAACCTACTGCAATATTCTTAATATTAAAGTATTCTGAAACTAAAGCCTGCTTTTTCCTATCCCTCAAACCATTCACATTAAGAGAACCTATTTTGAGATACTCCATGAAAAAGAAAGAATAGAAAGAAAAGCAGGAAAGAAGAAAAAAACACACACAAAAGCATGTATGAAGTCATACTGTCTATTTAAGTGAAAGTGAAGTGACATTCAGCCAAGTATGGTGACCCATACTCAGAATTTGTGCTCTGCATTTAACCCATCCGAAGTGCACACACACACACTGTGAGCACACACCCGGAGCAGTGGGCAGCCATTTATGCTGCGGCGCCCGGGGAGCAGTTGGGGGTTCGATGCCTTGCTCAAGGGCACCTAAGTCGTGGTATTGAAGGTGGAGAGAGAGCTGTACATGCACTCCCCCCACCCACAATTCCATCCGGCCCGAGACTAGAACCCACAACCCTTCGATTGGGAGTCCAACCCTCTAACCATTAGGCCACGACTTCCCCACATATTAGATAATACACAGCTTTACCTCGAACTCTTCTTTCATTCACATTCTTTCTATCCTGTCTAATCGTCGTTATGTACTTCTTAAGCCTATAGCGTTTCTGTTGGGATAACACAGTATGATTGTACGTTTTACGTGCCCACACTACAGAAGCAACAAACTTTTCCTTATCAGGGAAGAAATCTCCTATCTCTACCCTTTTCCCTTTAGTCTCATCCAAGAAAGCATTTATCTGTTCCACAGAGTACAAATCATCATCAGCTTTATAGAGATCTAACAAATCTGACAAGCTCTCATCATCCTTCATATCATCCTGCGTCATGACTTCAACATCATCCTCCTCCTCCTACTCTATACTCGCGGACAGCTCCTCACCGACGTGTAAGCCTACCTGACTACCTACAAACTTCTCTTTTACATGTGCAGTACCATTTACACCTCTACAACTCGGCTTTTCATTGTCAACGTGCTTTAGGTTACTCACAACGGTCTCACTCACCTCCAATCCATTGTCTTTATTCGTCTCAGCCACAGCCACAGGACCTTCTTCCGAGCCTGATTCCTCTCCTGTCTTCTGATTCACCTCCACATCTTTACACACCAATGTTTCTTCCCTCTCACTTGTCCTAGCTTGGTCCAAAATTTCCTTTTGAGGGCACGAGTCTCTTATGTGGCCGTATTCCCGGCACTCAAAACAGCGCAAACTCTATGACTTCGTTTTCAATGAACAGAGGGACGTGCAAAAGGAGTTTTCTCCCAGATGGAAAGTGAAGAAGAGCTAAGAGAGATGTCAGCTGAGATCCGAAGATTGTTGGTGAATGTAAAGACAAAGCCGAAGCCTGTTGAAAACTTAAGGGTTTCAGAAGGGTTCTAGCTCACATCCTCATCTTCACAGAATCTAACAAAACCACAAACTGAAAAGCGGGTCACTGATGTGAGGCCTTCTATCGAGGTCACATCTCTCGGGGGTCAAAGAGCCAATCGTGACTCGTGCTTTTGGAGGGAAAGTTTATGACTGTCAGTCTCTAACATGGTGTTTTGAATATGAAACTCGATTGGCTGCTCACAAGAAGAATCTTCAAGATTCTTAATGTGTTGCATAGGTATCAAGCATAGACTGTATAAAAAACATGGATGTAGTGTCCATGACATCACCCATTGGTTTCTGAAGAGCGTTTTTGAAGTCACCGCGTGCCACTCTCGCATAAGTGAAAATGGGCAAAAATGTGGGAGCTGGTTGCTGAAACCACACCCACCTAGCACGACACCGATGACAGCTGCGGCAATCCAAGTCACTCAAGTGGCCATGCCCTTAATTATGCAGAACTTTGAGGCTTAATATAATTTAAATGGATGAGTTATAAGACAATTCACCCCCACTCAGTTGTCACGAAGGGCAAATTAACTATATCGACCTAAATAATTTTTTGAACCAGGCTGTAAACATGTTTTTTTTTTTTTATGCTGTAAAGATTGACATTTTAACATGGGGAGTCTATGGGATTGACTCCCATTTGCAGCCAGCCTCTAGCGGCCAGTCGATGAATTACAGTTTAAGTCACTTCCGAATGGGCTTCACAAGAGAGAGCGGGAGGTTTTAGCTTGGAAAAAACAAATATGCTGAGCAGATATGCTAAATAAGTTGGCTTACATATAAAAAAACAGAAGACGCAGACTATGCATATTAATTCTCTTGTTTCTGTTATCGAGGGAGAGACAGCCAAGGATGTAAATGATTTCACATATCTTGGTAGTGTTATTAGCATTGATAACAGAACCCAAAAAGATACCAAGGCCTGAATAATTAAAGCAAGAGGAGTTTTTAGCAGAACCATCTGGAAGTACAAACATCTAAGCCTTAAAACAAAGATCAAGCTCTATAACAGCAATGTTAAATCAGTGCTTTTGAATGGCTCTGAATGTTGGAGAGTAGTGAAAGAAGACATGAACAAGTTAGATGCCTTCCATAATAGTTGCCTGTAACATATACTGGCCCAATACAATCTCCAACACCAATCTGTACATAAAGACAAGATCAAATACCATATCTCAGGAGATCAAGATACATTGATTAAGATGGCTCGGTCATGTACTTAGGATGCCCTGGGAAAGGATACCTAAAGTGGCACTGCGTTGGACACCACCTGGCAAATGTAAACATGGCAGGCCAATAATAACATAACGACGTACAGTGGAGACAGAGCTGGAAGAAATGGGGCTCTCATTGGGGGAAGCACAGTACAAAGCCCTGGACAGGCCCAGATGGAGAGAGTTAGTTGCGGCCTTATGTCCCATGTGGGATGAAGGGGATTAAACTTAAACTAAGGTGTTAAGGACTGGTGCAGATCAATTATGAGGAATTCTTCATTATATTTTTGAGTCTATATTGAGACTATATTGAGTCTCTTTAAGTACAAAAAGTTCCCAAAATATTTATTTATTTATTTCGTATGGACATACCAATAACATTGGACAAACCAGATGCAATGTTTAAAGTGTTATAGCCCTTTTAAATAGTGCTAATTTTCAACACCTGTCCATAGGGGCTTTTACAATAGAAAAAACTCATTGTTAAACAAAACACGGCACAATTTACAAATGGGAACAACTTTGGCTCGATTTAAGCCACTGTTTGAGCTCTCTGGTGAAGATGTTAATATTGTTCTGCAATTTGAATCCAGTGGGAAGAGAGTTCCATAGTGTAGCCCCTCTGAATGAGAAGCTAGACTGTCCAAAAGATGTTCTAAACTTTCGGGAGCACACAATCCCCACTAAAAGAGCCCTGACGCCTGGTGACACACAGTTGTTCAAATATTTAAAAGTCAATTTCAAAATACTAAAATTTACTAAATTTTCAAAAGTAAAAAGCTTATGCTTTTGCATGATATCACAATGATGCAATCTAATTGGTTTTTTGTCAAATATCTTAATTGCCTGTTTATATAGAGAAATAACTGGTTTCAAAGTGGATGCTGATGTTTGTGACCACGCTGTTATACAGTATGACAAATGTGAAAAAACCATTGCATGCATAAACAATAAAGCTGCGTGATGTTACAACTGTTCTCTAATAAAACGAAAACAGTTCAGATTTGATATGTAAAAAAACCTAACATAATCCATGTGCCAAAATGTAAAGTTACCAAGAATTTAAATGATTTTAGATCACCTGCACTAACATCATTTATTATGAAATGCTTTGAAAAAGTAGTAAAGGAATTGATTTTACAGAAGACAGAGACCAGCTTTGACTCATTACAGTTTTCCTATAGAGAAGGTAGAGGTGTGGATGATGCTATCATTTTAATCTGGTGAAGAAACATTTAGAAAAACCAAAAACATGGGCCAGGATGTTGTTCATCAATTTTTATTCTGCTTTTAACACCATAAAGGCACATTTGTTAATAGAAAAAATAATATCTCAGCTTACTATATAAATGTTGCTGGATGGATTTTAGATTTTTTAACAGAAAGGCCACATTGTGTTAAAATCACAGTGTATTTTCTAAGCAGTTATTTTGTTTCATGGGCTCTCCTCAGGTTGTTGTTGGTCACTCTTGTTATATATAATTTGCACAAATGATTGTCGTAATTCATTTGAGGACAGGCATATTATTAAACATGCAGACGACTCCGTGATAGCGAGTCACTACAGGAACAGGATCGAGGACATGGTGCTGTAGAAGACTACTTTTAGACATGGTGTAGTAATTCCAGCTTTAATTAAATGTGGGAAAAACCAAGGATATGTTCATTGATTTTGGAAGATCAACACTGAGTCCAGAGTTGACGAACATAGACGGAGAGGATATTGGGATGACAATCATAAATATCTTGGGATTATAATCAATGACAAACTAAGCTTTGACACAAATATATCAGTTGTTTGTAAGAAAATACAGCAACTAATCATTTTATTTTTTAAGGAAGATGAGTACATTCAGTGTGTGCACCAAAATGTTGACTTTATTTTATATCTTATGTTTGTTTCTGTATTGTGGTCTGGTTCTATAATCTCACATTGTTAAATAGGAATACGTTAAATAATCTTGTCAAAGTGGCAGGAAAATCATCGGAACAAGTCAAAGTCAACCCATAGAAATTTATAGACAGGTTTTAACAATTTTACTCAAATTAAAGCACATTTAATTTGAGTAAATTTGGACCATACTTTGCTGAAGGAATTTCAATTGCTGCCCTCAGGGTGTCGTTTAGAGAGCAAGGTGAAGAACAAAACATTTATATTATTTACATCAAGCTTTTGAAGGGTATAGTGTGTATTGTTTTTGAAACTTCATAATGTTTCACTTGATTAAACGTTTAGGGCCCTATCATACACCCGGCACAATGTGACGCAAGGCGCAGCGCAAGTGTGTTTGCTAGTTTCAGTCCGGCGCTGTTCGCATTTTCCTGTCCAGCGACATGTCGTTTAATTATCAAAGTCCATGCTGGTCTAAAAAAAGAGGTGTGTTCAGGCGCATTGCTGATACATTGCTATTTTAAGGAGCTGAAAATAGACTGAGACATAGACCAACTCAAACCTGGTCTAAAGTCTAAAGTCAATGGCGCAATATTGTTTTTGTAATTTAAAGAGCGCGTTGGTAGAAAATGCGCCTCTGGGCGGGTCCACAGTGCATCACACAAACATGCCAAATATTAAAAACTAAAGGATTACAATGTAAAAGAATATTATTGTGTAGGCTACATAAATATAAAAATGGAATGGAAGTCTAGTCATTGCATGTATTAGAATTAGGCTACCTATTTGCAGTTCAGCCTATTACTACTTATAATGATGAATGAAATTGCCAAAATAATTGAACAATCATGCCAATACACACATATATATTAACTGACTCATCGCGTGGGGCTTTGGTGGATTCCTGCTTGACCCATAGATGATCTGCTAACGCGCTTTAACTTCGCACACAAGCAGATTGGTTTCTTCGCTTGAGAAGCTTTCAGCTTTTTTGCCAACAAATTCCGCCATGTAAATAGCGATCCACCATGGCGTGAGCGAGCCATATTTATCTTAAATTGCCTTGAATCTCCTGTGTCTCCGCTGGTTCCGTTCAGCCTTCAATCTCCTGTTTCTCCGCTGGTTCCGCCCAGTCCAAATCCCCATTAAATCCCAGGATGGGCTCCTGATCCCCAGTTAAGCCCAGGATGGGCTCCCGATCTCCTGTTATGCCCAGAAGAGGCTCCTGTCCCTAAGTCAAGCTCAGAAGAGGCTCCCGATCTCCTGTTATGCCCATAAGGGGCTCCTGTTACTAAGTTAAAGCCAGGAGGGGCTCCCGATCCCCAGTTAAACCCAGGGCTCGCTCCAGTGTCAGCTCCAGCCCCAGAGTTTGCTCCTGTGTCTGCTTCAGGCCCCGAGTCCAGCCCAGTAAAGTTTCCCAAGTATTTTTTTGGGAGGGGAGGGGGGGCAGTAGAGATCCAGCTGTAAAGCCCCCGAGTCTCCAGATCCGCCAGATTACTTCCCTTGCCTTTAATAACCCGGTAGTTCAAGATTGTCAGTCCTTAACGTAGTGAACTGTAATGTATGTGTTTGTTCTTCACCATTGTTCATCATTAAAACCTTCTTCTTTTGGATTTTTTGTCTAAACTTCATTTGAATACACGAACTGTTACAACTATTAGGCAGAAAATTAGTTTGAGTAATAGTTAATTACTAATTGTTAGTTAACTAATAGTTAATTAGTTAGTTAGGTAGTAGTGAGAATTGGTGCCCAAACTAAAGTGTGATCAATAAGTTAATTTAGTATTAAGTCTGTTTTCATCCACAAAATATTTATACTTGTTTATTCATACATTTTTGTGTATATCTCAGGTCATATAATTTGTAGTTATTGTTCAGAAATTATATTCACATTGTTGTCTGAATGCTGTTTTCTCTTGTCTTTATTCTGAATCCTCTTCAGATCACGATCGACTACATGATGAAAAGAGAAGACTACAGAATAATCACAGTCAATTACAGAATGAGAAGAGAAGACTACAACATGGTGAATGTATCTTTATTACATTATTCATTCATTATTCATTTAAAGTCAGCCATAAAACACTGTTTCAACCCTGTATTCGTTTTATTTTGTGTATATCTTGGATATGGTAAATGGTCACCAGTTGTTTATATAATGTATATTTAACTGTTTATGTGCTGGGCGTACAGTATCTGACCATAAGAGAATTTCCGTGGAGCTGCCTTTTCTGTGTTCATATACCAAACCAAAGCGTGTAATGTGTTTTAGAAACCTAAAAAATATAAACACAGAAAACCTGACTTTATGCCTTCAAAATCTACAATTTGCAAATATATAATCAGTCACTGAATCCGTGGAATTTTACAGTGACACTCTGAGGAACATCTTGGATCATTATAAACCCATTAAAGTTAGAACAATTTAGTTCTCATGCTTGGCTCCCTGGTTCACAAGTGACCTGCAGAAAATGAAGGCAGCTGGACATGCCATGGAGCAAAGCATCTGTACTTATAGTTCACAAGCTGGCTTATTGGGATCACCAAAAATCTTACTCAAAGTTCATCAAAGCTGCATGGTCCGAGCATTATTCACACATCCTCCAGCTGTGTCCTCGACCCACTCCCTACAGTACTGGTAAAAGCAAACATTCCTGCTCTTAGTCCACTTATCGCCATGATTTTTAAGCAATCTCTCCAGTCTGGTCATGTCCCCCCTGCTCTTAAAACTGCAATAACTAAACCTCTATTAAAGAAACCCAACCTTGATGCTAAATCTCCTGCTAATTATAGGCCCATATCCAACCTGCCATTTCTTGCAAAGGTTCTAGGAAAAATAATTGCTAGTTACCTTCAGGACCACCTAAAATACAATAATATCTATGAAAAGTTTCAGTCTGGTTTCCACTCTGCCCATAGCACAGAAACAGCCTTAGTGAGAGTTACAAAAGATCTGCTGATGACAGCTGACACTGGCTCACCATCACTCCTCATCCTCTTGGATCTCTCAGCAGCATTTGATACCACTGATCATAACATCCTTCTTAACTGGCTACATCGCTCCACTCGCCTTATTAATACTGTCTTGCGCTAGTTTGAGTCATACCTCACAGACAGGTCTGAATTTGTGGCCATGGGAAATTCAAGGTCCTGTACGCATGTTGTTGGGTGCGGGGTTCCACAGGGTTCAATTCTTGGACCCATTTTATTTACTCTACATGCTCTTCCCTAGTCACAGTAAAGATTTGAACTAATTGTTCAAGAACGACACATCACAAGACACCAAACAAAGAGCTGGTTGGTAACCTTTGTGTTTGGTTTAATATGTTTGTATGGTTTTCTCAGATCAATGTTTTTACCCTGTCAGGCTCTGCTCATGTCGGTCGTGGTTGATTTCAATCGAATGTTCAGTCAACATTTAATAAAACACAATAAAAGTAAAATACGCTGGGTGCTATCAAACAATAAACAGTCATGGTGATTTCCATATTTTGTATCAGTTTATTTTGTGACAGTGACCACATAGCAAGATTGCACCAAATGACAATATGCACAGAATGTTCCATAGTAATAATTGTCTGGTGACACGTTACTTGTTAATGCATGAGAGTAAGTCAGTTAAATAGTCAGTTAAATTGTCAGGCCTAACTTAGTCATTTACACGTGAAATGACATGGATGCATTCTGTGCATTTCATTCACAATTTGAATTTTTTTTTTGAGATTGAGAATAACAAGAACAATAAGTGAAGATATAGGGAGTTTCTTTCAAAGATTTTTTTTTTAAAATTTATTCTGAAATGTAACTTAATGGATATATACAGGGATGACAAAAAACGAAATTAACCAACAATGTGCTTTATTACTGCATTTGTTTACGAGTAACTTTATTCAAGTTAAAAAAATTAAATAAAATCAATAGAATTTATATAATATATTGTAGAATTTAGCTTTTTTGTTTGGTCACTGGCGGCCACCCCATTTGGAGGCAGTGCCCCAGCATGGCCCCCCCCACTGAAAATGCTCTAGACACGCCCCTGTAAATCACGAGTCAAGGAGGAAGTTTTAAATGTCTGATGGATCTGCTGTATTTTATCAAAGAACACTCACCGTATGTCCGTGTATTTGGGGCATTCTGTTAGGAAGTGCAGTTCTGTTTCCATCTGATTCAGATCAAAGTGAACACAGTCTCTCCTCCGCTGGCAGCCATGTTTTTCTGTGTCTGCCCGTCTCTATCATCAGCTTGTGTCCACTGAGTCTGTATCTGGTCAGCGTGCTTCTCAGTTTCCTATCTGACACTGTGTACAGATACTCTGCCATACTGTACTCTCTCTTTAGAGTCCAATAGCATCGCATTTTACTCTGTTGTTCTGTTTGCGTTTGCCAGTGAGTCATGTAATTCTGTTTGATTTGTGTAGTAATCTGATTGAATCTGATGTGATTCAGAGCATCGGTAGATGTTAGTGAAGCATCAGGACTGAAGCTCTGGATCTGGTTTCTTTTCTCATCTCTTGATGTTGCAGGGCTTTATATTGATATGATTGGCGGTCACTGAGTTTCAGATGTTTCCAGAATTGAATTGCCCTTTTATGTATCTTTATGATTAGAGGATATTTGCCTAATTCTGCCCTGCATGCGTTATTTGTTGTATGCTGGTGCACGTGTAATATATTTTTACACAGTTCTGCATGCAGGGTCTCAGTTGGATGTTTTTGTAAATGTGTGTTGTGTTCCCTGGGATCTGGATCTTTTCTGGAAGATCATTATTTTGGTTTTCTTCAGGTTGACTGTCAGGGCCCAGGTCTGGCAGTATTGTTCTAGCAGGTCCAGCTTCTGTTGTAAACCATGTTGATTGGGAGACAGCAGAACTAAATCGTCTACATACAGCAGGCATTTGATCTGTGAGTTGTGTAGTGTGAGGCCAGGGGCTGCGGATCGCTCCAGACTGCTTGCCAGTTCATTGATGTAAATGTTAAATAATGTTGGCCTTAAGCAACAACCCGGTCTCACACCACACTCTTGGGAAAGATACCTCGTACATTGGGTGCCGATTTTTAGGCCACATTTACTTTCAGTGTACATTGATTTGATAAGGTCATAGGTTTTACCTCCTATGCCGCTTTCAGTAAGTTTATAAAACAGTCCTTGGTGCCAAATTGAGTCAAAAGCTTTTTTAAAGTCAATAAATCATGCATATATTTTCCCTTTTGTCTTGTTTAACATGTTTTTCAATTAGATTATGTAATGTATAGATGTGGTCTGATGTACGGTAATTTGGTAAAAATCCAATTTGACTTCTACTCAGTACCTTTTGTGTGGTGATTAAGTCTAATAGTCGAGCATTTATTATGCTACAGAATAACTTTCCCAGGTTGCTGCTCACACAGATGCCTCTGTAGTTGTTAGGATCAAATTTATCTCAATTTTTAAAGATTGGTGTTATCAAGCCTTGATTCCAGATGTCAGGGAAGTGACCTACACTTAGAATCACATTGAATAGTTTTAGAATGGACAATTGAAATTTTACTGCTTGTGTGTTTTATCATTTCATTTAATATCCCATCAGGTCCAGATGCTTTTTTGAGTTGGAGGTTTTTTATTTTTTCTTTAAGTTCTTTATCAGTTATTGGGAAATCTAATGGGTTTTTGTTATCTTTGATTGCTAATTCTAGTTTTCCCAATTGGTTGATTGTTTGGTTTTGTTTACAGTTTGTGTTTGTTTGTACTTTTATTAAACAGTGTTTGGAAATGACTTTCCCATATTTCTCTATTTTGGATTGCTAATTCTTCATGGTCAGTTTTTTTTTCAGATTGTTCCAGTTATTCCAAAATTGGTTTGTGTTCACTGACTTCTCAATTATTGCCAGTTGGTTTTGGGTGTATTGTGCTTTTTTGGTTCTGAGTGTATGGTTCTCTCTCTCTCTCTCTCTCTCTGCCCTGTTAAACTGACAGGACTTAAAAACATATGCAAATAATAAACTTTCACTCGATGATGGTTAAGCTGTGCAATTAATCCGCAAATCACATTCGTCAAGGGCCGGGGAGCAGCTGGCCCGTACAGTTAATGAATAATGGATCAACTACGACAGCCAACATCACACATCCTGCGATGTGACTATCGTGGATTCGTACATCGTGATATCAATGCTTAAACGACACATCGTGCAGCCCTACTCAGAAACATTGCCAGATGTTAACTTTACGTGATTCTGAGAAACTTGTCCATGCCTTTGTCACTTCAAGATTGGACAATTGTAATGCTCTTCTCATTGGGATCCCTGCCAAGAGAATGATGAGATGAGAGTTTGCAAATATGAACACATTACACCAATCCTTCAGTCCCCACATTGGCTTCCTATTCCAGCCCGGATTGAGTACAAAGTTTACCTCCTCACACATCACTGTATCCATGGAAATGCCCCCAGTTACCTTCAAGAACTATTTACATGACAGATTACAGCACGTTCCCTTCACTCCAAAAACACTTATCGGCTCCTTCCCCCAAGGACTAAGACTCAATGGTGCATTGGTGACAGAGCTTTCTGTGCCTTCGCTCTTATCATGTGGAATGCCCTCCCAAAACACCTGAGGGTCACACAAAGGACTGATATTTTTAAAAAGGTATGTTTTAAGACCTTTTTAAAAATATCAGTCCTTTGTGTGACCCTCTGGTGGTGTTTTGAACTATTGAGTCTTTTGAGAGGGCATTCCACACGATAGGAGCGGTGGCACAGAAAGCTCTGTCACCAATGCACCATTGAGTCTTAGTCCTTGGGGGAAGGAGCCGATAAGTGTTTTTGGAGTGAAGGGAATGTGCTGGTATCTGTCGTGTAAATAGTTCTTATAATAGGTCTTAAAACATACCTGTTTACATTTCTTTTAAACCCTTTAATGTTAAAATCATTGAAAGTGACATGACATTCAGCCAAGTATGTTGATCCATACTCAGAATTCATGCTCTACATTTCACCCATCCGAAGTGCACACACACAGAGCAGTGAACACACACACACACAATGTAAACACACACACCCGGAGCAGTGGGCAGCCTTTTATGCTGTGGCACCCAGGGAGCAGTTGGGGGTTCGATGCCTTGCTCAAGGGCACCTAAGTCATGGTATTGAAGGTGGAGAGAGAACTGTACATGCACTCCCCCCACCCACAATTCCTGCCGGCCCAGGACTCGAACTCACAACCTTTCGATTGGGAGTCAGACTCTCTAACCATTAGGCCACGACTTCCTAAGAGCTTTCCGTCCCTCCATTGAAAGTGTGTGTATGGTATACTGTCCATGTCCAGAAAGGTAAGAAAAGCATCTTCAAAGTAGTCCATGTGACATCAGAGGGTCAGTTAGGATTTGTTGAAGCATCGAAAATACATTTTGGTCCAAAAATAACAAAAAATATGACTTTATTCAGCATTTATTGTGAGCGAGTTCAAAACACTGCAGTTTAGTTATATCCGGTTCGTGAATGAATCACTCGATGTAACCGGATCCTCTTGAACCAGTTCACCAAATTGAAGTGAATCATTTGAAACGGTTCGCGTCTCCAATAAGCATTAATCCACAAATGACTTAATCTGTTAACTTTTTTAACGTGGCTGACACTCCCTCTGAGTTAAAACAAACCAATATCCCGGAGTAATTAATTTACTCAAACAGTACACTGACTAAACTGCTGTGAAGAGAGAACTGAAGATGAACACCGAGACGAGCCAGATAACGAACGAAAGATTGACTCGTCGACAGTGTTGGTAAGGTTACTTTGGAAATGTAATAGGTTACAGATTACAAGTTACCCTGTTTAAAATGTAATAGTAGTGTAACTTTTTCAATTACTTTATTAAAGTAATGTAACTAACTACTTTTGAGTACTTTTTGATTACTTTTCTAAATTTTTGAAAATTAAGGGGGGGGGGGTAAAATGCTCGGTTTCACTCAATATCCTGTTAATCTTGAGTACCTATAGAGTAGTACTGCATCCTTCATAACTCAAAAAAGTCGGTAGCACTTTATTTTACAGTCCTGTTCCTCATTTACATACTATGTACTTATTATAGTAATTACAATAACTATGTAATAACTAGGTACTAACCCTGAACCTACCCCTAAACCTAACCCTACCCCATGTAGTTACTTTGTGTTACCAGAACTTTCTTAGATAAATACACTGTAAGTACACTATAAGTACATGTTTGTACACGTACTGTAAAATAAAGTGCAACCAAAAAGTCTTTAGTTTTATTATATTTATAAGAGAAAGATAGTCTGTACCGTTTTTTCCAGTTTTTTTTTTGTTTCCGGCGTCAAACTGGCCCTTGTTTGTAAAACAAGCATCTTTGAAATGCAGGGAACAAACAAAAACATTTGCACAACTCCGTTGATGCTCTGTAAAAATAAACTCCATCCACTGGTCCCTTAATGCTGTTTTTTTGGTAATCTGTGCAGGGTTGTCTTGCCCTGGCAACCAAAAAGACACTGCTTTTGTGACATTTTGGTCTCTCGCTCTGGTCAGTGAATGCCGAAAAAAAATTTTACTCGAAAAAAACTTTCCGAAACTTGTGACAAACCGGAAGGAGTATTTTTTGAACAAAAGTACTCCTTCAAACGTACAACTTAATTTTTGAAACTTTGTCCATGTTTAGCATGGGAATCCAACTCTTTAACAGTGTAAAAAACTCAGTATGCATGAAATAGCATTTCACCCCCCCTTTAAAGAATAATAAATAAAAGCATATACATCAACTTAAATATAGTTATCCAATAAGCATGTGACGTATTCTGTGTAATAAACTCCGGAAACATTGGTGTTTTTTTAAACTGCTGTCTCTTTGTGTATGATGATAATTTTCTCAAAATAAGTAAAATGACACAGAACAGTTGTAGAAATTATGTTTATGTGCTCGTGTACTCCTATATTGAGCCGGCAGAGGTTGAAAACACTGTGAGCTTCAGTAGGCCTATGTGTAGTAAATGAAACCATGTCTTTGCCATTAATTTACAGGAGGGGTGGACTGGGAAAATTCATGGACAAAACTATTTTTTGTATGGACATAAAAAAAGGTTTAAATCTTTAATTTGGGGACATGCAAAATAGTTAAAAGTTCTCTCCTGAACTGCACCTTCATTTCCATTTTTCCCTTCAGTCTCTTTATTTTGCCCTGTATCCATCTCTCGCATTACTTTAATACTCAAGATTGAACAAAACTATACTTTACAATACAATACTCTATAATACTACAATATCTTTATAGAAAAATCCTAATACTGTACACGAGTCATGTTTTCCCTTACAAAAATTAACCTTGCTTTTATTAGCCTATATAAGTAAAATAACCTTTTGTATTTATTTTTAAATAAATGCATTTGTAAAATAATTTTACATTTTTGGTTACCACAGTTAAACAATAGTAACCATTTTCTCTGAATTTATAGTCAAATAGTAAAATGTTAATTTTCGTAAGGGTTGTGTTGTTGTCTGTCGTAGCTCCCCCTAAACCTATAAAAAAAATCTGATTTTTTTTCCAGCTAAATTACTACTGTAACATTTAGGGATGCACGATAATATCGGCACAACATCGGTATCGGCCGATAAATCTTAAAATGACCATTATCGGTATCGGCCGATATGAATATTTCTGCCGATGAGCCAAACCGATATTCTCCAAGTGAAATAAATGACCTGTTTTTCAGATGTGAATGTCTGTCTACATTTGTAAAATAATAAATTTATGGTAGAATCAGTACAGAAAAGATACATGGATTTCTCTTCAGTAAAATGAAAGTTTAAATATATCAGTATATATTTGTATATATATCGATATCGGTATCGGCCAAAATTATTTTGAAAATATCGGCATATCGAATATCGGCCAAAATCCAATATCGTGCATCCCTAGTAACATTACGACAGATAATAATGGTGTCCTTTATATAGTATTTTGAGTGATTACTGATGAGCTTCGTGCTGCTGCTTGATTAAATAAATAAAAAAACAAAGACAAAAAAAGCATCTTTACAGATGAAACTGACCTGAAACCCTGAACAGTAGTTCTGCTTCTCTGCTCCAGCTGTGCGCTTCCACAATCCACTCGATTCTCTCTCTCTCTCGCATTGACTACTCTGAGTCTGATACAGACCGTTCGGCGGAGGCATGACAAACTTCATGACTTAGCCTATTAGAGATTTAATTATAGAATGGCGGATTCGCAAATGATCGCTTTAGTACATTCGGCGTGCAATTATACAATAACAATATTAAAATATTATCTTAATATGGGGGCTTAATATTCACAGACACTAGTCCATGTCATGTTTTGATTCAAGTGTAGTGACCTATTTTTGATTTAGTCATCCAAAATGTGGCATATTCCGTCCGCGTTAGGCATCCCGTTTTTATGACTGGATTCTATGAACCAGACTGTATTACTGCATTAATTAGGTAAACCGGAACCGGGAACACTTCCCATAACACCCGATGTACTTGCTACATCATTAGAAGAATGGCATCTACGCTAACATTAGTCTGTTTCTCTCTTATTCCGAGGTCACCATAGCTACCAGATCCAGTCTGTATCCAGATCAGAGGGTCACTGCAGTCATCTGGATCCAGTACGTATCCAGACCAGATGGTGGATCAGCACCTAGAAAGGACCTCTACATTCCTGAAAGCCAGCGGAGACCAGGACATCTAGAGCCCCAGATACAGATCCCCTGTAAAGACCTTGTCTCAGAGGAGCACCAGGACAAGACCACAGGAAACAGATGATTCTTCTGCACAATCTTACTTTGCTGCAGCCTGGAATTGAACTGCTGGTTTCGTCTGGTCAGAGGAGAACTGACCCCCAACTGAGCCTGGTTTCTCCCAAGGTTTTTTTCTCCATTCTTTCACCGATGGAGTTTTGGTTCCTTGCCGCCGTTGCCTCTGGCTTGCTTAGTTGGGGTCACTTCATCTACAACGATATCGTTGACTTGAATGCAAATTTATACACAGACACTATTTAAACTGAACAGAGATGACATCACTGAATTCAATGATGAACAGCCTTTAACTGTCATTTTGCATTATTGACACTGTTTTCCTAATGAATGCTGTTCAGTTGCTTTGACGCGATGTATTTTGTTTAAAGTGCTATATAAATAAAGGTGACTTGACTTATTTTCAAGTCAAGAACTGGTTGCATCACTTTTCTGATCACCAGTAGTGATGGGAAGTTCGGTTCTTTCGGACAGTTCGATTCAATAAACCGGTTGAAAAAAATTGTTCACATGTTCTTTTGCGCTCGATGTAATGACATCATTGGCAATGATTGTCTTTCATTCAAGCCTTTGGTTTACCCGTGCTCATAACATCAGCACAGAATCAGTTCAGAATCAATCATCAAAAGAATCAGTTTGGTTCAGACGCTGGTTCAGAAGCGGTTCTTGACTCGAAAATGAGTCAATCTTTCGTTCGTTGTCTGGCTCGGCTCAGTGTTCATCTTCAGTTCTCTCTTCACAGCAGTTCAGTCAGTGTATTGTTTGAACTCCGGGATATTGGTTTGTTTTAACTCCGAGGGAGTGTCAGCCATGTTAAAAAAGCTAACAGCTTAAGTCTTTTGTGAATTAATGCTTATTGGAGACACAAACTGTTTCAAATGATTCAGTTCGATTAGGTGAACTGGTTCAAGAAGATCCGGTTACATCGAGTGATTTGTTTGCTAACCAGATATCACTACACTACACTGCAGTGAATGTGCTCACAACAGACCGGAAGAGAAGACAATGGTGAATAAAGTCGTTGTTTTTGTTATTTTTGGACCAAAATGTATTTTCGATGATTCAACAAATTCTAACTGACCCTCTGATGTCACATGGACTACTTTGAAGATGTTTTTCTTACCTTTCTAGACATGGACAGTATACCGTACTTACATTTTCAATGGAGGGACAGAAAGCTCTCGGAGTAAATCTAAAATACCTTAAACTGTGTTCCGAAGATGACCAGAGGTCTTACTGGTTTGGAACAATATGAGGGTGAGTCAATGACATAATTTTCATTTTTGGGTGAACTAACCCTTTAATCATCAGGTAACTTTTAATAAGTACATTAGTAAACATTAACAAGCACATTATCTCATATTGCTATTTATGTGAATATATTAGTGATTGGAAGTTCAGATCATTTTACTGACTCTTGAGTCTCGTTCAGCAAAATGAACAAATCTTTTTTCAAGTAATTTCGTTCATTTTAGCAAAATGTAATTAAAATGTTAAGTGTTACTTTCCCAGCACATGATCTAGTACTTACGCAAACATTGATCACACTACAAACAATACAAAACTAAAATGCTATAAGATACAAAAAAGATTAAATCATTTTTTACCTGGGTCTTCAGTCTGTGATTAGCTCACCTCACCCCTTGTCTGACAAGTCATCAGGTTCAAGTAATTCCTTAATCATGTGAAGGAACCATATACTAAACCATGCAGTCTGAGCCAGAAAGAGAATTGATTAGTCCATCTCATGAGTCTTTCGGGTCGAGTCGTTCCTTAATCACGTGACAGACCCATACGCTATTTCTGACATTTCTGTCACTGTGTTTTTGTTACCGTTTCTTCAGGATCTGTGGTGTGTTATTATTTTATAAATAAATAAAACCCTGTTATAAATAAAATATTTATAAATTTGTTTTTTTGACTGTCTATCAGTAAATAAACACTAGGCTATATAATAATATAATAATCCAAGACTACAATACAAAGTATTTATAGCCTAGTTCGTTCATTTTTAATTCAATTTTGAGTTTGCTGGTATAATAATTGCTTTTCCTAGGCAAACTTGACATTTTGGTCTAATATATGTACTATAAGATTGCTCAAAAATGACAATGTTATAAATTAAAAGCAAATAAAATTTTGAATCCTAAACAAGTAACACTACAGTTGTATAGTCTAATCTGAAGGGTGAACTCAAAAGACATAAATCATACAACAAGGTCATTTTTGAAGATTAGAATCCACTGTAAAAAAAAAAAAAAAAAAAAAAAAAACCCGGAAAAAAATATCTTCTTTATCAAAGGGATTTTGCCATCCTATGGACAACATTTAAAGCATAACCAATAATTTTAATAAAAAAATAAGTACTATGCACCCATTTGTAAGTAAGGTTGTAAATTAACTAATTTAACTACTATATAATAACTAATTAACTACTCTAGCCAATGTTGTCACGTCACGTGACAAAATAACGAACAACCCGAACACCTGAAAGATGAACTAATCAATTCTCTTTCCGGCTCAATACTGCATTGGTTTTAGCGTATGGGTCTGTCACATGATTAAGGAACGAGTCAAAAACCAGATAGACCCAAACTATGAACTAATCAATTCTCTTTCTGGCTCAGATTGCATTGGGTTTAGCGTATGGTCTGTCACATGATTAAGGAACGAGTCAAAAACCAGATAGACCCAAACTATGAACTAATCAATTCTCTTTCTGGCTCAGATTGCATTGGGTTTAGCGTATGGTCTGTCACATGATTAAGGAATGAGTCAAAAACCAGATAGACCCATACTATGAACTAATCAATTCTCTTTCCGGCTCAGACTGCATTGGGTTTAGCGCATGGTCTGTCACGTGATTAAGGAACGAGTCGAAAACCCAATAGACCCGAACATTGAACTAATCAATTCTCTTTCCAGCTCAGACTGAATTGACTGACACAGGTGAATTACTACCAGGGGGACAGGGTTTCATATTTTTTTGAAGCACCCCTGGGCGCCGCCATTGGCTAGCGGACCCCCACCTGCTGTTAGCCATCCATTGACTCCCATTCATTTTGGCGTCACTTTGACAGTGAATAACTTTACATCTGAGGCATTTAAAGACTCCATTTGTCCATTCTTTATTTGTAAAGAAACACGAAAATGTATAAAAGGTTCAATTACCTTTACGTTATGGTCCCGTAGAAGTAGTTTTTGTAAAGAAGTAGTCTAACGGTTGCGTCATAACCAGCGACTCTCTGTCGCACAGTAGAGAAATCACCGTGTGGAGAGGAGGAGAAGCTCGCAGGCAATTTTTTACTGTCTATGAGGCTATCGGGGGGACGAGGAGGCATAAAGTCAAGGGAGATAATTAATCAGAATACTTACCAAAATTTGCTCCTGTTCACGCTCGCCTCCTGTGGAAGAATCGGTGGGTGATTCAGATTTCTCTTGGCACAGCGATTAGAAGAGTTAGAGGTTACTCACGTGACATCTACATCATTAAGCTCAGTTTGAGTCTGCGCAGCACGCCCGACCCCCAGGAAGTGCGTGCTTCTAATTGACTTCACTTGTCTCCGTTGAATCCAATGGGGTCGCTGTGTCCATTTCTTTTACTTTCTATGATTACTACAAGCGGAACAGAACCTATAGAATATTGCGCATGTGCGACTGAACGAATCACTCCCCGAGACGACTCGTTCTTCCCGAGTCACATTAAAGATTCGTTCAAAATTAATGTATTGTTCAAGAATGACCGATCACTAGAATATATATTAACTAATGATCTGCTAAGCAATATATAATGATTGTTAATGTTAAGGTTCCAGTAGTTAATGTTAGTTAACTACTTTCGTTAAAATGAACTAAGCAAGAACAATCCTTCTACAGCATTTATAAGGGTTAGTTTATGTAAATTTTTTAACATTTACTAATGCATTATTTAAATCAAAAGTTGTGCTTGTTAACATTAGTTAATGCACTGTGAATTACCATGAACTAACAATTTTCATTAACTAACATTAACGAAGATGAATAAATACAGTAATAAATGTATTATTCATTGTTTGTTCATGTTAACTAATACATTAACTAACATTAACTAATGGAACCTTATTCTAAAGTGTCACCATGTTTTATTAATAAAAGTTATTATAAAGTGTTACCTCATTTGTATGTTAATGTTAATGTTAATGGATTAAGGGTATATTATATAAATCATATAAGATAATTATAATAATCAATCATTAATAAAAGCCATATTATTTTTTTTCCTTTAAAAATGTTCTAGTTTCCTGTTAAATTAACACATTTTATTGCCTTTATCTTTTGATGCCGTCTGACCATTCTCAGTCCTTAAATGGGCCCATGGAAAGAAGTATGAATATTAAGCCTTTTAGTATGCTCACAAACTTCTTTAAAGTTTATTATTACATTCACACATTATATAGTTGCATTGCAAGGGGTGGTGTTTTAGTTTATCCAATGAGATATGGATTACATATGTGTTGAGTATGAGACAAATCAACAAGTTAGCTGAGGTAAACATATAGTCAGCAATTACTTGACATATAAGGAATAATATTTGGCACTGAGCACTTCAAATTTCAGTAAAGGACAAATTAAACCCAGCAGCCTGGGCCCACAGAGGTCCGCCACCATTCTTCACCGATTCAACTATATGTATCATCTGAGTATGCGCATATACATTGAGGTAAAGAGATATAGGAATAGAGAGAAAGAGAATACAGATGGGAGGAGGGAGAAAAGCAAGGGAAAAGAAAGGGAAGGCAGGAGTAAGAGAGAAGATAAAAACACACTCAAACAATAATAAGAAACATCTGTGGAAGGGAGCAAGTAAGAAGGAAGGAGGGAATGCAGAGAGGCAAACTCACAGAAATATCTGATAGAGATCATGATATAATCTAACATGTCCTTTAATTTGGAGCAAGAGGTACTGGGGAGTGACTTTATTGCATCAGAGATGTGTCACTTTGCTCAAAGTTGATTGGTCAGTTCCTGTCTGAGATCTCTAAACCAGAACATAACCAGAACATAACCAGATCACAACCAGATCATAACCAGAACATAACCAGATCATAACCAGATCATAACCAGAACATAACCAGAACATAAACCAGATCAAAACATGTTTAAGGGAGCAGGTCTGTCATGGAGCATAAGTTACTGTGGTGATGATCAAAGCTAAAACACAAACACTTTCATGCTGCCTAAAACCCAGAGTTAACTGGGTAACAAACTAAACTGAATTCACCTGTCAGCTAAACCAGCTTCATGATACACACAAGCCCCTGATACACACTCCTGTGATGTTAACACAAACTATACACACAACTACATGACCATTACCATTGTCAGAGTAATAAATATGCCAGATTAATGTTCTTTTCTCATCTTTTTCTGAATTTGTTTTAGAACGTGATCAACTTTTACAACTCCTGAAGACAATCATACCTAAAGGTGAATTTGTTTTATATGGCTTAATTAAAATATAAATAAATTACTTTTTAATTATTCAGCAAAACAATGAATGAACATGCTGTGTATTCATATGTGTATTCAATTCATTGTATTTTATTAAAAGATATATAAACTGTATAAAGTCTTATATGGTTTTGTTGGTCTTCAAGTGATGATTTCATTATTGATCTAAAGATGAAGCTTTCATAACTTCATACTTTCTGTTTTTAGCTCTCACACATTTAAGAACACACAAGGGTGAGTAAAAGGCATAATTTTTTTTATTTTAATTAAATGCATGTTTTAATGGCATAATTATTTATTTTAATCATGGCCATTGCCAGGCTTTGAAAATTAGTGAGGTCCAGGTCCATAATAACCCCCTTATTATTGAATTGTGCTATAATAACTCATATAAATACAACTAATTATATACACACTACCATTTGATATACTTTAGCAGCAATCATTTTCATACCATTGACTCTAAACATTATGAATTATACATGCAAACATTCATATGAGGAGTCTAGCAGCAAGTTAGTCATCCAGGAGCCAAACAGGAAACTAGAAGGAGAACCAGGAGACAGGGAGAAAATGCTCTGGAAAGACTGACTAGCAAATAAAGACTTCGCAAAGTGACTGTATGTGAGTGCTGCTTATATGTGTGTGTAAATGAGGTGCAGGTGTGCCAAGGAGATTAGCTGATGAATGAGGTGCAGTTGTGGCAAGGTGATGCAGTGCCTCATGGGAGGTGTAGTTTGGGTGTGGTGCAACAGTATGAGATGTGCTAGTGTCCAAGTGATGATATGGTGACATCTGGTGGTTGATGCGTGGAATGGTCCAGAGTGGAGTGCCCTCTACTGAAATTCATGGGCACTCCAGCTAATGATCGTGACACTCAGACAACAAACTAAAAGCACAAAAATCAGAGCAATCTGAACATTTTAGTCTGTCAGTAATAGATAAGATGTCAAAATTATGAACATTATTGTTAATAGTATAATGTATTGCTGTATCTTTATTTTTGTTATATTGTTATGTCTTGTTTTAAAGTTCTCATGATTCCTATAAAAATAAGTAATTGCTTCATTATTATTTCTTTATATACTCATCTGTAAAGCAGATTTTTCAATATTTTCCACAGTGAATGTGATTCTGGATGCTGATACGGCTCATCCACGTCTCATCGTGTCTGATGATGGGAAACAAGTGAGATGTGGAAACAGAGAAACAGAAAGAGTGGATGGAGGAAAAGAAAGATTTGATGAATATCGTGGTGTTGTTGGGAAGGATGGATTCTCCTCAGGGTGTTTTTACTTTGAGGTGCAGGTGAAGGGACAAACTAAGTGGTATTTAGGAGTGACCAGAGAATCTGTGAACAGAAAGGGGTCAATTATCCGGAGTCCTGAGAATGGATACTGGGCTGTGGGTTTGTTTAATGGGAAGTATGGGGCTCGTGTGTCTTCACATGTCTCTCTTTCTCTTAGTGTGAAGCCTCAGAGGATCGGTGTGTTTGTGGATTATGAGAAGGGTCTCGTCTCCTTTTGTGATGTGGAGTCCATGTCTCATATCTACTCCTACACTAATCAGTCTTTTAATGAGAAAATCTATCCATTTGTTAGTTTGGGGTATTTGTATAATAAAAACCCCACTCCACTCATTATCTGTGATGATTACTAATGAGATCAGTGACTGAATTTACATTGAAATCAACCAAAATACAATTTAAACAGTGTAATAGCAATGAATATAAAATATTATTTGCACTTCCAGTCAAAAATATGGCCACACAAGGTTGATTTTATGTTTTCTGTGATCTTTAAATGCTTTGGTTTTAAGACGTCTGCTTTAAATGTCTGAAATGACTTCTGTAATTAAATGTAAATAATGCCTATATGTACATATGAATTTCTTTATAAGACAGAGGTTTTACTTTATGATGAATAATGAATTTGATCTGGAGCAGATGATGAATGAAAAGCATAAAGAAGAGATCATTGTGCAGTTAACTGTTTCTCCTTCAACACTTTTTACTGTTTGTTGATGAATGTTTTTAATTTGATTTTTTTATTATAATTATTAATTTGATTTCTCGTTGATTTTGTATTTCATTTAATTTAATTTGTGTGTCTTTCCCAGTTTTACATTTTCTGTTATTTTTATGTTTGAGCTTCTCTGAGCAAAATTGATTTTGAGTGCAAAGCTCCTAAAAATTTACTGTAGAATTAATAGGATTTTACTGGAAAAATAGTTTAGATATTCTGTTGCTTCTACTCTATTTTACAAGCAAGTATAGCCGACATCAGTCACAGCACAACCACTGACTTTATCGTATGCATATTTGATTTCATTAGTGCAGATTAATGTTTGAGAGCTGGTTAGTCTTAATGGACCACTTTTCAGTCATTATAATTTTCATTCCGTTGTCTGACAGCAGAAACATTCAAATATAGTAATAAAAACAGTTTTATTGAGAACTTAATTAAATGGCTAAATTAAATTGCAGTATGTGAGCATAGAGCATCACAGTCTCGCCCACAGCCCGAGAGAGCCTAGGTGCCGGAAGTAAATTTCCCATTAATTTCTCCCACTGACTTTCGGAAAAATCCTTATCTAAAGAGTTTTATAGCAATATCTGAGGATAACCAGCTATGGCTGAACTCATATGCACAGAAAATATCATTTTGAGTGAAAAAATAAAGAGAAAATCAAAAAAAAGTCAAAGGTACAAGACTGTGTACTTATTTTAATTTCGAGCGAAGGAACTACTCATCCCATAATCCACCGTGCCTCACTGAATTCGACTGAAGACATAACCGTTTACGAGCCTTTTGAGCGACTTCCAAATCTGACGACGGCCACGCAAACTTTTTCCTCCAGTGAATTTTATTTTATATAGTGCAGTGCTTTGTACCTGACTGCAATCACAGCTCAGTCATCAACACATGTCGTTGCCATTACACAAATGTTCAGATAATGCACAAAAAGGTCTGACTAGGCTAAATATTGTTTTGACAGTGGCATCATAAAATGCTTGATATGACTCATACCATATGAAGGCCACAGTAGCCTAGCTAAAGTGGACGATAATGCTAACGTTACCAACCTCCCTGCAAAACTCACCAAAACTTTGTAGGTCTTGTCCCTCATGCTGGCCCTTACAAAACCCACAAGCTGACCCTAGGACACGCTACACTCAACTAACGTTACATGACCCTATCTGAAGTGGTTTTCACCCCTTTGAACACTTTTGTTTTCCTCCTTGAAAAAAGCCATCATGGCAACAAAGGAGATCATGATTGCACTGATAAGTCTACCATGCAAAAACTCAACACAGGTTTTTATTTTATTTTATTTTTTTATTAATGATCTTCAGCCTTTACGGACCTTCGCGGGGTTTAACCAGTAGTGATGTCCGATTCGTGAACGAATCGTTCAATTTAACCGGTTCTTCCAGTTCACTAAATAAAACTGAATCGATTGAAACGGTTCGCGTCTCCAATAAGCATTAATCCACAAATGACTTAAGCTGTTAACTTTTTTAACGTGACTGACACTCCCTCTGAGTTCAAACAAACCAATATCCCGGAGTAATTAATTTACCCAAACAGTACACTGACTGAACTGCTGTGAAGACCGAACTGAAGATGAACACCAAGAAGAGCCAGATGATGAACGAACACGCCCACTGCTGGAGCAGTTCTCGTTCTCGAGTCAAGAACCAGTTGCATTGGTTTTCGGATCACCAGTACACTCAACCGAGAATCGTTTCTGTCAGATGCATCCGATTTGAGAACCGATGAACTAATGATACTGCACATGCATGTAATTTTTTAAGTATTTTGTTAAACATCGGAAAGTGTGATAAAATAACTATATTTTATTTTGCTTTCCTTTTTTTTAAAGATGAATGTTTCTAATCTGTATATTGTAGATAATGTATAGACCAAAAGGGGTTTTCAGGGAAGTTGGACAATGATAAAAACTCTAAAGACCCTATGATTAAAGGGGGGGTGAAATGCTATTTCATGCATACTGAGTTTTTTACACTGTTAAAGAGTTGGATTCCCATGCTAAACATGGACAAAGTTTCAAAAATTAAATTGTACGTTTGAAGGAATATTTCTGTTCCAAAAGTACTCAATGTAAATGTTATAATAGAAAATAAACACAAAACAGCACACCAGCCCCTCACGGAAAACTGGTGCGCATAAATCAAAACCAAAACATAAAATATGGTCCAGGCCTGGGTCCTCTCTCGTCCTTCACTATAGTCGCTCCAGTTTCATATCCTTCTATCTCCTACGTGGGACTCGATACCGGCGGTGGAGCGCAGGTGTAGCTCATCTCCAATCACTACACCTGGCCTCACTCCTCGTTCCCACGCCTCTCGGCCCCGCCCCACTCACCACAAGTAAAACTGAAGGCTTGAATCAAGGGCAATCATTGCAAATGATGTCATTACGTAGAGTGCAAAAGAACCGGTGAATCATTTTCTTCAACCAGTTTATTGAATCTGTCCGTAAGAACCGGTGCACAGAAAAGAACCGAACTTCCCATCACTACTGGTGATCCGAAAACTGTTGCAACCGGTTCTTGATTCGAGAATGAGTCAATCTTTCGTTCGTTATTTGGCTCGTCTCTGCGTTCACCTTCAGTCATCTCTTCACAGCAGTTCAGTCAGTGTACTGTTTGAGTAAATGAATTACTCCGGGATTTTGGTTTGTTTTAACTCAGAGAGTCTAAGAGAGCCACATTAAAAAAGTTAACAGCTTAAGTCATTTGTGGATTAATGCATATTGGAGACGAGAACCGTTTCAAACGATTCAGTTCGATTTGGTGAACTGGTTCAAGGAGAACCAGAACCGTTGGCGATCCGGATATCAACTGCTGTGTTTTGAAATCTCACAACAGACCCGGAAGAGAAGACAATGCTGAATAAAGTCATAGTTTTTGCTATTTTTGGACCAAAATGTATTTTCGATGTTTCAACAAATTCTAACTGTCCCTCTAATGTCCCCCCATCTTTATTGGTTTTTAAATCTCTTCTGAAAACTCACTTGTTTTCTGAAGCATTTGCAAATTAATTGTTGTGTAAGGCCTGGTTCACAGGGGACGATTTTAAAATTGTCAGCCGATTTTCCAAACCTGAGAGACCCCACACACGGCGATAAAAAATCACGGGTCTAACAGTTTTGGTCATTCAGTGTGTGGTGTGCAGCCACACGGCAAAATCAACACATCACACACGAACCGATTTGACTCCCGAGCATTCCCAGGTCAGACGGGAAATTTTGCAAAATACCTCGAGATTCAAACGTGACTTCAGAGTAAACAATCATGGTGGACGAAGAGGATGCAGTGGCCATAGTTTGTGCTTTGTTTTTAACGAAAAAAAAACATAAGAAAAACAAGAAAAGGCGATGGTCAAAGAGGTGGAGACAACGCGAGCATGGACTATACTTGCTACATCGTGATATGGAGGTAAGTTGTTGTTTTATCGTAATGTTGTTACGTACTACACAGATTAATAACCGTTGAAATAAACGTTCATATATTCATTTCCATGTACTCTGGTGGACTGCAGTTTTGGATGTAGTTATGCCCATCGACTTTATTTTTATTTGTTATATTTGTTATATTATATATGCCGGCTGTTTTGATTTTGTTTCCCGGTACTTTCTCACCGCCTCGTCACCTCGCTTTCTGATTGGCTACACGCCACAGTCCACAGGCTGTGTGATTGTTTGTCCTCGGGGACACTACACACGAGAAGAAACCGGGCCAATTAAATCCAACATGTTGGATATCCCCGATTTGAGATCGGAGCGGTCCCGACGTTCTTCCAAGCAGAGGAGAGCAGTCTTAACACACCACACATGGCAGGAATATTTGATCAGATTATTTTACGATAATCGGAGCATCCTAAGATTGTCGGAAGGGGTGAATCGGGGCTAAAATCGGCCTAATTATGCTGCCGTGTGAACCAGCCTTAATGTAGCATTTAAAAAAATAAATCTATGATCAATATGTTGTACAGCACTTTGGTCAGTCATGTGATTGTTTTAAATGTGCTTTATAAATAAAATAACTAGAACTAGAACTCTAGCTATAACTAGAACCATGTCACATGGACTACTTTCAATATGTTTTTCTTATTTTTCTGGACATGGACAGTATACCATACACACAGCTTCAATGGAGGGACTGAGAGCTCTCGGACTAAATTTTAAATATCTTAAACTGTGTTCGGAAGATGAACGGAGGTCTGGAACGACATTAGGGTGAGTCATTAATGACATAATTTTCATTTTTGGGTGAACTATCCCTTTAACAGTAAACTATTAAATACTGGTATAAATGCTTTATCATCAGATCTATCTTAATACATTTACAAATTAATAAAAACCAAGTCAATGATGTTGCAAATAAGTATTTATTAAAACTGGCAGAAAAACATTGCAAGGCTTTTACTGATAAAATAAAACTGTCAGTCTTTCAACAGTTAAAATCTTATCATAAAAATAACAGCATCACAAAACAACTACAATTAAAGCTGCAAGCAGCATTTATCGGGGTTCAAGCATTTTAGGTCTCTGGGGTGGTCTCGGCCAACCTGGATGTACGGATGACAGTTAAACACATCCAAAATGGAGATTAGGCTCACAGACAGACACACGCACTGAAATTAAATGATTGAACTAGTTTTTAATAGTTTAGATGTCATTTTCAGATTTCACTGTAATCATAAAGTGGCAGAAGTGTAAAAACTGACGTTTACATTTATCTGACGCTTTTATCCAAAGCGACTTACACCTGCTATATGTGTCAGAGGTCACATGCTTCTGGACCAACTTGGGGTTAAGCGTCTTGCTCAGCGACACATCGGTGTCTCACAGTGGATTCGAACCCGGGTCGCTCGCACCAATGGCATGTGTCTTATCCACTGCGCCAACAACACCACTACGTCTGTTGGACATGTCTGTTTGAACAAAATGGAAAACTCTGACTCAATGAGATTTAAAATATAACTGTGTTTTTTATTTTTTAGGCATGAATTCACTTAAATTTTGCATGCTTGTTTAGAATGAGATTATGCATTATTTTACACAGTTTTGATAATTTGTGGGCTTTCTGTTTGTATTAACAGGTCTTTGGGTACACTATGTAAAGAACTTATTTTAAAATAACCGGTTTATAGTTGTCCAAATACAATTGTTCAACATTTTTTTGATAATTATTGACCTTCAGAGTCTAGAGAATTGTACTTCAGTGGTTTTATTGATTTTCAGCTTAAACCCTTGGACTAGTTCGCCAAAGTAACTTTTTTAAATAATCTTGAATATTTAATTAGGAGTTTTATCGACAACATTGATCCAAGAGGCAAAGTTGTTCAGAATGAGGAGATCTATCATATGATCTAGTGTTTGTGGGAATATATGAATATTTTTAACCAATTTGAGGCCATTTACCATATAAATCTTGTGTTTTTGAGACCTTTTCTACTGTTATAGCGCCACCTATTGTCCGATCTCCATGAAAATTTGCATGATTGTTCAGAGACATCGGCTCAATGTTTTCTCCTAGTTTTGTAAAGTTTTGAGTTTCTGTTGAGGTTTTATAGGCTTTTGTTTGTATGTGGCCACGCCCCTTTTATTAATGACCTGGTTACAGCTAACCAAAGGACAAAATTCAACATTTTTTTGATAACTATTGATCTAGAGAGTCCAGAGAATATTACAGCAGTGGTTTGGTTCTGATTGGGTGAAAACCCTAGGACTAGTTCGCAAAAGTAGGTTTTTAACATATCTGTGAATAATTAATGAACAATTTGATTGACAGCCATGGTTCTTGAGGCAAAGTTGTGCATCATGAGGAGATCTATCAAATGATATGCATATTGTGTGAATCTATGTCACACCACGTGATTACTGAGCCAAAAAATCTCATTAGCGCCAACTAGTGGCCGATTTCTTTCAAAATTCTTACAGACCTTTAGGACCCTGAGTCGAACGTGCCTACGGAGTTTCGTTCCGATTGACCTCTGTTAACCTTGTCAAAAAGGTGCTTACATTTCATTGGCCAATGGCGGCCATGTTTTTTTAGATACGCCTATTTCCTCATAGACCCTTGTGTCACATGGGACAATGACATGGCATACAAATTTTCAAGTCGATCAGGCTAACGGTTGTGTAGTTATAGCCATTTTTATGTTTTTACCTCTTATAGCGCCACCAAGTGGCAGAGATGTGCAATTCTTTTTTATTTGACCAAAGTTTCAGCTCATCAAAATGTGTACCAAGTTTGGTTAAGATATCTCATTTCGTTCACGAGTTCTGGCCTTTTGAATGAAATTGGTCCTCGACTTGTGAAGGTATTAGCGCCCCCTTGCAGCAGTGAGTGAAAATTTCAAATTGTTTTTGATAATTATTGATAATGACTGTCCATAGAACATTTCTGCACTGGTTTTGTTACGATTGGCTGAAAAACCTAGGACTAGTTTGCAAAAGTAGGTTTTGGCTATAGGTCGATTTTACGGGAAAACGGTGCATCGTAGAGTGGAAAAAGGCGCAGAGCAATTTTGTTCCTATTAACCCAAGGATGCAAAATATATAAAGTTTTTGAGTCTACGTCAAGTGGTTTAGGAGCTATGGCCAAAAATGTCTGAAAATTTTGTTTTTTGTGCTGTAGCGCCCCCGTTAGGCCGATTGGGCCGGGTCTTTGCGCCTGAGTAGCGAGCCAGACTACTACAATCTGGCCAAGTTTCAGCTCTCTAGCCCTTACGGTTTGGGCTGCACGATCAGTTTTAGGGAAGAATAATAATAATAATAATTAAAGCTGCAAGCAGCATTTACCGGGGTTCAAGCACATTAAGGCCTCTGAGGTGGTCAGAGCCAACCTGGATGTATGGATGACAGTTAAACACATCCAAAATGGAGAACAGGCTAACAGACAGACACGCACACTGAAAGTAAATGATTAGACTAATATATGTATACTCTATAAGCATATGCACACACACACACACACACACACACACACACAAAGACACACAAAGATACACATATACATGCACAAACATTTTGTTGCAGATATAGGTATTTGATAAAAAGTGATAGGTGACAATAAGCTTATTGCAAGTCTTCTCTTTTTTTAGAGTTTAGATGTCATTTTCAGATTAAACTGTAATCATAATGTGGCAAAATTGTTAAAACTGATACATCTGTATGAACAAAATGGAAAACATCAATTCAATGAGATACAAAATGTTATAACAGTTAATTTATTAATGTTTTGGCATGAATTCATAAAAACAGTACTAGCTGAAAGAGCCCATTAGTGGTCTTCCGCTGCCATCTAGTGGTTATAAATTGCATTTACTCAAACAACACTGTGTTTTTAAACATAACTGTTAAAGTGTTGTTGTTGGGTTTTTTTGCCCTATCTCTCTTAAATGTTGCATGCTTGTTTAGAATGAAATTATGCATTACTTTACACAGTTTTGATAATTTGTGGGATTTCTGTTTGTATTAATAGGTCTTTGTGCCTCTGGGGTGGTCTCGGCCAACCAGGATGTATGGATGACATTTAAATACATCCAAAAGACAGACACACACACACTGAAATTAAATGATTAAACTAGTTTTTAAGAGTTTAGATGTCATTCAGGTTTCACTGTAATCACAATGTGGCAAAATTGTAAAAAATGATGTGTCTGTATGAACAAAATGGAAAACATTGATTCAATAAGATGTAACATGTTATAACAGTTAATTTATTAATGTTTTGGCATGAATTCATGAATCCTTTCTACAGTACTGTTCATTTTAACTGAATGAGCCCATTAGTGGTCTTCCGCTGCCATCTAGTGGTTATAAATTGCATTTACTGAAACAACACTGTGTTTCTAAACATAACTGTTATAGTGTTGTTATTTTTTTTATTTTTGCCCAATCTCTCTTAAATTTTGCATGCTTGTTTAGAATGAAATCATGCATTATTTTACACAGTTTTGATCATTTGTGGGATTTCTGTTTGTATTAATAGGCCTTTGTGTACACTATGCAAATAACATAATATAAAATTACTGGTTTATAGTTGTCTAAATGCAATTGTTCAACATGTTTTTGATAATTATTGACCTTCAGAGTCTAGAGAATTGTACTTCAGTGGTTTTATTGATTTTCATCTTATACCCGATCACTAGTTTGCCAAAGTACCTTTTTAAAATAATCTTGAATGTTTAATTAACAGCTTTATTGACAACGTTGGTCCCAGAGGCAAAGTTGTTCAGAATGAGGATATTTATCAAATGATATAAAGATTTAGTGTTTTTGAGTGAATATATGAGCATTTACAAACAATTTGAGGCCATTTACCATATAAATCTTGTGTTTTGAGACCTTTTCTACTGTTATAGCGCCACCTATGGTCTGATCTCCATGAAACTTTGCATGCTTGTTAAGAGTCATCTGTTACATGATTTCACTGAGTTTCATAAAGTATTGAGTTTTCGTTAAGGTTTTATAGGCTTTGGGGTATGTTTGGCCACACCCCTTTTTCTAAATTACCCCTTTACAGCTGACCAAAGGACAAAATTCAACATTTTTTTAATAATTATTGATCTAGAGAGTCCACAGAATATTACTGCAGTGGTTTGGTTCCGATCGGACAAAAAACCTAGGACTAGTTCGCAAAAGTAGGTTTTTAACATATTTGTGAATAACAATTGAATGATTTGATTGACAGCAATGGTTCTTGAGGCAAAGTTGTGCATTATGAGGAGATCTATCAAATGATATGCATACTGTGTTGATATGTGAAACACCACGTGATTACAGAGCCATAAAACTCGTTAGCGCCAACTAGTGGCCGATTTCTTTCAAAATTCTTACAGACCTTAAGGTTCATGAGTCGAACGTACCCAGCGAGTTTCGTTCCGATCAACATCCGTTAACCCTTTCAAATAGGTGCTTAAAATTGTTTGGCCAATGGCGGCCATGTTTTTTTTAGATATGCAAATGTCCTCATATGTACTTGTGCCCCTTCAGACCGAAACATTGCATACCAATTTTCAAGTCGATCGAGGCAACAGTTGCCTAGTTATAGCCATTTATGTGTGTTTTCTATCTTATAGCGCCCCCAAGTGGCAGAGATGCGCAATATTTTTGATTTGACCAAAGATTGAGCTTATACATATGTATACCGAGTTTGGTGAAGATATCTCATTCCGTTCAAGAGTTATAGTTAAAATAGCATTTGGCTAACGTTAGCATAGACGCTTTTTGGTGTACTGTTTCGCGTAAGAATTGAAATTTCAACTTTTTTTTGATAATTATTGATATTGAGTGTCCAGGGAATATTTATGAAGTGGTTTGGTTCTGATTGGTTGAAAATCCTAGGACTAGTTCGCAAAAGTAGGTTTCGGATTTAGCTCGATTTTGCGAGAAAACGGTGCGTCGTAGACCCCAAAAAGGCGCCGTGCACTTTTGTTCGGGCTAACCCAAGGATTGCAACAATGCCATGTTTTTGAGTCTATGGCTAACGGTTTACACTTTACGGCCAAAATTGTCCAAAATTTTTGTTTTTTGCGCTGTAGCGCCCCCGTTAGGCCGATTGGGCCGGTTCTTTGTATCTGAGTAGCGAGCAAGACTACTACCATCTGACCAAGTTTCAGCTCTCTAGGCCTTACGGTTTGGGCTGCACGTTCAGTTTTAAGGCGGAATAATAATAATAATAATAATAATTAAAGCTGCAAGCAGCATTTACCGGGGTTCAAGCATTTAAGGCATCTGAGGTGGTTAGAGCCAACCTGGACGTATGGATGACCGCTAAACACATCCAAAATGGAGAATAGGCTAACAAACAGACACACACACTGAAAGTAAATTATTAGACTAATATATTCATACTCTATAAGCATACGGATACACACAAAGACAAAGACACACATATACATGCACACACATTTTGTTGCAGATGTTGGGATTTGAAATAAGTGATAGGTGACAATAAATGTATTGCAAGTCTTCTCTTTTTAAGAGTTTAGATGTCATTTTCAGTTTAAACTGTAATCATAATGTGGCAAAATTGTAAAAACTGATATATCTGTATTAACAAAATGGAAAACATCAATTCAATGAGATTTAAAATGTTATAACAGTTAATTTATTAATGTTTTGGCATGAATTCATGAAAACAGTACTGTTTAACAAGCTGAATGAGCCCATTAGTGGTCTTCCGCTGCCATCTAGTGGTTATAAATTGCATTTACTCAAACAACACTGTGTTTTAAAACATAACTGTTATAGTGTTGTAATTTTTTTTTGCCCAATCTCTCTTAAATTTTGCATGCTTGTTTAGAATGAAATCATGCATTATTTTACACAGTTTTAATAATTTGTGGGCTTTCTGTTTGTATAAATAGGCCTTTGTGTACACTATGCAAATAACATATTATAAAATTATTGGTTTATAGTTGCCCAAATGCAATTGTTCAACATGTTTTTGATAATTATTGACCTTCAGAGTCTAGAGAATTGTACTTCAGTGGTTTTATTGATTTTCAGCTTAAACCGTATCACAAGTATGCCAAAGTAACTTTTTAAAATAATCTTGAATATTTAATTAACAGCTTTATTGACAACATTGGTCCCAGAGGCAAAGTTGTTCAGAATGAGGAGATTTATCATATGATATGAAGATTTAGTGTTTTTGAGTGAATATATGAACATTTTCAAACAATTTGAGGCCATTTACCATATAAATCTTGTGTTTTGAGACATTTTCTACTGTTATAGCGCCACCTATGGTCTGATCTCCATGAAACTTTGTATGCTTGTTAAGAGTCACCTGATACATGATTTCACTGAGTGTCATAAAGTTTTGAGTTTTCCTTTAGGTTTTATAGGCTTTGGGGTATGTTTGGCCACACCCCTTTTTCTAAATTACCCAGTTACAGCTAACCAAAGGACAAAATTCAACATTTTTTTAATAATTATTGATCTAGAGAGTCCACAGAATATTACTGCAGTGGTTTGGTTCCGATCGGGCAAAAAACCTAGGACTAGTTCGCAAAAGTAGGTTTTTAACATATTTGTGAATAACAATTGAACGATTTGATTGACAGCAATGGTTCTTGAGGCAAAGTTGTGCAATACGAGGAGATCTATCAAATGATATGCATATTGTGTTGATATGTGAAACACCACGTGATTACAGAGCCATAAAACTCGTTAGCGCCAACTAGTGGCCGATTTCTTTCAAAATTCTGACAGACCTTAAGGTTCATGAGTCGAACGTACCCAGCGAGTTTCGTTCCGATCAACATCCGTTAACCCTTTCAAATAGGTGCTTAAATTTGTTTGGCCAATGGCGGCCATGTTTTTTTAGATATGCAAATGTCCTCATAGGTACTTGTGCCCCTTCAGACCAAGACACTGCATACCGATTTTCAAGTCGATCGAGCCAACGGTTGCCTAGTTATAGCCATTTATGTGTTTTTTCTATCTTATAGCGCCCCCAAGTGGCAGAGATGCGCAATTTTTTTGATTTGACCAAAGATTGAGCTCATACATATGTATACCGAGTTTGGTGAAGATATCTCATTCTGTTCAAGAGTTATAGTCAAAATAGCATTTGGCTAACGTTAGCATAGACGCTTTTTGGTGTACTGTTTCGCGTAAGAATTGAAATTTCAACTTTTTTTTGATAATTATTGATATTGAGTGTCCAGGGAATATTTATGAAGTGGTTTGGTTCTGATTGGTTGAAAATCCTAGGACTAGTTCGCAAAAGTAGGTTTCGGATATAGCTCGATTTTGCGAGAAAACGGTGCGTCGTAGACCCCAAAAAGGCGCCATACACTTTTGTTCGGGCTAACTCAAGGATTGCTAGGATGCGATGTTTTTGAGTTTATGGCTAACGGTTTACGATTCACGGCCAAAAATGTTGAAAATTTTTGTTTTTTGCGCTGTGGCGCCCCCGTTTGGCCGATTGGGCTGAGACTTTGATAAGTTCTCCCCAAATTGAGCTCTACGATCTGTCCAAATTTCAGCTCTCTAGGCCTTACGGTTTGGGCTGCACGTTCAGTTCTAGGGCGGAAGAATAATAATAATAATAATAATAATAATAAAAATCCTAACAATTACAATAGGGTTTCAGCACTGCGTGCTTGAACCCCTAATTAAAGCTGCAAGCAGCATTTTACCGGGGTTCAAGCACATTAAGGCCTCTGAGGTGGTCAGAGCCAACCTGGATGTATGGATGACATTTAAACACATCCAAAATGGAGAACAGGCTGGCAGACAAACACAAACACTGAAATTAAATGATTAGACTAATATATGTATACTCTATAAGCATATGCACACACACACACACACACACACACAAAGACACACATATACATGGACACACATTTTGTTGCAGATATAGGTATTTGAAATAAGTGATAGATGACAATAAACTTATTGCACACACACTGAAAGTAAATGATTAGACTAATATATTAATTCTCTATAGGCATGTGCACACACACACACACACACACACACACACACACGCACACAAAGACAAAGACACACGTATACACGCACACACATTTTGTTGCAGATATAGGTATTTGAAATAAGTTATAGGTGACAATAAACTTATTGCAAGTCTTCTCTTTTTAAGAGTTTAGATGTCATTTTCAGATTAAACTGTAATCATAATGTGGCAAAATTGTTAAAACTGATATATCTGTATGAACAAAATGGAAAACATTGACTCAATGAGATTTAAAATGTTACAACAGTTAATTTTTTTATGTTTTGGCATGAATTCATGAATCCTTTCAACAGTACTGTTCAACTTAACTGAATGAGCCCATTAGTGGTCTTCCGCTGCCATCTAGTGGTTATAAATTGCATTTACTCAAACAGCACTGTGTTTAAACATAACTGTTATAGTGTTATGTTTTTTGCCCGAACTCTCTTGAATTTTGCATGCTTGTTTAGAATGAAGTTAGGCATTATTTTACACAGTTTTGATCATTTGTGGGCTTTCTGTTTGTATTAATAGGCCTTTGTGTACACTGTGAAAAGAACATATTATACAATCACTGGTTTATAGTTGTCCAAATGCAATTGTTCAACATGTTTTTGATAATTATTGTCCTTCAGAGTCTAGAGAATTGTACTTCAGTGGTTTTATTGATTTTCAGCTTAAAGCCTTGGACTACTTTGCCTAAGTAACTTTTTTAAATAATCTTGAATATTTAATTAACAGCTTTATTGACAACATTGGTTCCAGAAGTTGTTCAGAATGAGGAGATCTATCATATGATATGAAGATCTAGTGTTTATGTGAATTTATGAGCATTTTCAGACAATTTGAGGCCATTTACCATATAAATCTTATGTTTTGAGACCTTTTCTACTGTTATAGCGCCACCTATGATCCGATCTCCATGAAAATTTGCATGCTTGTTAAGAGTCACCTGTTACATGTTTTCACCAAGTTTCATAAAGTTTTGAGTTTTCGTTTAGGTTTTATATGCTTTTGGGTATTTTGGTCACGCCCCTTTTCTAATTTAGCCAGTTATAGCTAACCAAAGGATAAAATTCAAAATTATTTTGATAATTATTGATCTAGAGAGTCCAGAGAAAATTACTGCAGTGGTTTGGTTTCGATCGGGTAAAAAACCTGGGACTAGTTCGCAAAAGTAAGTTTTTCACATATTTGTGAATAACAATTGAACGATTTGATTGACATCTTCGCTCCTTGAGGCAAAGTTGTTCACAAAGAGGAGCTCTATCATATGATATGAAGATCTAGTGTTTGTGTGAATGTATGAACATGTCCTACAAATTGTGATCATTTTCTATTGAAAATGTGTGTTTTTGAGACTTTTTCAACTGTTATAGCGCCACCTAAGATCCGATCTCCATGAAACTTTGCATGCTTGTTAAGAGTCACGTGTTACATGTTTTCACTGAGTTTCATAAAGTTTTGAGTTTTCGTTTAGGTTTTATAGGCTTTGGGGTATGTTTGGCCACACCCTTTTTATAAATTACCCATTTAACGCTAACCAAAGGACAAAATTCAACATTTTTTTGATAATTATTGATCTAGAGAGTCCACAGAACATCACTGCAGTAGTTTGGTTCCGATAGGACAAAAAACCTAGGACTAGTTCGCAAAAGTAGGTTTTTAACATATTTGTGAATAACAATTGAACGATTTGATTGACAGCAATGGTTCTTGAGGCAAAGTTGTGCATTATGAGGAGATCTATCAAATGATATGCATATTGTGTTGATATGTGAAACACCACGTGATTACAGAGCCATAAAACTCGTTAGCGCCAACTAGTGGCCGATTTCTTTCAAAATTCTTACAGACCTTAAGGTTCATGAGTCGAACGTACCCAGCGAGTTTCGATCCGATCAACATCCGTTAACCCTTTCAAATAGGTGCTTAAAATTGTTTGGCCAATGGCGGCCATGTTTTTTGAGATATGCAAATGTCCTCATAGGTACTTGTGCCCCTTCAGACAAAGACACTGCATACCAATTTTCAAGTCGATCGAGCCAACGGTTGCCTAGTTATAGCCATTTATGTGTTTTTTCTATCTTATTGCGCCCCAAGTGGCAGAGATGAGCAATTTTTTTTATTTGACCAAAGATTGAGCTCATACATATGTGTACCGAGTTTGGTGAAGATATCTCATTCCGTTCAAGAGTTATAGTTAAAATAGCATTTGGCTAACGTCAGCATAGACGCTTTTTGGCATACTGTTTCGCGTATGAATTGAAATTTCAACTTTTTTTTGATAATTATTGATATTGAGTGTCCAGGGAATATTTCTGAAGTGGTTTGGTTCTGATTGGTTGAAAATCCTAGGACTAGTTCGCAAAAGTAGGTTTCGGAATATAGCTCGATTTTGTGCGAAAACGGTGCCTCGTAGAGCAAAAAATGCAGCTGTGCACTTTTGTTCGGACTAACCCAAGGATTGCAACGATGCCATGTTTTTGAGTCTACGGCTAACGGTTTTACGATCTACGGCCAAAAATGTCAAAAATTTTTAGTTTTTTGCGCAGTTAGCGCCCCCATAGGCCGATTGGGCCGGTTTTTTGTATCTGAGTAGCGAGCAGGAACTAACTACCATCTGACCAAGTTTCAGCTCTCTAGGCCTTACGGTTTGGGCTGCACGTTCAGTTTTAAGGCGGAAAAATAATAATAATAATATAAAATCTTAACAATTACAATAGGGTTTTCAGCACTGCGTGCTTGAACCCCTAATTAAAGCTGCAAGCAGCATTTACCGGGGTTCAAGCACATTAAGGCCTCTGAGGTGGTCAGAGCCAACCTGGATGTTATGGATGACAGTTAAACACATCCAAAATGGAGAACAGGCTAACAGACAGACACGCACACTGAAAGTAAATGATTAGACTAATATATGTATACTCTATAAGCATATGCACACACACACACACACACACACACACACACACACAAAGACACACAAAGATAACACATATACATGCACAAAACATTTTGTTGCAGATATAGGTCATTTGATAAAAAAGTGATAGGTGACAATAAGCTTATTGCAAGTCCTTCTCTTTTTTTAGAGTTTAGATGTCATTTTCAGATTAAACTGTAATCATAATGTGGCAAAATTGTTAAAACTGATACATCTGTTATGAACAAATGGAAAACATCAATTCAATGAGATACAAAATGTTATCAACAGTTAATTTATTAATGTTTTGGCATGAATTTCATAAAACAGTACTAGCTGAAAGAGCCCATTAGTGGTCTTCCGCTGCCATCTAGTGGTTATAAATTGCATTTACTCAAACAACACTGTGTTTTTAAACATAACTGTTAAAGTGTTGTTGTTGGTTTTTTTGCCCTATCTCTCTTAAATGTTGCATGCTTGTTTTAGAATGAAAATATGCCATTACTTTACACAGTTTTGATAATTTGTGGATTTCTGTTTGTATTAATAGGTCTTTGTGCCTCTGGGGTGGTCTCGGCCAACCAGGATGTATGGATGACATTTAAATACATCCAAAAGACAGACACACACACACTGAAATTAAATGATTAAACTAGTTTTTAAGAGTTTAGATGTCATTCAGGTTTCACTGTAATCACAATGTGGCAAAATTGTAAAAAATGATGTGTCTGTATGAACAAAATGGAAAACATTGATTCAATAAGATGTAACATGTTATAAAGTTAATTTATTAATGTTTTGGCATGAATTCATGAATCCTTTCTACAGTACTGTTCATTTTAACTGAATGAGCCCATTAGTGGTCTTCCGCTGCCCATCTAGTGGTTATAAATTGCATTTACTGAAACAACACTGTGTTTCTAAACAT